>NW_028125731.1:0-315005 GCF_965194825.1 Balaenoptera physalus
CCACCTTAAATATCCCAGGAAAGCGAAAAATGGATCAAAAAGTTGTGGTCCTTATGTACAATGGAATAACACTCAGCCATGAAATCAATGTCATAAGGCTAGTAGCAGCATGATGAGTGGATTTAGGTAAGACGATTCTAAGTGAAATAAGTCACACAGAAAAGGACACTTCTCATAAGGTGTCACTTATAGAGGGAATGTAAAAACCGTTACACTTGAACTGAATTACAAAACAGAACAGAGTCACACATGCAGAAAACACACTATGGCTGCTTAACGGGAAAGGTGAGGTAGGGTGATACATAAAACAAGAGTTTCAAATTAGCTCAGATACCGTTCCATAAACCCAATATGTAATAGAAAAGACCTACTCCTTGCTCAGAGAACTGGACTCAACACGCCCGATTCACCGCACAAGAATATATCTGACTAGTAATAATCTTAAAACCTATGTATTGATATCTCTCTGTTAGTGTGTCAAGTGGGTGTAAAGCGGCATAAACACAGCCGTGAAAAGCAGCTAAACCCCATTATAAAAATAAATTACTTTTAAAAACCCATGAAACAAAGACAGGGAAAGAGAGAGAAATTCTTACACAATTCGTTCAGGGGCTGTGATGCAACCTGGATTGACCATATCTAGACCCACAGCTGGATGAGACATAAGGGTGGACACTCTTGGGGCTGAGAGGTTTGGTGAGGTTGGGTGAGCAAACGAAGACCCTTTAAAGTAATACTGCGTGCTACCCATCGCATGGGTCCCAAATCTCCAGGTTCAAGGGCATCTTCCTACATCGAAAACATGCATGAGAAACCCAGAAGATGGTACACCGTGTGATGGGGAAAGGTTTCTAAAACTCACCTCATTTCTCAGCTCCTTGTGCTCGGGTTCGCCATTCCAGCCACTTTACTAGCAATCTCCCTACTTGGAGCATCAGCACCTTTAACCTCCTGTTCCGTACAGGTTGCAATTTGTCCTGAGGATGAACGGGAAGACGGGGAACCAATGAGAGACTAGCTCTTGGTGTTGGGACAGGCACGGGTCACTCTATTTTCCCATCAGGAAGAAGAATTAACCACAGGCTCAGCCTGCCCCCCGGAACCAGAACAGGGCCTGAAGCCATCCTGCGCTTTTGCAGCCAGCTCCCAAGAAAGCGACTTGTAAAATGGAGCTTCAGGGCACTGCAATTCACAAACCTGCAGAGTTATAAATGATAACTCTCGTCCACAAATATATTGAGGGAAGGCAAAGAAGAGGATTTGAAATCAAGGCAGAATTGCAGGAAACAGATTTCAGGAGGTAGATTCGAATCGCCTTTAAAGCACATGAAAAGCGGCAAAACGTTGACAATGATGCCCTTGGCCAAAAAGGGCGTATGCGTTTTTTCCTGAATATATTCAGGAAAAAACGCATACGCCCTTTTTGGCCAACCAAGCAACCTGGAAAGGCAAATCAGCGCTACAAAGAAGTCTCGCTTCCCATCGGTCAAAAGGGCCATGCTGAAAAATGTGTCAAAACCAGAAATGCAGGACAAGCCATGGAGAAATGGGAGCCTTGCTACACTGATGGGCGGGATGTAAATCGCCAACAGCCACTCTGGAGAAGTGTACGGTGTGTCCTGAAACATCTAAAAAACACAGCTTAGAGAGCATAGGGCACTTCCACGCATGGGGGGATAAAGTGGGAAAATTGAAAATCAGCAAGACACAAGCACCCCAAAGTTTAGGGCTGCTCTGTTGACAAGGACCTCCACTTCATTCCACCTTAAATATCCCAGGAAAGCGAAAAATGGATCAAAAAGTTGTGGTCCTTATGTACAATGGAATAACACTCAGCCATGAAATCAATGTCATAAGGCTAGTAGCAGCATGATGAGTGGATTTAGGTAAGACGATTCTAAGTGAAATAAGTCACACAGAAAAGGACACTTCTCATAAGGTGTCACTTATAGAGGGAATGTAAAAACCGTTACACTTGAACTGAATTACAAAACAGAACAGAGTCACACATGCAGAAAACACACTATGGCTGCTTAACGGGAAAGGTGAGGTGGGGTGATACATAAAACAAGAGTTTCAAATTAGCTCAGATACCGTTCCATAAACCCAATATGTAATAGACAAGACCTACTCCTTGCTCAGAGAACTGGACTCAACACGCCCGATTCACCGCACAAGAATATATCTGACTAGTAATAATCTTAAAACCTATGTATTGATATCTCTCTGTTAGTGTGTCAAGTGGGTGTAAAGCGGCATAAACACAGCCGTGAAAAGCAGCTAAACCCCATTATAAAAATAAATTACTTTTAAAAACCCATGAAACAAAGACAGGGAAAGAGAGAGAAATTCTTACACAATTCGTTCAGGGGCTGTGATGCAACCTGGATTGACCATATCTAGACCCACAGCTGGATGAGACATAAGGGTGGACACTCTTGGGGCTGAGAGGTTTGGTGAGGTTGGGTGAGCAAACGCAGACCCTTTAAAGTAATACTGCGTGCTACCCATCGCATGGGTCCCAAATCTCCAGGTTCAAGGGCATCTTCCTACATCGAAAACATGCATGAGAAACCCAGAAGATGGTACACCGTGTGATGGGGAAAGGTTTCTAAAACGCACCTCATTTCTCATCTCCTTGTGCTCGGGTTCGCCATTCCAGCCACTTTACTAGCAATCTCCCTACTTGGAGCATCAGCACCTTTAACCTCCTGTTCCGTACAGGTTGCAATTTGTCCTGAGGATGAACGGGAAGACGGGGAACCAATGAGAGACTAGCTCTTGGTGTTGGGACAGGCACAGGTCACTCTATTTTCCCATCAGGAAGAAGAATTAACCACAGGCTCAGCCTGCCCCCCGGAACCAGAACAGGGCCTGAAGCCATCCTGCGCTTTTGCGGCCAGCTCCCAAAAAAGCGACTTGTAAAATGGAGCTTCAGGGCACTGCAATTCACAAACCTGCAGAGTTATAAATGATAACTCTCGTCCACAAATATATTGAGGGAAGGCAAAGAAGAGGATTTGAAATCAAGGCAGAATTGCAGGAAACAGATTTCAGGAGGTAGATTCGAATCGCCTTTAAAGCACATGAAAAGCGGCAAAACGTTGACAATGATGCCCTTGGCCAAAAAGGGCGTATGCGTTTTTTCCTGAATATATTCAGGAAAAAACGCATACGCCCTTTTTGGCCAACCAAGCAACCTGGAAAGGCAAATCAGCGCTACAAAGAAGTCTCGCTTCCCATCGGTCAAAAGGGCCATGCTGAAAAAAGTGTCAAAACCAGAAATGCAGGACAGGCCATGGAGAAATGGGAGCCTTGCTACACTGATGGGCGGGATGTAAATTGCCAACAGCCACTCTGGAGAAGTGTACGGTGTGTCCTGAAACATCTAAAAAACACAGCTTAGAGAGCATAGGGCACTTCCACGCATGGGGGGATAAAGTGGGAAAATTGAAAATCAGCAAGACACAAGCACCCCAAAGTTTAGGGCTGCTCTGTTGACAAGGACCTCCACTTCATTCCACCTTAAATATCCCAGGAAAGCGAAAAATGGATCAAAAAGTTGTGGTCCTTATGTACAATGGAATAACACTCAGCCATGAAATCAATGTCATAAGGCTAGTAGCAGCATGATGAGTGGATTTAGGTAAGACGATTCTAAGTGAAATAAGTCACACAGAAAAGGACACTTCTCATAAGGTGTCACTTATAGAGGGAATGTAAAAACCGTTACACTTGAACTGAATTACAAAACAGAACAGAGTCACACATGCAGAAAACACACTATGGCTGCTTAACGGGAAAGGTGAGGTAGGGTGATACATAAAACAAGAGTTTCAAATTAGCTCAGATACCGTTCCATAAACCCAATATGTAATAGACAAGACCTACTCCTTGCTCAGAGAACTGGACTCAACACGCCCGATTCACCGCACAAGAATATATCTGACTAGTAATAATCTTAAAACCTATGTATTGATATCTCTCTGTTAGTGTGTCAAGTGGGTGTAAAGCGGCATAAACACAGCCGTGAAAAGCAGCTAAACCCCATTATAAAAATAAATTACTTTTAAAAACCCATGAAACAAAGACAGGGAAAGAGAGAGAAATTCTTACACAATTCGTTCAGGGGCTGTGATGCAACCTGGATTGACCATATCTAGACCCACAGCTGGATGAGACATAAGGGTGGACACTCTTGGGGCTGAGAGGTTTGGTGAGGTTGGGTGAGCAAACGCAGACCCTTTAAAGTAATACTGCGTGCTACCCATCGCATGGGTCCCAAATCTCCAGGTTCAAGGGCATCTTCCTACATCGAAAACATGCATGAGAAACCCAGAAGATGGTACACCGTGTGATGGGGAAAGGTTTCTAAAACTCACCTCATTTCTCAGCTCCTTGTGCTCGGGTTCGCCATTCCAGCCACTTTACTAGCAATCTCCCTACTTGGAGCATCAGCACCTTTAACCTCCTGTTCCGTACAGGTTGCAATTTGTCCTGAGGATGAACGGGAAGACGGGGAACCAATGAGAGACTAGCTCTTGGTGTTGGGACAGGCACGGGTCACTCTATTTTCCCATCAGGAAGAAGAATTAACCACAGGCTCAGCCTGCCCCCCGGAACCAGAACAGGGCCTGAAGCCATCCTGCGCTTTTGCAGCCAGCTCCCAAGAAAGCGACTTGTAAAATGGAGCTTCAGGGCACTGCAATTCACAAACCTGCAGAGTTATAAATGATAACTCTCGTCCACAAATATATTGAGGGAAGGCAAAGAAGAGGATTTGAAATCAAGGCAGAATTGCAGGAAACAGATTTCAGGAGGTAGATTCGAATCGCCTTTAAAGCACATGAAAAGCGGCAAAACGTTGACAATGATGCCCTTGGCCAAAAAGGGCGTATGCGTTTTTTCCTGAATATATTCAGGAAAAAACGCATACGCCCTTTTTGGCCAACCAAGCAACCTGGAAAGGCAAATCAGCGCTACAAAGAAGTCTCGCTTCCCATCGGTCAAAAGGGCCATGCTGAAAAATGTGTCAAAACCAGAAATGCAGGACAAGCCATGGAGAAATGGGAGCCTTGCTACACTGATGGGCGGGATGTAAATCGCCAACAGCCACTCTGGAGAAGTGTACGGTGTGTCCTGAAACATCTAAAAAACACAGCTTAGAGAGCATAGGGCACTTCCACGCATGGGGGGATAAAGTGGGAAAATTGAAAATCAGCAAGACACAAGCACCCCAAAGTTTAGGGCTGCTCTGTTGACAAGGACCTCCACTTCATTCCACCTTAAATATCCCAGGAAAGCGAAAAATGGATCAAAAAGTTGTGGTCCTTATGTACAATGGAATAACACTCAGCCATGAAATCAATGTCATAAGGCTAGTAGCAGCATGATGAGTGGATTTAGGTAAGACGATTCTAAGTGAAATAAGTCACACAGAAAAGGACACTTCTCATAAGGTGTCACTTATAGAGGGAATGTAAAAACCGTTACACTTGAACTGAATTACAAAACAGAACAGAGTCACACATGCAGAAAACACACTATGGCTGCTTAACGGGAAAGGTGAGGTGGGGTGATACATAAAACAAGAGTTTCAAATTAGCTCAGATACCGTTCCATAAACCCAATATGTAATAGACAAGACCTACTCCTTGCTCAGAGAACTGGACTCAACACGCCCGATTCACCGCACAAGAATATATCTGACTAGTAATAATCTTAAAACCTATGTATTGATATCTCTCTGTTAGTGTGTCAAGTGGGTGTAAAGCGGCATAAACACAGCCGTGAAAAGCAGCTAAACCCCATTATAAAAATAAATTACTTTTAAAAACCCATGAAACAAAGACAGGGAAAGAGAGAGAAATTCTTACACAATTCGTTCAGGGGCTGTGATGCAACCTGGATTGACCATATCTAGACCCACAGCTGGATGAGACATAAGGGTGGACACTCTTGGGGCTGAGAGGTTTGGTGAGGTTGGGTGAGCAAACGCAGACCCTTTAAAGTAATACTGCGTGCTACCCATCGCATGGGTCCCAAATCTCCAGGTTCAAGGGCATCTTCCTACATCGAAAACATGCATGAGAAACCCAGAAGATGGTACACCGTGTGATGGGGAAAGGTTTCTAAAACGCACCTCATTTCTCATCTCCTTGTGCTCGGGTTCGCCATTCCAGCCACTTTACTAGCAATCTCCCTACTTGGAGCATCAGCACCTTTAACCTCCTGTTCCGTACAGGTTGCAATTTGTCCTGAGGATGAACGGGAAGACGGGGAACCAATGAGAGACTAGCTCTTGGTGTTGGGACAGGCACAGGTCACTCTATTTTCCCATCAGGAAGAAGAATTAACCACAGGCTCAGCCTGCCCCCCGGAACCAGAACAGGGCCTGAAGCCATCCTGCGCTTTTGCGGCCAGCTCCCAAAAAAGCGACTTGTAAAATGGAGCTTCAGGGCACTGCAATTCACAAACCTGCAGAGTTATAAATGATAACTCTCGTCCACAAATATA
Source organism: Balaenoptera physalus (assembly GCF_965194825.1). Classification (NCBI taxonomy): domain Eukaryota; kingdom Metazoa; phylum Chordata; class Mammalia; order Artiodactyla; family Balaenopteridae; genus Balaenoptera; species Balaenoptera physalus. The sequence continues at coordinate 6,517 of NW_028125731.1, forward strand.
TTGAGGGAAGGCAAAGAAGAGGATTTGAAATCAAGGCAGAATTGCAGGAAACAGATTTCAGGAGGTAGATTCGAATCGCCTTTAAAGCACATGAAAAGCGGCAAAACGTTGACAATGATGCCCTTGGCCAAAAAGGGCGTATGCGTTTTTTCCTGAATATATTCAGGAAAAAACGCATACGCCCTTTTTGGCCAACCAAGCAACCTGGAAAGGCAAATCAGCGCTACAAAGAAGTCTCGCTTCCCATCGGTCAAAAGGGCCATGCTGAAAAAAGTGTCAAAACCAGAAATGCAGGACAGGCCATGGAGAAATGGGAGCCTTGCTACACTGATGGGCGGGATGTAAATTGCCAACAGCCACTCTGGAGAAGTGTACGGTGTGTCCTGAAACATCTAAAAAACACAGCTTAGAGAGCATAGGGCACTTCCACGCATGGGGGGATAAAGTGGGAAAATTGAAAATCAGCAAGACACAAGCACCCCAAAGTTTAGGGCTGCTCTGTTGACAAGGACCTCCACTTCATTCCACCTTAAATATCCCAGGAAAGCGAAAAATGGATCAAAAAGTTGTGGTCCTTATGTACAATGGAATAACACTCAGCCATGAAATCAATGTCATAAGGCTAGTAGCAGCATGATGAGTGGATTTAGGTAAGACGATTCTAAGTGAAATAAGTCACACAGAAAAGGACACTTCTCATAAGGTGTCACTTATAGAGGGAATGTAAAAACCGTTACACTTGAACTGAATTACAAAACAGAACAGAGTCACACATGCAGAAAACACACTATGGCTGCTTAACGGGAAAGGTGAGGTAGGGTGATACATAAAACAAGAGTTTCAAATTAGCTCAGATACCGTTCCATAAACCCAATATGTAATAGACAAGACCTACTCCTTGCTCAGAGAACTGGACTCAACACGCCCGATTCACCGCACAAGAATATATCTGACTAGTAATAATCTTAAAACCTATGTATTGATATCTCTCTGTTAGTGTGTCAAGTGGGTGTAAAGCGGCATAAACACAGCCGTGAAAAGCAGCTAAACCCCATTATAAAAATAAATTACTTTTAAAAACCCATGAAACAAAGACAGGGAAAGAGAGAGAAATTCTTACACAATTCGTTCAGGGGCTGTGATGCAACCTGGATTGACCATATCTAGACCCACAGCTGGATGAGACATAAGGGTGGACACTCTTGGGGCTGAGAGGTTTGGTGAGGTTGGGTGAGCAAACGCAGACCCTTTAAAGTAATACTGCGTGCTACCCATCGCATGGGTCCCAAATCTCCAGGTTCAAGGGCATCTTCCTACATCGAAAACATGCATGAGAAACCCAGAAGATGGTACACCGTGTGATGGGGAAAGGTTTCTAAAACTCACCTCATTTCTCAGCTCCTTGTGCTCGGGTTCGCCATTCCAGCCACTTTACTAGCAATCTCCCTACTTGGAGCATCAGCACCTTTAACCTCCTGTTCCGTACAGGTTGCAATTTGTCCTGAGGATGAACGGGAAGACGGGGAACCAATGAGAGACTAGCTCTTGGTGTTGGGACAGGCACGGGTCACTCTATTTTCCCATCAGGAAGAAGAATTAACCACAGGCTCAGCCTGCCCCCCGGAACCAGAACAGGGCCTGAAGCCATCCTGCGCTTTTGCAGCCAGCTCCCAAGAAAGCGACTTGTAAAATGGAGCTTCAGGGCACTGCAATTCACAAACCTGCAGAGTTATAAATGATAACTCTCGTCCACAAATATATTGAGGGAAGGCAAAGAAGAGGATTTGAAATCAAGGCAGAATTGCAGGAAACAGATTTCAGGAGGTAGATTCGAATCGCCTTTAAAGCACATGAAAAGCGGCAAAACGTTGACAATGATGCCCTTGGCCAAAAAGGGCGTATGCGTTTTTTCCTGAATATATTCAGGAAAAAACGCATACGCCCTTTTTGGCCAACCAAGCAACCTGGAAAGGCAAATCAGCGCTACAAAGAAGTCTCGCTTCCCATCGGTCAAAAGGGCCATGCTGAAAAATGTGTCAAAACCAGAAATGCAGGACAAGCCATGGAGAAATGGGAGCCTTGCTACACTGATGGGCGGGATGTAAATCGCCAACAGCCACTCTGGAGAAGTGTACGGTGTGTCCTGAAACATCTAAAAAACACAGCTTAGAGAGCATAGGGCACTTCCACGCATGGGGGGATAAAGTGGGAAAATTGAAAATCAGCAAGACACAAGCACCCCAAAGTTTAGGGCTGCTCTGTTGACAAGGACCTCCACTTCATTCCACCTTAAATATCCCAGGAAAGCGAAAAATGGATCAAAAAGTTGTGGTCCTTATGTACAATGGAATAACACTCAGCCATGAAATCAATGTCATAAGGCTAGTAGCAGCATGATGAGTGGATTTAGGTAAGACGATTCTAAGTGAAATAAGTCACACAGAAAAGGACACTTCTCATAAGGTGTCACTTATAGAGGGAATGTAAAAACCGTTACACTTGAACTGAATTACAAAACAGAACAGAGTCACACATGCAGAAAACACACTATGGCTGCTTAACGGGAAAGGTGAGGTGGGGTGATACATAAAACAAGAGTTTCAAATTAGCTCAGATACCGTTCCATAAACCCAATATGTAATAGACAAGACCTACTCCTTGCTCAGAGAACTGGACTCAACACGCCCGATTCACCGCACAAGAATATATCTGACTAGTAATAATCTTAAAACCTATGTATTGATATCTCTCTGTTAGTGTGTCAAGTGGGTGTAAAGCGGCATAAACACAGCCGTGAAAAGCAGCTAAACCCCATTATAAAAATAAATTACTTTTAAAAACCCATGAAACAAAGACAGGGAAAGAGAGAGAAATTCTTACACAATTCGTTCAGGGGCTGTGATGCAACCTGGATTGACCATATCTAGACCCACAGCTGGATGAGACATAAGGGTGGACACTCTTGGGGCTGAGAGGTTTGGTGAGGTTGGGTGAGCAAATGCAGACCCTTTAAAGTAATACTGCGTGCTACCCATCGCATGGGTCCCAAATCTCCAGGTTCAAGGGCATCTTCCTACATCGAAAACATGCATGAGAAACCCAGAAGATGGTACACCGTGTGATGGGGAAAGGTTTCTAAAACGCACCTCATTTCTCATCTCCTTGTGCTCGGGTTCGCCATTCCAGCCACTTTACTAGCAATCTCCCTACTTGGAGCATCAGCACCTTTAACCTCCTGTTCCGTACAGGTTGCAATTTGTCCTGAGGATGAACGGGAAGACGGGGAACCAATGAGAGACTAGCTCTTGGTGTTGGGACAGGCACAGGTCACTCTATTTTCCCATCAGGAAGAAGAATTAACCACAGGCTCAGCCTGCCCCCCGGAACCAGAACAGGGCCTGAAGCCATCCTGCGCTTTTGCGGCCAGCTCCCAAAAAAGCGACTTGTAAAATGGAGCTTCAGGGCACTGCAATTCACAAACCTGCAGAGTTATAAATGATAACTCTCGTCCACAAATATATTGAGGGAAGGCAAAGAAGAGGATTTGAAATCAAGGCAGAATTGCAGGAAACAGATTTCAGGAGGTAGATTCGAATCGCCTTTAAAGCACATGAAAAGCGGCAAAACGTTGACAATGATGCCCTTGGCCAAAAAGGGCGTATGCGTTTTTTCCTGAATATATTCAGGAAAAAACGCATACGCCCTTTTTGGCCAACCAAGCAACCTGGAAAGGCAAATCAGCGCTACAAAGAAGTCTCGCTTCCCATCGGTCAAAAGGGCCATGCTGAAAAAAGTGTCAAAACCAGAAATGCAGGACAGGCCATGGAGAAATGGGAGCCTTGCTACACTGATGGGCGGGATGTAAATTGCCAACAGCCACTCTGGAGAAGTGTACGGTGTGTCCTGAAACATCTAAAAAACACAGCTTAGAGAGCATAGGGCACTTCCACGCATGGGGGGATAAAGTGGGAAAATTGAAAATCAGCAAGACACAAGCACCCCAAAGTTTAGGGCTGCTCTGTTGACAAGGACCTCCACTTCATTCCACCTTAAATATCCCAGGAAAGCGAAAAATGGATCAAAAAGTTGTGGTCCTTATGTACAATGGAATAACACTCAGCCATGAAATCAATGTCATAAGGCTAGTAGCAGCATGATGAGTGGATTTAGGTAAGACGATTCTAAGTGAAATAAGTCACACAGAAAAGGACACTTCTCATAAGGTGTCACTTATAGAGGGAATGTAAAAACCGTTACACTTGAACTGAATTACAAAACAGAACAGAGTCACACATGCAGAAAACACACTATGGCTGCTTAACGGGAAAGGTGAGGTAGGGTGATACATAAAACAAGAGTTTCAAATTAGCTCAGATACCGTTCCATAAACCCAATATGTAATAGACAAGACCTACTCCTTGCTCAGAGAACTGGACTCAACACGCCCGATTCACCGCACAAGAATATATCTGACTAGTAATAATCTTAAAACCTATGTATTGATATCTCTCTGTTAGTGTGTCAAGTGGGTGTAAAGCGGCATAAACACAGCCGTGAAAAGCAGCTAAACCCCATTATAAAAATAAATTACTTTTAAAAACCCATGAAACAAAGACAGGGAAAGAGAGAGAAATTCTTACACAATTCGTTCAGGGGCTGTGATGCAACCTGGATTGACCATATCTAGACCCACAGCTGGATGAGACATAAGGGTGGACACTCTTGGGGCTGAGAGGTTTGGTGAGGTTGGGTGAGCAAACGAAGACCCTTTAAAGTAATACTGCGTGCTACCCATCGCATGGGTCCCAAATCTCCAGGTTCAAGGGCATCTTCCTACATCGAAAACATGCATGAGAAACCCAGAAGATGGTACACCGTGTGATGGGGAAAGGTTTCTAAAACTCACCTCATTTCTCAGCTCCTTGTGCTCGGGTTCGCCATTCCAGCCACTTTACTAGCAATCTCCCTACTTGGAGCATCAGCACCTTTAACCTCCTGTTCCGTACAGGTTGCAATTTGTCCTGAGGATGAACGGGAAGACGGGGAACCAATGAGAGACTAGCTCTTGGTGTTGGGACAGGCACGGGTCACTCTATTTTCCCATCAGGAAGAAGAATTAACCACAGGCTCAGCCTGCCCCCCGGAACCAGAACAGGGCCTGAAGCCATCCTGCGCTTTTGCAGCCAGCTCCCAAGAAAGCGACTTGTAAAATAGAGCTTCAGGGCACTGCAATTCACAAACCTGCAGAGTTATAAATGATAACTCTCGTCCACAAATATATTGAGGGAAGGCAAAGAAGAGGATTTGAAATCAAGGCAGAATTGCAGGAAACAGATTTCAGGAGGTAGATTCGAATCGCCTTTAAAGCACATGAAAAGCGGCAAAACGTTGACAATGATGCCCTTGGCCAAAAAGGGCGTATGCGTTTTTTCCTGAATATATTCAGGAAAAAACGCATACGCCCTTTTTGGCCAACCAAGCAACCTGGAAAGGCAAATCAGCGCTACAAAGAAGTCTCGCTTCCCATCGGTCAAAAGGGCCATGCTGAAAAAAGTGTCAAAACCAGAAATGCAGGACAGGCCATGGAGAAATGGGAGCCTTGCTACACTGATGGGCGGGATGTAAATTGCCAACAGCCACTCTGGAGAAGTGTACGGTGTGTCCTGAAACATCTAAAAAACACAGCTTAGAGAGCATAGGGCACTTCCACGCATGGGGGGATAAAGTGGGAAAATTGAAAATCAGCAAGACACAAGCACCCCAAAGTTTAGGGCTGCTCTGTTGACAAGGACCTCCACTTCATTCCACCTTAAATATCCCAGGAAAGCGAAAAATGGATCAAAAAGTTGTGGTCCTTATGTACAATGGAATAACACTCAGCCATGAAATCAATGTCATAAGGCTAGTAGCAGCATGATGAGTGGATTTAGGTAAGACGATTCTAAGTGAAATAAGTCACACAGAAAAGGACACTTCTCATAAGGTGTCACTTATAGAGGGAATGTAAAAACCGTTACACTTGAACTGAATTACAAAACAGAACAGAGTCACACATGCAGAAAACACACTATGGCTGCTTAACGGGAAAGGTGAGGTAGGGTGATACATAAAACAAGAGTTTCAAATTAGCTCAGATACCGTTCCATAAACCCAATATGTAATAGACAAGACCTACTCCTTGCTCAGAGAACTGGACTCAACACGCCCGATTCACCGCACAAGAATATATCTGACTAGTAATAATCTTAAAACCTATGTATTGATATCTCTCTGTTAGTGTGTCAAGTGGGTGTAAAGCGGCATAAACACAGCCGTGAAAAGCAGCTAAACCCCATTATAAAAATAAATTACTTTTAAAAACCCATGAAACAAAGACAGGGAAAGAGAGAGAAATTCTTACACAATTCGTTCAGGGGCTGTGATGCAACCTGGATTGACCATATCTAGACCCACAGCTGGATGAGACATAAGGGTGGACACTCTTGGGGCTGAGAGGTTTGGTGAGGTTGGGTGAGCAAACGAAGACCCTTTAAAGTAATACTGCGTGCTACCCATCGCATGGGTCCCAAATCTCCAGGTTCAAGGGCATCTTCCTACATCGAAAACATGCATGAGAAACCCAGAAGATGGTACACCGTGTGATGGGGAAAGGTTTCTAAAACTCACCTCATTTCTCAGCTCCTTGTGCTCGGGTTCGCCATTCCAGCCACTTTACTAGCAATCTCCCTACTTGGAGCATCAGCACCTTTAACCTCCTGTTCCGTACAGGTTGCAATTTGTCCTGAGGATGAACGGGAAGACGGGGAACCAATGAGAGACTAGCTCTTGGTGTTGGGACAGGCACGGGTCACTCTATTTTCCCATCAGGAAGAAGAATTAACCACAGGCTCAGCCTGCCCCCCGGAACCAGAACAGGGCCTGAAGCCATCCTGCGCTTTTGCAGCCAGCTCCCAAGAAAGCGACTTGTAAAATGGAGCTTCAGGGCACTGCAATTCACAAACCTGCAGAGTTATAAATGATAACTCTCGTCCACAAATATATTGAGGGAAGGCAAAGAAGAGGATTTGAAATCAAGGCAGAATTGCAGGAAACAGATTTCAGGAGGTAGATTCGAATCGCCTTTAAAGCACATGAAAAGCGGCAAAACGTTGACAATGATGCCCTTGGCCAAAAAGGGCGTATGCGTTTTTTCCTGAATATATTCAGGAAAAAACGCATACGCCCTTTTTGGCCAACCAAGCAACCTGGAAAGGCAAATCAGCGCTACAAAGAAGTCTCGCTTCCCATCGGTCAAAAGGGCCATGCTGAAAAATGTGTCAAAACCAGAAATGCAGGACAAGCCATGGAGAAATGGGAGCCTTGCTACACTGATGGGCGGGATGTAAATCGCCAACAGCCACTCTGGAGAAGTGTACGGTGTGTCCTGAAACATCTAAAAAACACAGCTTAGAGAGCATAGGGCACTTCCACGCATGGGGGGATAAAGTGGGAAAATTGAAAATCAGCAAGACACAAGCACCCCAAAGTTTAGGGCTGCTCTGTTGACAAGGACCTCCACTTCATTCCACCTTAAATATCCCAGGAAAGCGAAAAATGGATCAAAAAGTTGTGGTCCTTATGTACAATGGAATAACACTCAGCCATGAAATCAATGTCATAAGGCTAGTAGCAGCATGATGAGTGGATTTAGGTAAGACGATTCTAAGTGAAATAAGTCACACAGAAAAGGACACTTCTCATAAGGTGTCACTTATAGAGGGAATGTAAAAACCGTTACACTTGAACTGAATTACAAAACAGAACAGAGTCACACATGCAGAAAACACACTATGGCTGCTTAACGGGAAAGGTGAGGTGGGGTGATACATAAAACAAGAGTTTCAAATTAGCTCAGATACCGTTCCATAAACCCAATATGTAATAGACAAGACCTACTCCTTGCTCAGAGAACTGGACTCAACACGCCCGATTCACCGCACAAGAATATATCTGACTAGTAATAATCTTAAAACCTATGTATTGATATCTCTCTGTTAGTGTGTCAAGTGGGTGTAAAGCGGCATAAACACAGCCGTGAAAAGCAGCTAAACCCCATTATAAAAATAAATTACTTTTAAAAACCCATGAAACAAAGACAGGGAAAGAGAGAGAAATTCTTACACAATTCGTTCAGGGGCTGTGATGCAACCTGGATTGACCATATCTAGACCCACAGCTGGATGAGACATAAGGGTGGACACTCTTGGGGCTGAGAGGTTTGGTGAGGTTGGGTGAGCAAATGCAGACCCTTTAAAGTAATACTGCGTGCTACCCATCGCATGGGTCCCAAATCTCCAGGTTCAAGGGCATCTTCCTACATCGAAAACATGCATGAGAAACCCAGAAGATGGTACACCGTGTGATGGGGAAAGGTTTCTAAAACGCACCTCATTTCTCATCTCCTTGTGCTCGGGTTCGCCATTCCAGCCACTTTACTAGCAATCTCCCTACTTGGAGCATCAGCACCTTTAACCTCCTGTTCCGTACAGGTTGCAATTTGTCCTGAGGATGAACGGGAAGACGGGGAACCAATGAGAGACTAGCTCTTGGTGTTGGGACAGGCACAGGTCACTCTATTTTCCCATCAGGAAGAAGAATTAACCACAGGCTCAGCCTGCCCCCCGGAACCAGAACAGGGCCTGAAGCCATCCTGCGCTTTTGCGGCCAGCTCCCAAAAAAGCGACTTGTAAAATGGAGCTTCAGGGCACTGCAATTCACAAACCTGCAGAGTTATAAATGATAACTCTCGTCCACAAATATATTGAGGGAAGGCAAAGAAGAGGATTTGAAATCAAGGCAGAATTGCAGGAAACAGATTTCAGGAGGTAGATTCGAATCGCCTTTAAAGCACATGAAAAGCGGCAAAACGTTGACAATGATGCCCTTGGCCAAAAAGGGCGTATGCGTTTTTTCCTGAATATATTCAGGAAAAAACGCATACGCCCTTTTTGGCCAACCAAGCAACCTGGAAAGGCAAATCAGCGCTACAAAGAAGTCTCGCTTCCCATCGGTCAAAAGGGCCATGCTGAAAAAAGTGTCAAAACCAGAAATGCAGGACAGGCCATGGAGAAATGGGAGCCTTGCTACACTGATGGGCGGGATGTAAATTGCCAACAGCCACTCTGGAGAAGTGTACGGTGTGTCCTGAAACATCTAAAAAACACAGCTTAGAGAGCATAGGGCACTTCCACGCATGGGGGGATAAAGTGGGAAAATTGAAAATCAGCAAGACACAAGCACCCCAAAGTTTAGGGCTGCTCTGTTGACAAGGACCTCCACTTCATTCCACCTTAAATATCCCAGGAAAGCGAAAAATGGATCAAAAAGTTGTGGTCCTTATGTACAATGGAATAACACTCAGCCATGAAATCAATGTCATAAGGCTAGTAGCAGCATGATGAGTGGATTTAGGTAAGACGATTCTAAGTGAAATAAGTCACACAGAAAAGGACACTTCTCATAAGGTGTCACTTATAGAGGGAATGTAAAAACCGTTACACTTGAACTGAATTACAAAACAGAACAGAGTCACACATGCAGAAAACACACTATGGCTGCTTAACGGGAAAGGTGAGGTAGGGTGATACATAAAACAAGAGTTTCAAATTAGCTCAGATACCGTTCCATAAACCCAATATGTAATAGACAAGACCTACTCCTTGCTCAGAGAACTGGACTCAACACGCCCGATTCACCGCACAAGAATATATCTGACTAGTAATAATCTTAAAACCTATGTATTGATATCTCTCTGTTAGTGTGTCAAGTGGGTGTAAAGCGGCATAAACACAGCCGTGAAAAGCAGCTAAACCCCATTATAAAAATAAATTACTTTTAAAAACCCATGAAACAAAGACAGGGAAAGAGAGAGAAATTCTTACACAATTCGTTCAGGGGCTGTGATGCAACCTGGATTGACCATATCTAGACCCACAGCTGGATGAGACATAAGGGTGGACACTCTTGGGGCTGAGAGGTTTGGTGAGGTTGGGTGAGCAAATGCAGACCCTTTAAAGTAATACTGCGTGCTACCCATCGCATGGATCCCAAATCTCCAGGTTCAAGGGCATCTTCCTACATCGAAAACATGCATGAGAAACCCAGAAGATGGTACACCGTGTGATGGGGAAAGGTTTGTAAAACGCACCTCATTTCTCATCTCCTTGTGCTCGGGTTCGCCATTCCAGCCACTTTACTAGCAATCTCCCTACTTGGAGCATCAGCACCTTTAACCTCCTGTTCCGTACAGGTTGCAATTTGTCCTGAGGATGAACGGGAAGACGGGGAACAAATGAGAGACTAGCTCTTGGTGTTGGGACAGGCACAGGTCACTCTATTTTCCCATCAGGAAGAAGAATTAACCACAGGCTCAGCCTGCCCCCCGGAACCAGAACAGGGCCTGAAGCCATCCTGCGCTTTTGTGGCCAGCTCCCAAAAATGCGACTTGTAAAATGGAGCTTCAAGACACTGCAATTCACAAACCTGCAGAGTTATAAATGATAACTCTCGTCCACAAATATATTGAGGGAAGGCAAAGAAGAGGATTTGAAATCAAGGCAGAATTGCAAGAAACAGATTTCAGGAGGTAGATTCGAATCGCCTTTAAAGCACATGAAAAGCGGCAAAACGTTGACAATGATGCCCTTGGCCAAAAAGGGCGTATGCGTTTTTTCCTGAATATATTCAGGAAAAAACGCATACGCCCTTTTAGGCCAACCAAGCAACCTGGAAAGGCAAATCAGCGCTACAAAGAAGTCTCGCTTCCCATCGGTCAAAAGGGCCATGCTGAAAAAAGTGTCAAAACCAGAAATGCAGGACAGGCCATGGAGAAATGGGAGCCTTGCTACACTGATGGGTGGGATGTAAATTGCCAACAGCCACTCTGGAGAAGTGTACGGTGTGTCCTGAAACATCTAAGAAACACAGCTTAGAGAGCATAGGGCACTTCCACGCATGGGGGGATAAAGTGGGAAAATTGAAAATCAGCAAGACACAAGCACCCCAAAGTTTAGGGCTGCTCTGTTGACAAGGACCTCCACTTCATTCCACCTTAAATATCCCAGGAAAGCGAAAAATGGATCAAAAAGTTGTGCTCCTTATGTACAATGGAATAACACTCAGCCATGAAATCAATGTCATAAGGCTAGTAGCAGCATGATGAGTGGATTTAGGTAAGACGATTCTAAGTGAAATAAGTCACACAGAAAAGGACACTTCTCATAAGGTGTCACTTATAGAGGGAATGTAAAAACCGTTACACTTGAACTGAATTACAAAACAGAACAGAGTCACACATGCAGAAAACACACTATGGCTGCTTAACGGGAAAGGTGAGGTGGGGTGATACATAAAACAAGAGTTTCAAATTAGCTCAGATACCGTTCCATAAACCCAATATGTAATAGACAAGACCTACTCCTTGCTCAGAGAACTGGACTCAACACGCCCGATTCACCGCACAAGAATATATCTGACTAGTAATAATCTTAAAACCTATGTATTGATATCTCTCTGTTAGTGTGTCAAGTGGGTGTAAAGCGGCATAAACACAGCCGTGAAAAGCAGCTAAACCCCATTATAAAAATAAATTACTTTTAAAAACCCATGAAACAAAGACAGGGAAAGAGAGAGAAATTCTTACACAATTCGTTCAGGGGCTGTGATGCAACCTGGATTGACCATATCTAGACCCACAGCTGGATGAGACATAAGGGTGGACACTCTTGGGGCTGAGAGGTTTGGTGAGGTTGGGTGAGCAAACGCAGACCCTTTAAAGTAATACTGCGTGCTACCCATCGCATGGGTCCCAAATCTCCAGGTTCAAGGGCATCTTCCTACATCGAAAACATGCATGAGAAACCCAGAAGATGGTACACCGTGTGATGGGGAAAGGTTTCTAAAACTCACCTCATTTCTCAGCTCCTTGTGCTCGGGTTCGCCATTCCAGCCACTTTACTAGCAATCTCCCTACTTGGAGCATCAGCACCTTTAACCTCCTGTTCCGTACAGGTTGCAATTTGTCCTGAGGATGAACGGGAAGACGGGGAACCAATGAGAGACTAGCTCTTGGTGTTGGGACAGGCACGGGTCACTCTATTTTCCCATCAGGAAGAAGAATTAACCACAGGCTCAGCCTGCCCCCCGGAACCAGAACAGGGCCTGAAGCCATCCTGCGCTTTTGCAGCCAGCTCCCAAGAAAGCGACTTGTAAAATGGAGCTTCAGGGCACTGCAATTCACAAACCTGCAGAGTTATAAATGATAACTCTCGTCCACAAATATATTGAGGGAAGGCAAAGAAGAGGATTTGAAATCAAGGCAGAATTGCAGGAAACAGATTTCAGGAGGTAGATTCGAATCGCCTTTAAAGCACATGAAAAGCGGCAAAACGTTGACAATGATGCCCTTGGCCAAAAAGGGCGTATGCGTTTTTTCCTGAATATATTCAGGAAAAAACGCATACGCCCTTTTTGGCCAACCAAGCAACCTGGAAAGGCAAATCAGCGCTACAAAGAAGTCTCGCTTCCCATCGGTCAAAAGGGCCATGCTGAAAAATGTGTCAAAACCAGAAATGCAGGACAAGCCATGGAGAAATGGGAGCCTTGCTACACTGATGGGCGGGATGTAAATCGCCAACAGCCACTCTGGAGAAGTGTACGGTGTGTCCTGAAACATCTAAAAAACACAGCTTAGAGAGCATAGGGCACTTCCACGCATGGGGGGATAAAGTGGGAAAATTGAAAATCAGCAAGACACAAGCACCCCAAAGTTTAGGGCTGCTCTGTTGACAAGGACCTCCACTTCATTCCACCTTAAATATCCCAGGAAAGCGAAAAATGGATCAAAAAGTTGTGGTCCTTATGTACAATGGAATAACACTCAGCCATGAAATCAATGTCATAAGGCTAGTAGCAGCATGATGAGTGGATTTAGGTAAGACGATTCTAAGTGAAATAAGTCACACAGAAAAGGACACTTCTCATAAGGTGTCACTTATAGAGGGAATGTAAAAACCGTTACACTTGAACTGAATTACAAAACAGAACAGAGTCACACATGCAGAAAACACACTATGGCTGCTTAACGGGAAAGGTGAGGTGGGGTGATACATAAAACAAGAGTTTCAAATTAGCTCAGATACCGTTCCATAAACCCAATATGTAATAGACAAGACCTACTCCTTGCTCAGAGAACTGGACTCAACACGCCCGATTCACCGCACAAGAATATATCTGACTAGTAATAATCTTAAAACCTATGTATTGATATCTCTCTGTTAGTGTGTCAAGTGGGTGTAAAGCGGCATAAACACAGCCGTGAAAAGCAGCTAAACCCCATTATAAAAATAAATTACTTTTAAAAACCCATGAAACAAAGACAGGGAAAGAGAGAGAAATTCTTACACAATTCGTTCAGGGGCTGTGATGCAACCTGGATTGACCATATCTAGACCCACAGCTGGATGAGACATAAGGGTGGACACTCTTGGGGCTGAGAGGTTTGGTGAGGTTGGGTGAGCAAATGCAGACCCTTTAAAGTAATACTGCGTGCTACCCATCGCATGGGTCCCAAATCTCCAGGTTCAAGGGCATCTTCCTACATCGAAAACATGCATGAGAAACCCAGAAGATGGTACACCGTGTGATGGGGAAAGGTTTCTAAAACGCACCTCATTTCTCATCTCCTTGTGCTCGGGTTCGCCATTCCAGCCACTTTACTAGCAATCTCCCTACTTGGAGCATCAGCACCTTTAACCTCCTGTTCCGTACAGGTTGCAATTTGTCCTGAGGATGAACGGGAAGACGGGGAACCAATGAGAGACTAGCTCTTGGTGTTGGGACAGGCACAGGTCACTCTATTTTCCCATCAGGAAGAAGAATTAACCACAGGCTCAGCCTGCCCCCCGGAACCAGAACAGGGCCTGAAGCCATCCTGCGCTTTTGCGGCCAGCTCCCAAAAAAGCGACTTGTAAAATGGAGCTTCAGGGCACTGCAATTCACAAACCTGCAGAGTTATAAATGATAACTCTCGTCCACAAATATATTGAGGGAAGGCAAAGAAGAGGATTTGAAATCAAGGCAGAATTGCAGGAAACAGATTTCAGGAGGTAGATTCGAATCGCCTTTAAAGCACATGAAAAGCGGCAAAACGTTGACAATGATGCCCTTGGCCAAAAAGGGCGTATGCGTTTTTTCCTGAATATATTCAGGAAAAAACGCATACGCCCTTTTTGGCCAACCAAGCAACCTGGAAAGGCAAATCAGCGCTACAAAGAAGTCTCGCTTCCCATCGGTCAAAAGGGCCATGCTGAAAAAAGTGTCAAAACCAGAAATGCAGGACAGGCCATGGAGAAATGGGAGCCTTGCTACACTGATGGGCGGGATGTAAATTGCCAACAGCCACTCTGGAGAAGTGTACGGTGTGTCCTGAAACATCTAAAAAACACAGCTTAGAGAGCATAGGGCACTTCCACGCATGGGGGGATAAAGTGGGAAAATTGAAAATCAGCAAGACACAAGCACCCCAAAGTTTAGGGCTGCTCTGTTGACAAGGACCTCCACTTCATTCCACCTTAAATATCCCAGGAAAGCGAAAAATGGATCAAAAAGTTGTGGTCCTTATGTACAATGGAATAACACTCAGCCATGAAATCAATGTCATAAGGCTAGTAGCAGCATGATGAGTGGATTTAGGTAAGACGATTCTAAGTGAAATAAGTCACACAGAAAAGGACACTTCTCATAAGGTGTCACTTATAGAGGGAATGTAAAAACCGTTACACTTGAACTGAATTACAAAACAGAACAGAGTCACACATGCAGAAAACACACTATGGCTGCTTAACGGGAAAGGTGAGGTAGGGTGATACATAAAACAAGAGTTTCAAATTAGCTCAGATACCGTTCCATAAACCCAATATGTAATAGACAAGACCTACTCCTTGCTCAGAGAACTGGACTCAACACGCCCGATTCACCGCACAAGAATATATCTGACTAGTAATAATCTTAAAACCTATGTATTGATATCTCTCTGTTAGTGTGTCAAGTGGGTGTAAAGCGGCATAAACACAGCCGTGAAAAGCAGCTAAACCCCATTATAAAAATAAATTACTTTTAAAAACCCATGAAACAAAGACAGGGAAAGAGAGAGAAATTCTTACACAATTCGTTCAGGGGCTGTGATGCAACCTGGATTGACCATATCTAGACCCACAGCTGGATGAGACATAAGGGTGGACACTCTTGGGGCTGAGAGGTTTGGTGAGGTTGGGTGAGCAAACGAAGACCCTTTAAAGTAATACTGCGTGCTACCCATCGCATGGGTCCCAAATCTCCAGGTTCAAGGGCATCTTCCTACATCGAAAACATGCATGAGAAACCCAGAAGATGGTACACCGTGTGATGGGGAAAGGTTTCTAAAACTCACCTCATTTCTCAGCTCCTTGTGCTCGGGTTCGCCATTCCAGCCACTTTACTAGCAATCTCCCTACTTGGAGCATCAGCACCTTTAACCTCCTGTTCCGTACAGGTTGCAATTTGTCCTGAGGATGAACGGGAAGACGGGGAACCAATGAGAGACTAGCTCTTGGTGTTGGGACAGGCACGGGTCACTCTATTTTCCCATCAGGAAGAAGAATTAACCACAGGCTCAGCCTGCCCCCCGGAACCAGAACAGGGCCTGAAGCCATCCTGCGCTTTTGCAGCCAGCTCCCAAGAAAGCGACTTGTAAAATGGAGCTTCAGGGCACTGCAATTCACAAACCTGCAGAGTTATAAATGATAACTCTCGTCCACAAATATATTGAGGGAAGGCAAAGAAGAGGATTTGAAATCAAGGCAGAATTGCAGGAAACAGATTTCAGGAGGTAGATTCGAATCGCCTTTAAAGCACATGAAAAGCGGCAAAACGTTGACAATGATGCCCTTGGCCAAAAAGGGCGTATGCGTTTTTTCCTGAATATATTCAGGAAAAAACGCATACGCACTTTTTGGCCAACCAAGCAACCTGGAAAGGCAAATCAGCGCTACAAAGAAGTCTCGCTTCCCATCGGTCAAAAGGGCCATGCTGAAAAATGTGTCAAAACCAGAAATGCAGGACAAGCCATGGAGAAATGGGAGCCTTGCTACACTGATGGGCGGGATGTAAATCGCCAACAGCCACTCTGGAGAAGTGTACGGTGTGTCCTGAAACATCTAAAAAACACAGCTTAGAGAGCATAGGGCACTTCCACGCATGGGGGGATAAAGTGGGAAAATTGAAAATCAGCAAGACACAAGCACCCCAAAGTTTAGGGCTGCTCTGTTGACAAGGACCTCCACTTCATTCCACCTTAAATATCCCAGGAAAGCGAAAAATGGATCAAAAAGTTGTGGTCCTTATGTACAATGGAATAACACTCAGCCATGAAATCAATGTCATAAGGCTAGTAGCAGCATGATGAGTGGATTTAGGTAAGACGATTCTAAGTGAAATAAGTCACACAGAAAAGGACACTTCTCATAAGGTGTCACTTATAGAGGGAATGTAAAAACCGTTACACTTGAACTGAATTACAAAACAGAACAGAGTCACACATGCAGAAAACACACTATGGCTGCTTAACGGGAAAGGTGAGGTGGGGTGATACATAAAACAAGAGTTTCAAATTAGCTCAGATACCGTTCCATAAACCCAATATGTAATAGACAAGACCTACTCCTTGCTCAGAGAACTGGACTCAACACGCCCGATTCACCGCACAAGAATATATCTGACTAGTAATAATCTTAAAACCTATGTATTGATATCTCTCTGTTAGTGTGTCAAGTGGGTGTAAAGCGGCATAAACACAGCCGTGAAAAGCAGCTAAACCCCATTATAAAAATAAATTACTTTTAAAAACCCATGAAACAAAGACAGGGAAAGAGAGAGAAATTCTTACACAATTCGTTCAGGGGCTGTGATGCAACCTGGATTGACCATATCTAGACCCACAGCTGGATGAGACATAAGGGTGGACACTCTTGGGGCTGAGAGGTTTGGTGAGGTTGGGTGAGCAAATGCAGACCCTTTAAAGTAATACTGCGTGCTACCCATCGCATGGATCCCAAATCTCCAGGTTCAAGGGCATCTTCCTACATCGAAAACATGCATGAGAAACCCAGAAGATGGTACACCGTGTGATGGGGAAAGGTTTGTAAAACGCACCTCATTTCTCATCTCCTTGTGCTCGGGTTCGCCATTCCAGCCACTTTACTAGCAATCTCCCTACTTGGAGCATCAGCACCTTTAACCTCCTGTTCCGTACAGGTTGCAATTTGTCCTGAGGATGAACGGGAAGACGGGGAACAAATGAGAGACTAGCTCTTGGTGTTGGGACAGGCACAGGTCACTCTATTTTCCCATCAGGAAGAAGAATTAACCACAGGCTCAGCCTGCCCCCCGGAACCAGAACAGGGCCTGAAGCCATCCTGCGCTTTTGTGGCCAGCTCCCAAAAATGCGACTTGTAAAATGGAGCTTCAAGACACTGCAATTCACAAACCTGCAGAGTTATAAATGATAACTCTCGTCCACAAATATATTGAGGGAAGGCAAAGAAGAGGATTTGAAATCAAGGCAGAATTGCAAGAAACAGATTTCAGGAGGTAGATTCGAATCGCCTTTAAAGCACATGAAAAGCGGCAAAACGTTGACAATGATGCCCTTGGCCAAAAAGGGCGTATGCGTTTTTTCCTGAATATATTCAGGAAAAAACGCATACGCCCTTTTAGGCCAACCAAGCAACCTGGAAAGGCAAATCAGCGCTACAAAGAAGTCTCGCTTCCCATCGGTCAAAAGGGCCATGCTGAAAAAAGTGTCAAAACCAGAAATGCAGGACAGGCCATGGAGAAATGGGAGCCTTGCTACACTGATGGGTGGGATGTAAATTGCCAACAGCCACTCTGGAGAAGTGTACGGTGTGTCCTGAAACATCTAAGAAACACAGCTTAGAGAGCATAGGGCACTTCCACGCATGGGGGGATAAAGTGGGAAAATTGAAAATCAGCAAGACACAAGCACCCCAAAGTTTAGGGCTGCTCTGTTGACAAGGACCTCCACTTCATTCCACCTTAAATATCCCAGGAAAGCGAAAAATGGATCAAAAAGTTGTGCTCCTTATGTACAATGGAATAACACTCAGCCATGAAATCAATGTCATAAGGCTAGTAGCAGCATGATGAGTGGATTTAGGTAAGACGATTCTAAGTGAAATAAGTCACACAGAAAAGGACACTTCTCATAAGGTGTCACTTATAGAGGGAATGTAAAAACCGTTACACTTGAACTGAATTACAAAACAGAACAGAGTCACACATGCAGAAAACACACTATGGCTGCTTAACGGGAAAGGTGAGGTGGGGTGATACATAAAACAAGAGTTTCAAATTAGCTCAGATACCGTTCCATAAACCCAATATGTAATAGACAAGACCTACTCCTTGCTCAGAGAACTGGACTCAACACGCCCGATTCACCGCACAAGAATATATCTGACTAGTAATAATCTTAAAACCTATGTATTGATATCTCTCTGTTAGTGTGTCAAGTGGGTGTAAAGCGGCATAAACACAGCCGTGAAAAGCAGCTAAACCCCATTATAAAAATAAATTACTTTTAAAAACCCATGAAACAAAGACAGGGAAAGAGAGAGAAATTCTTACACAATTCGTTCAGGGGCTGTGATGCAACCTGGATTGACCATATCTAGACCCACAGCTGGATGAGACATAAGGGTGGACACTCTTGGGGCTGAGAGGTTTGGTGAGGTTGGGTGAGCAAACGCAGACCCTTTAAAGTAATACTGCGTGCTACCCATCGCATGGGTCCCAAATCTCCAGGTTCAAGGGCATCTTCCTACATCGAAAACATGCATGAGAAACCCAGAAGATGGTACACCGTGTGATGGGGAAAGGTTTCTAAAACTCACCTCATTTCTCAGCTCCTTGTGCTCGGGTTCGCCATTCCAGCCACTTTACTAGCAATCTCCCTACTTGGAGCATCAGCACCTTTAACCTCCTGTTCCGTACAGGTTGCAATTTGTCCTGAGGATGAACGGGAAGACGGGGAACCAATGAGAGACTAGCTCTTGGTGTTGGGACAGGCACGGGTCACTCTATTTTCCCATCAGGAAGAAGAATTAACCACAGGCTCAGCCTGCCCCCCGGAACCAGAACAGGGCCTGAAGCCATCCTGCGCTTTTGCAGCCAGCTCCCAAGAAAGCGACTTGTAAAATGGAGCTTCAGGGCACTGCAATTCACAAACCTGCAGAGTTATAAATGATAACTCTCGTCCACAAATATATTGAGGGAAGGCAAAGAAGAGGATTTGAAATCAAGGCAGAATTGCAGGAAACAGATTTCAGGAGGTAGATTCGAATCGCCTTTAAAGCACATGAAAAGCGGCAAAACGTTGACAATGATGCCCTTGGCCAAAAAGGGCGTATGCGTTTTTTCCTGAATATATTCAGGAAAAAACGCATACGCCCTTTTTGGCCAACCAAGCAACCTGGAAAGGCAAATCAGCGCTACAAAGAAGTCTCGCTTCCCATCGGTCAAAAGGGCCATGCTGAAAAATGTGTCAAAACCGGAAATGCAGGACAGGCCATGGAGAAATGGGAGCCTTGCTACACTGATGGGCGGGATGTAAATTGCCAACAGCCACTCTGGAGAAGTGTACGGTGTGTCCTGAAACATCTAAAAAACACAGCTTAGAGAGCATAGGGCACTTCCACGCATGGGGGGATAAAGTGGGAAAATTGAAAATCAGCAAGACACAAGCACCCCAAAGTTTAGGGCTGCTCTGTTGACAAGGACCTCCACTTCATTCCACCTTAAATATCCCAGGAAAGCGAAAAATGGATCAAAAAGTTGTGGTCCTTATGTACAATGGAATAACACTCAGCCATGAAATCAATGTCATAAGGCTAGTAGCAGCATGATGAGTGGATTTAGGTAAGACGATTCTAAGTGAAATAAGTCACACAGAAAAGGACACTTCTCATAAGGTGTCACTTATAGAGGGAATGTAAAAACCGTTACACTTGAACTGAATTACAAAACAGAACAGAGTCACACATGCAGAAAACACACTATGGCTGCTTAACGGGAAAGGTGAGGTGGGGTGATACATAAAACAAGAGTTTCAAATTAGCTCAGATACCGTTCCATAAACCCAATATGTAATACACAAGACCTACTCCTTGCTCAGAGAACTGGACTCAACACGCCCGATTCACCGCACAAGAATATATCTGACTAGTAATAATCTTAAAACCTATGTATTGATATCTCTCTGTTAGTGTGTCAAGTGGGTGTAAAGCGGCATAAACACAGCCGTGAAAAGCAGCTAAACCCCATTATAAAAATAAATTACTTTTAAAAACCCATGAAACAAAGACAGGGAACGAGAGAGAAATTCTTACACAATTCGTTCAGGGGCTGTGATGCAACCTGGATTGACCATATCTAGACCCACAGCTGGATGAGACATAAGGGTGGACACTCTTGGGGCTGAGAGGTTTGGTGAGGTTGTGTGAGCAAATGCAGACCCTTTAAAGTAATACTGCGTGCTACCCATCGCATGGGTCCCAAATCTCCAGGTTCAAGGGCATCTTCCTACATCGAAAACATGCATGAGAAACCCAGAAGATGGTACACCGTGTGATGGGGAAAGGTTTCTAAAACGCACCTCATTTCTCATCTCCTTGTGCTCGGGTTCGCCATTCCAGCCACTTTACTAGCAATCTCCCTACTTGGAGCATCAGCACCTTTAACCTCCTGTTCCGTACAGGTTGCAATTTGTCCTGAGGATGAACGGGAAGACGGGGAACCAATGAGAGACTAGCTCTTGGTGTTGGGACAGGCACAGGTCACTCTATTTTCCCATCAGGAAGAAGAATTAACCACAGGCTCAGCCTGCCCCCCGGAACCAGAACAGGGCCTGAAGCCATCCTGCGCTTTTGCGGCCAGCTCCCAAGAAAGCGACTTGTAAAATGGAGCTTCAGGGCACTGCAATTCACAAACCTGCAGAGTTATAAATGATAACTCTCGTCCACAAATATATTGAGGGAAGGCAAAGAAGAGGATTTGAAATCAAGGCAGAATTGCAGGAAACAGATTGCAGGAGGTAGATTCGAATCGCCTTTAAAGCACATGAAAAGCGGCAAAACGTTGACAATGATGCCCTTGGCCAAAAAGGGCGTATGCGTTTTTTCCTGAATATATTCAGGAAAAAACGCATACGCCCTTTTAGGCCAACCAAGCAACCTGGAAAGGCAAATCAGCGCTACAAAGAAGTCTCGCTTCCCATCGGTCAAAAGGGCCATGCTGAAAAATGTGTCAAAACCAGGAATGCAGGACAGGCCATGGAGAAATGGGAGCCTTGCTACACTGATGGGCGGGATGTAAATTGCCAACAGCCACTCTGGAGAAGTGTACGGTGTGTCCTGAAACATCTAAAAAACACAGCTTAGAGAGCATAGGGCACTTCCACGCATGGGGGGATAAAGTGGGAAAATTGAAAATCAGCAAGACACAAGCACCCCAAAGTTTAGGGCTGCTCTGTTGACAAGGACCTCCACTTCATTCCACCTTAAATATCCCAGGAAAGCGAAAAATGGATCAAAAAGTTGTGGTCCTTATGTACAATGGAATAACACTCAGCCATGAAATCAATGTCATAAGGCTAGTAGCAGCATGATGAGTGGATTTAGGTAAGACGATTCTAAGTGAAATAAGTCACACAGAAAAGGACACTTCTCATAAGGTGTCACTTATAGAGGGAATGTAAAAACCGTTACACTTGAACTGAATTACAAAACAGAACAGAGTCACACATGCAGAAAACACACTATGGCTGCTTAACGGGAAAGGTGAGGTGGGGTGATACATAAAACAAGAGTTTCAAATTAGCTCAGATACCGTTCCATAAACCCAATATGTAATAGACAAGACCTACTCCTTGCTCAGAGAACTGGACTCAACACGCCCGATTCACCGCACAAGAATATATCTGACTAGTAATAATCTTAAAACCTATGTATTGATATCTCTCTGTTAGTGTGTCAAGTGGGTGTAAAGCGGCATAAACACAGCCGTGAAAAGCAGCTAAACCCCATTATAAAAATAAATTACTTTTAAAAACCCATGAAACAAAGACAGGGAAAGAGAGAGAAATTCTTACACAATTCGTTCAGGGGCTGTGATGCAACCTGGATTGACCATATCTAGACCCACAGCTGGATGAGACATAAGGGTGGACACTCTTGGGGCTGAGAGGTTTGGTGAGGCTGGGTGAGCAAACGCAGACCCTTTAAAGTAATACTGCGTGCTACCCATCGCATGGATCCCAAATCTCCAGGTTCAAGGGCATCTTCCTACATCGAAAACATGCATGAGAAACCCAGAAGATGGTACACCGTGTGATGGGGAAAGGTTTGTAAAACGCACCTCATTTCTCATCTCCTTGTGCTCGGGTTCGCCATTCCATCCACTTTACTAGCAATCTCCCTACTTTGAGCATCAGCACCTTTAACCTCCTGTTCAGTACAGGTTGCAATTTGTCCTGAGAATGAACGGGAAGACGGGGAACCAATGAGAGACTAGCTCTTGGTGTTGGGACAGGCACAGGTCACTCTATTTTCCCATCAGGAAGAAGAATTAACCACAGGCTCAGCCTTCCCCCCGGAACCAGAACAGGGCCTGAAGCCATCCTGCGCTTTTGCGGCCAGCTCCCAAAAATGCGACTTGTAAAATGGAGCTTCAGGGCACTGCAATTCACAAACCTGCAGAGTTATAAATGATAACTCTCGTCCACAAATATATTGAGGGAAGGCAAAGAAGAGGATTTGAAATCAAGGCAGAATTGCAAGAAACAGATTTCAGGAGGTAGATTCGAATCGCCTTTAAAGCACATGAAAAGCGGCAAAATGTTGACAATGATGCCCTTGGCCAAAAAGGGCGCATGCGTTTTTTCCTGAATATATTCAGGAAAAAACGCATGCGCCCTTTTTGGCCAACCAAGCAACCTGGAAAGGCAAATCAGCGCTACAAAGAAGTCTCGCTTCCCATCGGTCAAAAGGGCCATGCTGAAAAAAGTGTCAAAACCAGAAATGCAGAACAGGCCATGGAGAAATGGGACCCTTGCTACACTGATAGGTGGGATGTAAATTGCCAACAGCCACTCTGGAGAAGTGTACGGTGTGTCCTGAAACATCTAAAAAACACAGCTTAGAGAGCATAGGGCACTTCCACGCATGGGGGGATAAAGTGGGAAAATTGAAAATCAGCAAGACACAAGCACCCCAAAGTTTAGGGCTGCTCTGTTGACAAGGACCTCCACTTCATTCCACCTTAAATATCCCAGGAAAGCGAAAAATGGATCAAAAAGTTGTGGTCCTTATGTACAATGGAATATCACTCAGCCATGAAATCAATGTCATAAGGCTAGTAGCAGCATGATGAGTGGATTTAGGTAAGACGATTCTAAGTGAAATAAGTCACACAGAAAAGGACACTTCTCATAAGGTGTCACTTATAGAGGGAATGTAAAAACCGTTACACTTGAACTGAATTACAAAACAGAACAGAGTCACACATGCAGAAAACACACTATGGCTGCTTAACGGGAAAGGTGAGGTGGGGTGATACATAAAACAAGAGTTTCAAATTAGCTCAGATACCGTTCCATAAACCCAATATGTAATAGACAAGACCTACTCCTTGCTCAGAGAACTGGACTCAACACGCCCGATTCACCGCACAAGAATATATCTGACTAGTAATAATCTTAAAACCTATGTATTGATATCTCTCTGTTAGTGTGTCAAGTGGGTGTAAAGCGGCCTAAACACAGCCGTGAAAAGCAGCTAAACCCCATTATAAAAATAAATTACTTTTAAAAACCCATGAAACAAAGACAGGGAAAGAGAGAGAAATTCTTACACAATTCGTTCAGGGGCTGTGATGCAACCTGGATTGACCATATCTAGACCCACAGCTGGATGAGACATAAGGGTGGACACTCTTGGGGCTGAGAGGTTTGGTGAGGTTGGGTGAGCAAATGCAGACCCTTTAAAGTAATACTGCGTGCTACCCATCGCATGGATCCCAAATCTCCAGGTTCAAGGGCATCTTCCTACATCGAAAACATGCATGAGAAACCCAGAAGATGGTACACCGTGTGATGGGGAAAGGTTTGTAAAACGCACCTCATTTCTCATCTCCTTGTGCTCGGGTTCGCCATTCCAGCCACTTTACTAGCAATCTCCCTACTTGGAGCATCAGCACCTTTAACCTCCTGTTCCGTACAGGTTGCAATTTGTCCTGAGGATGAACGGGAAGACGGGGAACAAATGAGAGACTAGCTCTTGGTGTTGGGACAGGCACAGGTCACTCTATTTTCCCATCAGGAAGAAGAATTAACCACAGGCTCAGCCTGCCCCCCGGAACCAGAACAGGGCCTGAAGCCATCCTGCGCTTTTGTGGCCAGCTCCCAAAAATGCGACTTGTAAAATGGAGCTTCAAGACACTGCAATTCACAAACCTGCAGAGTTATAAATGATAACTCTCGTCCACAAATATATTGAGGGAAGGCAAAGAAGAGGATTTGAAATCAAGGCAGAATTGCAAGAAACAGATTTCAGGAGGTAGATTCGAATCGCCTTTAAAGCACATGAAAAGCGGCAAAACGTTGACAATGATGCCCTTGGCCAAAAAGGGCGTATGCGTTTTTTCCTGAATATATTCAGGAAAAAACGCATACGCCCTTTTAGGCCAACCAAGCAACCTGGAAAGGCAAATCAGCGCTACAAAGAAGTCTCGCTTCCCATCGGTCAAAAGGGCCATGCTGAAAAAAGTGTCAAAACCAGAAATGCAGGACAGGCCATGGAGAAATGGGAGCCTTGCTACACTGATGGGTGGGATGTAAATTGCCAACAGCCACTCTGGAGAAGTGTACGGTGTGTCCTGAAACATCTAAGAAACACAGCTTAGAGAGCATAGGGCACTTCCACGCATGGGGGGATAAAGTGGGAAAATTGAAAATCAGCAAGACACAAGCACCCCAAAGTTTAGGGCTGCTCTGTTGACAAGGACCTCCACTTCATTCCACCTTAAATATCCCAGGAAAGCGAAAAATGGATCAAAAAGTTGTGCTCCTTATGTACAATGGAATAACACTCAGCCATGAAATCAATGTCATAAGGCTAGTAGCAGCATGATGAGTGGATTTAGGTAAGACGATTCTAAGTGAAATAAGTCACACAGAAAAGGACACTTCTCATAAGGTGTCACTTATAGAGGGAATGTAAAAACCGTTACACTTGAACTGAATTACAAAACAGAACAGAGTCACACATGCAGAAAACACACTATGGCTGCTTAACGGGAAAGGTGAGGTGGGGTGATACATAAAACAAGAGTTTCAAATTAGCTCAGATACCGTTCCATAAACCCAATATGTAATAGACAAGACCTACTCCTTGCTCAGAGAACTGGACTCAACACGCCCGATTCACCGCACAAGAATATATCTGACTAGTAATAATCTTAAAACCTATGTATTGATATCTCTCTGTTAGTGTGTCAAGTGGGTGTAAAGCGGCATAAACACAGCCGTGAAAAGCAGCTAAACCCCATTATAAAAATAAATTACTTTTAAAAACCCATGAAACAAAGACAGGGAAAGAGAGAGAAATTCTTACACAATTCGTTCAGGGGCTGTGATGCAACCTGGATTGACCATATCTAGACCCACAGCTGGATGAGACATAAGGGTGGACACTCTTGGGGCTGAGAGGTTTGGTGAGGTTGGGTGAGCAAACGCAGACCCTTTAAAGTAATACTGCGTGCTACCCATCGCATGGGTCCCAAATCTCCAGGTTCAAGGGCATCTTCCTACATCGAAAACATGCATGAGAAACCCAGAAGATGGTACACCGTGTGATGGGGAAAGGTTTCTAAAACTCACCTCATTTCTCAGCTCCTTGTGCTCGGGTTCGCCATTCCAGCCACTTTACTAGCAATCTCCCTACTTGGAGCATCAGCACCTTTAACCTCCTGTTCCGTACAGGTTGCAATTTGTCCTGAGGATGAACGGGAAGACGGGGAACCAATGAGAGACTAGCTCTTGGTGTTGGGACAGGCACGGGTCACTCTATTTTCCCATCAGGAAGAAGAATTAACCACAGGCTCAGCCTGCCCCCCGGAACCAGAACAGGGCCTGAAGCCATCCTGCGCTTTTGCAGCCAGCTCCCAAGAAAGCGACTTGTAAAATGGAGCTTCAGGGCACTGCAATTCACAAACCTGCAGAGTTATAAATGATAACTCTCGTCCACAAATATATTGAGGGAAGGCAAAGAAGAGGATTTGAAATCAAGGCAGAATTGCAGGAAACAGATTTCAGGAGGTAGATTCGAATCGCCTTTAAAGCACATGAAAAGCGGCAAAACGTTGACAATGATGCCCTTGGCCAAAAAGGGCGTATGCGTTTTTTCCTGAATATATTCAGGAAAAAACGCATACGCCCTTTTTGGCCAACCAAGCAACCTGGAAAGGCAAATCAGCGCTACAAAGAAGTCTCGCTTCCCATCGGTCAAAAGGGCCATGCTGAAAAATGTGTCAAAACCAGAAATGCAGGACAAGCCATGGAGAAATGGGAGCCTTGCTACACTGATGGGCGGGATGTAAATCGCCAACAGCCACTCTGGAGAAGTGTACGGTGTGTCCTGAAACATCTAAAAAACACAGCTTAGAGAGCATAGGGCACTTCCACGCATGGGGGGATAAAGTGGGAAAATTGAAAATCAGCAAGACACAAGCACCCCAAAGTTTAGGGCTGCTCTGTTGACAAGGACCTCCACTTCATTCCACCTTAAATATCCCAGGAAAGCGAAAAATGGATCAAAAAGTTGTGGTCCTTATGTACAATGGAATAACACTCAGCCATGAAATCAATGTCATAAGGCTAGTAGCAGCATGATGAGTGGATTTAGGTAAGACGATTCTAAGTGAAATAAGTCACACAGAAAAGGACACTTCTCATAAGGTGTCACTTATAGAGGGAATGTAAAAACCGTTACACTTGAACTGAATTACAAAACAGAACAGAGTCACACATGCAGAAAACACACTATGGCTGCTTAACGGGAAAGGTGAGGTGGGGTGATACATAAAACAAGAGTTTCAAATTAGCTCAGATACCGTTCCATAAACCCAATATGTAATAGACAAGACCTACTCCTTGCTCAGAGAACTGGACTCAACACGCCCGATTCACCGCACAAGAATATATCTGACTAGTAATAATCTTAAAACCTATGTATTGATATCTCTCTGTTAGTGTGTCAAGTGGGTGTAAAGCGGCATAAACACAGCCGTGAAAAGCAGCTAAACCCCATTATAAAAATAAATTACTTTTAAAAACCCATGAAACAAAGACAGGGAAAGAGAGAGAAATTCTTACACAATTCGTTCAGGGGCTGTGATGCAACCTGGATTGACCATATCTAGACCGACAGCTGGATGAGACATAAGGGTCGACACTCTTGGGGCTGAGAGGTTTGGTGAGGTTGGGTGAGCAAACGCAGACCCTTTAAAGTAATACTGCGTGCTACCCATCGCATGGATCCCAAATCTCCAGGTTCAAGGGCATCTTCCTACATCGAAAACATGCATGAGAAACCCAGAAGATGGTACACCGTGTGATGGGGAAAGGTTTGTAAAACGCACCTCATTTCTCATCTCCTTGTGCTCGGGTTCGCCATTCCAGCCACTTTACTAGCAATCTCCCTACTTTGAGCATCAGCACCTTTAACCTCCTGTTCCGTACAGGTTGCAATTTGTCCTGAGGATGAACGGGAAGACGGGGAACCAATGAGAGACTAGCTCTTGGTGTTGGGACAGGCACAGGTCACTCTATTTTCCCATCAGGAAGAAGAATTAACCACAGGCTCAGCCTGCCCCCCAGAACCAGAACAGGGCCTGAAGCCATCCTGCGCTTTTGCGGCCAGGTCCGAAAAAAGCGACTTGTAAAATGGAGCTTCAGGGCACTGCAATTCACAAACCTGCAGAGTTATAAATGATAACTCTCGTCCACAAATATATTGAGGGAAGGCAAAGAAGAGGATTTGAAATCAAGGCAGAATTGCAAGAAACAGATTTCAGGAGGTAGATTCGAATCGCCTTTAAAGCACATGAAAAGCGGCAAAATGTTGACAATGATGCCCTTGGCCAAAAAGGGCGTATGCGTTTTTTCCTGAATATATTCAGGAAATAACGCATACGCCCTTTTTGGCCAACCAAGCAACCTGGAAAGGCAAATCAGCGCTACAAAGAAGTCTCGCTTCCCATCGGTCAAAAGGGCCATGCTGAAAAAAGTGTCAAAACCAGAAATGCAGGACAGGCCATGGAGAAATGGGAGCCTTGCTACACTGATGGGTGGGATGTAAATTGCCAACAGCCACTCTGGAGAAGTGTACGGTGTGTCCTGAAACATCTAAGAAACACAGCTTAGAGAGCATAGGGCACTTCCACGCATGGGGGGATAAAGTGGGAAAATTGAAAATCAGCAAGACACAAGCACCCCAAAGTTTAGGGCTGCTCTGTTGACAAGGACCTCCACTTCATTCCACCTTAAATATCCCAGGAAAGCGAAAAATGGATCAAAAAGTTGTGGTCCTTATGTACAATGGAATAACACTCAGCCATGAAATCAATGTCATAAGGCTAGTAGCAGCATGATGAGTGGATTTAGGTAAGACGATTCTAAGTGAAATAAGTCACACAGAAAAGGACACTTCTCATAAGGTGTCACTTATAGAGGGAATGTAAAAACCGTTACACTTGAACTGAATTACAAAACAGAACAGAGTCACACATGCAGAAAACACACTATGGCTGCTTAACGGGAAAGGTGAGGTGGGGTGATACATAAAACAAGAGTTTCAAATTAGCTCAGATACCGTTCCATAAACCCAATATGTAATAGACAAGACCTACTCCTTGCTCAGAGAACTGGACTCAACACGCCCGATTCACCGCACAAGAATATATCTGACTAGTAATAATCTTAAAACCTATGTATTGATATCTCTCTGTTAGTGTGTCAAGTGGGTGTAAAGCGGCATAAACACAGCCGTGAAAAGCAGCTAAACCCCATTATAAAAATAAATTACTTTTAAAAACCCATGAAACAAAGACAGGGAAAGAGAGAGAAATTCTTACACAATTCGTTCAGGGGCTGTGATGCAACCTGGATTGACCATATCTAGACCCACAGCTGGATGAGACATAAGGGTGGACACTCTTGGGGCTGAGAGGTTTGGTGAGGTTGGGTGAGCAAACGCAGACCCTTTAAAGTAATACTGCGTGCTACCCATCGCATGGGTCCCAAATCTCCAGGTTCAAGGGCATCTTCCTACATCGAAAACATGCATGAGAAACCCAGAAGATGGTACACCGTGTGATGGGGAAAGGTTTCTAAAACGCACCTCATTTCTCTTCTCCTTGTGCTCGGGTTCGCCATTCCAGCCACTTTACTAGCAATCTCCCTACTTGGAGCATCAGCACCTTTAACCTCCTGTTCCGTACAGGTTGCAATTTGTCCTGAGGATGAACGGGAAGACGGGGAACCAATGAGAGACTAGCTCTTGGTGTTGGGACAGGCACAGGTCACTCTATTTTCCCATCAGGAAGAAGAATTAACCACAGGCTCAGCCTGCCCCCCGGAACCAGAACAGGGCCTGAAGCCATCCTGCGCTTTTGCGGCCAGCTCCCAAAAACGCGACTTGTAAAATGGAGCTTCAGGGCACTGCAATTCACAAACCTGCAGAGTTATAAATGATAACTCTCGTCCACAAATATATTGAGGGAAGGCAAAGAAGAGGATTTGAAATCAAGGCAGAATTGCAGGAAACAGATTTCAGGAGGTAGATTCGAATCGCCTTTAAAGCACATGAAAAGCGGCAAAACGTTGACAATGATGCCCTTGGCCAAAAAGGGCGTATGCGTTTTTTCCTGAATATATTCAGGAAAAAACGCATACGCCCTTTTTGGCCAACCAAGCAACCTGGAAAGGCAAATCAGCGCTACAAAGAAGTCTCGCTTCCCATCGGTCAAAAGGGCCATGCTGAAAAATGTGTCAAAACCGGAAATGCAGGACAGGCCATGGAGAAATGGGAGCCTTGCTACACTGATGGGCGGGATGTAAATTGCCAACAGCCACTCTGGAGAAGTGTACGGTGTGTCCTGAAACATCTAAAAAACACAGCTTAGAGAGCATAGGGCACTTCCACGCAT
Organism: Balaenoptera physalus; assembly: GCF_965194825.1. Taxonomy (NCBI): domain Eukaryota; kingdom Metazoa; phylum Chordata; class Mammalia; order Artiodactyla; family Balaenopteridae; genus Balaenoptera; species Balaenoptera physalus. Next base: position 36,871 of record NW_028125731.1, read on the forward strand.
GGGGGGATAAAGTGGGAAAATTGAAAATCAGCAAGACACAAGCACCCCAAAGTTTAGGGCTGCTCTGTTGACAAGGACCTCCACTTCATTCCACCTTAAATATCCCAGGAAAGCGAAAAATGGATCAAAAAGTTGTGGTCCTTATGTACAATGGAATAACACTCAGCCATGAAATCAATGTCATAAGGCTAGTAGCAGCATGATGAGTGGATTTAGGTAAGACGATTCTAAGTGAAATAAGTCACACAGAAAAGGACACTTCTCATAAGGTGTCACTTATAGAGGGAATGTAAAAACCGTTACACTTGAACTGAATTACAAAACAGAACAGAGTCACACATGCAGAAAACACACTATGGCTGCTTAACGGGAAAGGTGAGGTGGGGTGATACATAAAACAAGAGTTTCAAATTAGCTCAGATACCGTTCCATAAACCCAATATGTAATACACAAGACCTACTCCTTGCTCAGAGAACTGGACTCAACACGCCCGATTCACCGCACAAGAATATATCTGACTAGTAATAATCTTAAAACCTATGTATTGATATCTCTCTGTTAGTGTGTCAAGTGGGTGTAAAGCGGCATAAACACAGCCGTGAAAAGCAGCTAAACCCCATTATAAAAATAAATTACTTTTAAAAACCCATGAAACAAAGACAGGGAACGAGAGAGAAATTCTTACACAATTCGTTCAGGGGCTGTGATGCAACCTGGATTGACCATATCTAGACCCACAGCTGGATGAGACATAAGGGTGGACACTCTTGGGGCTGAGAGGTTTGGTGAGGTTGTGTGAGCAAATGCAGACCCTTTAAAGTAATACTGCGTGCTACCCATCGCATGGGTCCCAAATCTCCAGGTTCAAGGGCATCTTCCTACATCGAAAACATGCATGAGAAACCCAGAAGATGGTACACCGTGTGATGGGGAAAGGTTTCTAAAACGCACCTCATTTCTCATCTCCTTGTGCTCGGGTTCGCCATTCCAGCCACTTTACTAGCAATCTCCCTACTTGGAGCATCAGCACCTTTAACCTCCTGTTCCGTACAGGTTGCAATTTGTCCTGAGGATGAACGGGAAGACGGGGAACCAATGAGAGACTAGCTCTTGGTGTTGGGACAGGCACAGGTCACTCTATTTTCCCATCAGGAAGAAGAATTAACCACAGGCTCAGCCTGCCCCCCGGAACCAGAACAGGGCCTGAAGCCATCCTGCGCTTTTGCGGCCAGCTCCCAAGAAAGCGACTTGTAAAATGGAGCTTCAGGGCACTGCAATTCACAAACCTGCAGAGTTATAAATGATAACTCTCGTCCACAAATATATTGAGGGAAGGCAAAGAAGAGGATTTGAAATCAAGGCAGAATTGCAGGAAACAGATTGCAGGAGGTAGATTCGAATCGCCTTTAAAGCACATGAAAAGCGGCAAAACGTTGACAATGATGCCCTTGGCCAAAAAGGGCGTATGCGTTTTTTCCTGAATATATTCAGGAAAAAACGCATACGCCCTTTTAGGCCAACCAAGCAACCTGGAAAGGCAAATCAGCGCTACAAAGAAGTCTCGCTTCCCATCGGTCAAAAGGGCCATGCTGAAAAATGTGTCAAAACCAGGAATGCAGGACAGGCCATGGAGAAATGGGAGCCTTGCTACACTGATGGGCGGGATGTAAATTGCCAACAGCCACTCTGGAGAAGTGTACGGTGTGTCCTGAAACATCTAAAAAACACAGCTTAGAGAGCATAGGGCACTTCCACGCATGGGGGGATAAAGTGGGAAAATTGAAAATCAGCAAGACACAAGCACCCCAAAGTTTAGGGCTGCTCTGTTGACAAGGACCTCCACTTCATTCCACCTTAAATATCCCAGGAAAGCGAAAAATGGATCAAAAAGTTGTGGTCCTTATGTACAATGGAATAACACTCAGCCATGAAATCAATGTCATAAGGCTAGTAGCAGCATGATGAGTGGATTTAGGTAAGACGATTCTAAGTGAAATAAGTCACACAGAAAAGGACACTTCTCATAAGGTGTCACTTATAGAGGGAATGTAAAAACCGTTACACTTGAACTGAATTACAAAACAGAACAGAGTCACACATGCAGAAAACACACTATGGCTGCTTAACGGGAAAGGTGAGGTGGGGTGATACATAAAACAAGAGTTTCAAATTAGCTCAGATACCGTTCCATAAACCCAATATGTAATACACAAGACCTACTCCTTGCTCAGAGAACTGGACTCAACACGCCCGATTCACCGCACAAGAATATATCTGACTAGTAATAATCTTAAAACCTATGTATTGATATCTCTCTGTTAGTGTGTCAAGTGGGTGTAAAGCGGCATAAACACAGCCGTGAAAAGCAGCTAAACCCCATTATAAAAATAAATTACTTTTAAAAACCCATGAAACAAAGACAGGGAAAGAGAGAGAAATTCTTACACAATTCGTTCAGGGGCTGTGATGCAACCTGGATTGACCATATCTAGACCCACAGCTGGATGAGACATAAGGGTGGACACTCTTGGGGCTGAGAGGTTTGGTGAGGCTGGGTGAGCAAACGCAGACCCTTTAAAGTAATACTGCGTGCTACCCATCGCATGGATCCCAAATCTCCAGGTTCAAGGGCATCTTCCTACATCGAAAACATGCATGAGAAACCCAGAAGATGGTACACCGTGTGATGGGGAAAGGTTTGTAAAACGCACCTCATTTCTCATCTCCTTGTGCTCGGGTTCGCCATTCCATCCACTTTACTAGCAATCTCCCTACTTTGAGCATCAGCACCTTTAACCTCCTGTTCAGTACAGGTTGCAATTTGTCCTGAGAATGAACGGGAAGACGGGGAACCAATGAGAGACTAGCTCTTGGTGTTGGGACAGGCACAGGTCACTCTATTTTCCCATCAGGAAGAAGAATTAACCACAGGCTCAGCCTGCCCCCCGGAACCAGAACAGGGCCTGAAGCCATCCTGCGCTTTTGCGGCCAGCTCCCAAAAATGCGACTTGTAAAATGGAGCTTCAGGGCACTGCAATTCACAAACCTGCAGAGTTATAAATGATAACTCTCGTCCACAAATATATTGAGGGAAGGCAAAGAAGAGGATTTGAAATCAAGGCAGAATTGCAAGAAACAGATTTCAGGAGGTAGATTCGAATCGCCTTTAAAGCACATGAAAAGCGGCAAAATGTTGACAATGATGCCCTTGGCCAAAAAGGGCGCATGCGTTTTTTCCTGAATATATTCAGGAAAAAACGCATGCGCCCTTTTTGGCCAACCAAGCAACCTGGAAAGGCAAATCAGCGCTACAAAGAAGTCTCGCTTCCCATCGGTCAAAAGGGCCATGCTGAAAAAAGTGTCAAAACCAGAAATGCAGAACAGGCCATGGAGAAATGGGACCCTTGCTACACTGATAGGTGGGATGTAAATTGCCAACAGCCACTCTGGAGAAGTGTACGGTGTGTCCTGAAACATCTAAAAAACACAGCTTAGAGAGCATAGGGCACTTCCACGCATGGGGGGATAAAGTGGGAAAATTGAAAATCAGCAAGACACAAGCACCCCAAAGTTTAGGGCTGCTCTGTTGACAAGGACCTCCACTTCATTCCACCTTAAATATCCCAGGAAAGCGAAAAATGGATCAAAAAGTTGTGGTCCTTATGTACAATGGAATATCACTCAGCCATGAAATCAATGTCATAAGGCTAGTAGCAGCATGATGAGTGGATTTAGGTAAGACGATTCTAAGTGAAATAAGTCACACAGAAAAGGACACTTCTCATAAGGTGTCACTTATAGAGGGAATGTAAAAACCGTTACACTTGAACTGAATTACAAAACAGAACAGAGTCACACATGCAGAAAACACACTATGGCTGCTTAACGGGAAAGGTGAGGTGGGGTGATACATAAAACAAGAGTTTCAAATTAGCTCAGATACCGTTCCATAAACCCAATATGTAATACACAAGACCTACTCCTTGCTCAGAGAACTGGACTCAACACGCCCGATTCACCGCACAAGAATATATCTGACTAGTAATAATCTTAAAACCTATGTATTGATATCTCTCTGTTAGTGTGTCAAGTGGGTGTAAAGCGGCATAAACACAGCCGTGAAAAGCAGCTAAACCCCATTATAAAAATAAATTACTTTTAAAAACCCATGAAACAAAGACAGGGAAAGAGAGAGAAATTCTTACACAATTCGTTCAGGGGCTGTGATGAAACCTGGATTGACCATATCTAGACCCACAGCTGGATGAGACATAAGGGTGGACACTCTTGGGGCTGAGAGGTTTGGTGAGGTTGGGTGAGCAAACGCAGACCCTTTAAAGTAATACTGCGTGCTACCCATCGAATGGATCCCAAATCTCCAGGTTCAAGGGCATCTTCCTACATCGAAAACATGCATGAGAAACCCAGAAGATGGTACACCGTGTGATGGGGAAAGGTTTGTAAAACGCACCTCATTTCTCATCTCCTTGTGCTCGGGTTCGCCATTCCAGCCACTTTACTAGCAATCTCCCTACTTGGAGCATCAGCACCTTTAACCTCCTGTTCCGTACAGGTTGCAATTTGTCCTGAGGATGAACGGGAAGACGGGGAACCAATGAGAGACTAGCTCTTGGTGTTGGGACAGGCACAGGTCACTCTATTTTCCCATCAGGAAGAAGAATTAACCACAGGCTCAGCCTGCCCCCCGGAACCAGAACAGGGCCTGAAGCCATCCTGCGCTTTTGCGGCCAGCTCCCAAAAATGCGACTTGTAAAATGGAGCTTCAGGGCACTGCAATTCACAAACCTGCAGAGTTATAAATGATAACTCTCGTCCACAAATATATTGAGGGAAGGCAAAGAAGAGGATTTGAAATCAAGGCAGAATTGCAAGAAACAGATTTCAGGAGGTAGATTCGAATCGCCTTTAAAGCACATGAAAAGCGGCAAAATGTTGACAATGATGCCCTTGGCCAAAAAGGGCGCATGCGTTTTTTCCTGAATATATTCAGGAAAAAACGCATACGCCCTTTTTGGCCAACCAAGCAACCTGGAAAGGCAAATCAGCGCTACAAAGAAGTCTCGCTTCCCATCGGTCAAAAGGGCCATGCTGAAAAAAGTGTCAAAACCAGAAATGCAGAACAGGCCATGGAGAAATGGGACCCTTGCTACACTGATAGGTGGGATGTAAATTGCCAACAGCCACTCTGGAGAAGTGTACGGTGTGTCCTGAAACATCTAAAAAACACAGCTTAGAGAGCATAGGGCACTTCCACGCATGGGGGGATAAAGTGGGAAAATTGAAAATCAGCAAGACACAAGCACCCCAAAGTTTAGGGCTGCTCTGTTGACAAGGACCTCCACTTCATTCCACCTTAAATATCCCAGGAAAGCGAAAAATGGATCAAAAAGTTGTGGTCCTTATGTACAATGGAATATCACTCAGCCATGAAATCAATGTCATAAGGCTAGTAGCAGCATGATGAGTGGATTTAGGTAAGACGATTCTAAGTGAAATAAGTCACACAGAAAAGGACACTTCTCATAAGGTGTCACTTATAGAGGGAATGTAAAAACCGTTACACTTGAACTGAATTACAAAACAGAACAGAGTCACACATGCAGAAAACACACTATGGCTGCTTAACGGGAAAGGTGAGGTGGGGTGATACATAAAGCAAGAGTTTCAAATTAGCTCAGATACCGTTCCATAAACCCAATATGTAATACACAAGACCTACTCCTTGCTCAGAGAACTGGACTCAACACGCCCGATTCACCGCACAAGAATATATCTGACTAGTAATAATCTTAAAACCTATGTATTGATATCTCTCTGTTAGTGTGTCAAGTGGGTGTAAAGCGGCATAAACACAGCCGTGAAAAGCAGCTAAACCCCATTATAAAAATAAATTACTTTTAAAAACCCATGAAACAAAGACAGGGAAAGAGAGAGAAATTCTTACACAATTCGTTCAGGGGCTGTGATGCAACCTGGATTGACCATATCTAGACCCACAGCTGGATGAGACATAAGGGTGGACACTCTTGGGGCTGAGAGGTTTGGTGAGGTTGGGTGAGCAAACGCAGACCCTTTAAAGTAATACTGCGTGCTACCCATCGCATGGATCCCAAATCTCCAGGTTCAAGGGCATCTTCCTACATCGAAAACATGCATGAGAAACCCAGAAGATGGTACACCGTGTGATGGGGAAAGGTTTGTAAAACGCACCTCATTTCTCATCTCCTTGTGCTCGGGTTCGCCATTCCAGCCACTTTACTAGCAATCTCCCTACTTGGAGCATCAGCACCTTTAACCTCCTGTTCCGTACAGGTTGCAATTTGTCCTGAGGATGAACGGGAAGACGGGGAACCAATGAGAGACTAGCTCTTGGTGTTGGGACAGGCACAGGTCACTCTATTTTCCCATCAGGAAGAAGAATTAACCACAGGCTCAGCCTGCCCCCCGGAACCAGAACAGGGCCTGAAGCCATCCTGCGCTTTTGCGGCCAGCTCCCAAAAATGCGACTTGTAAAATGGAGCTTCAGGGCACTGCAATTCACAAACCTGCAGAGTTATAAATGATAACTCTCGTCCACAAATATATTGAGGGAAGGCAAAGAAGAGGATTTGAAATCAAGGCAGAATTGCAAGAAACAGATTTCAGGAGGTAGATTCGAATCGCCTTTAAAGCACATGAAAAGCGGCAAAATGTTGACAATGATGCCCTTGGCCAAAAAGGGCGCATGCGTTTTTTCCTGAATATATTCAGGAAAAAACGCATACGCCCTTTTTGGCCAACCAAGCAACCTGGAAAGGCAAATCAGCGCTACAAAGAAGTCTCGCTTCCCATCGGTCAAAAGGGCCATGCTGAAAAAAGTGTCAAAACCAGAAATGCAGAACAGGCCATGGAGAAATGGGACCCTTGCTACACTGATAGGTGGGATGTAAATTGCCAACAGCCACTCTGGAGAAGTGTACGGTGTGTCCTGAAACATCTAAAAAACACAGCTTAGAGAGCATAGGGCACTTCCACGCATGGGGGGATAAAGTGGGAAAATTGAAAATCAGCAAGACACAAGCACCCCAAAGTTTAGGGCTGCTCTGTTGACAAGGACCTCCACTTCATTCCACCTTAAATATCCCAGGAAAGCGAAAAATGGATCAAAAAGTTGTGGTCCTTATGTACAATGGAATATCACTCAGCCATGAAATCAATGTCATAAGGCTAGTAGCAGCATGATGAGTGGATTTAGGTAAGACGATTCTAAGTGAAATAAGTCACACAGAAAAGGACACTTCTCATAAGGTGTCACTTATAGAGGGAATGTAAAAACCGTTACACTTGAACTGAATTACAAAACAGAACAGAGTCACACATGCAGAAAACACACTATGGCTGCTTAACGGGAAAGGTGAGGTGGGGTGATACATAAAACAAGAGTTTCAAATTAGCTCAGATACCGTTCCATAAACCCAATATGTAATACACAAGACCTACTCCTTGCTCAGAGAACTGGACTCAACACGCCCGATTCACCGCACAAGAATATATCTGACTAGTAATAATCTTAAAACCTATGTATTGATATCTCTCTGTTAGTGTGTCAAGTGGGTGTAAAGCGGCATAAACACAGCCGTGAAAAGCAGCTAAACCCCATTATAAAAATAAATTACTTTTAAAAACCCATGAAACAAAGACAGGGAAAGAGAGAGAAATTCTTACACAATTCGTTCAGGGGCTGTGATGCAACCTGGATTGACCATATCTAGACCCACAGCTGGATGAGACATAAGGGTGGACACTCTTGGGGCTGAGAGGTTTGGTGAGGTTGGGTGAGCAAATGCAGACCCTTTAAAGTAATACTGCGTGCTACCCATCGCATGGGTCCCAAATCTCCAGGTTCAAGGGCATCTTCCTACATCGAAAACATGCATGAGAAACCCAGAAGATGGTACACCGTGTGATGGGGAAAGGTTTCTAAAACGCACCTCATTTCTCATCTCCTTGTGCTCGGGTTCGCCATTCCAGCCACTTTACTAGCAATCTCCCTACTTGGAGCATCAGCACCTTTAACCTCCTGTTCCGTACAGGTTGCAATTTGTCCTGAGGATGAACGGGAAGACGGGGAACCAATGAGAGACTAGCTCTTGGTGTTGGGACAGGCACAGGTCACTCTATTTTCCCATCAGGAAGAAGAATTAACCACAGGCTCAGCCTGCCCCCCGGAACCAGAACAGGGCCTGAAGCCATCCTGCGCTTTTGCGGCCAGCTCCCAAAAATGCGACTTGTAAAATGGAGCTTCAGGGCACTGCAATTCACAAACCTGCAGAGTTATAAATGATAACTCTCGTCCACAAATATATTGAGGGAAGGCAAAGAAGAGGATTTGAAATCAAGGCAGAATTGCAAGAAACAGATTTCAGGAGGTAGATTCGAATCGCCTTTAAAGCACATGAAAAGCGGCAAAATGTTGACAATGATGCCCTTGGCCAAAAAGGGCGCATGCGTTTTTTCCTGAATATATTCAGGAAAAAACGCATACGCCCTTTTTGGCCAACCAAGCAACCTGGAAAGGCAAATCAGCGCTACAAAGAAGTCTCGCTTCCCATCGGTCAAAAGGGCCATGCTGAAAAAAGTGTCAAAACCAGAAATGCAGAACAGGCCATGGAGAAATGGGACCCTTGCTACACTGATAGGTGGGATGTAAATTGCCAACAGCCACTCTGGAGAAGTGTACGGTGTGTCCTGAAACATCTAAAAAACACAGCTTAGAGAGCATAGGGCACTTCAACGCATGGGGGGATAAAGTGGGAAAATTGAAAATCAGCAAGACACAAGCACCCCAAAGTTTAGGGCTGCTCTGTTGACAAGGACCTCCACTTCATTCCACCTTAAATATCCCAGGAAAGCGAAAAATGGATCAAAAAGTTGTGGTCCTTATGTACAATGGAATATCACTCAGCCATGAAATCAATGTCATAAGGCTAGTAGCAGCATGATGAGTGGATTTAGGTAAGACGATTCTAAGTGAAATAAGTCACACAGAAAAGGACACTTCTCATAAGGTGTCACTTATAGAGGGAATGTAAAAACCGTTACACTTGAACTGAATTACAAAACAGAACAGAGTCACACATGCAGAAAACACACTATGGCTGCTTAACGGGAAAGGTGAGGTGGGGTGATACATAAAACAAGAGTTTCAAATTAGCTCAGATACCGTTCCATAAACCCAATATGTAATACACAAGACCTACTCCTTGCTCAGAGAACTGGACTCAACACGCCCGATTCACCGCACAAGAATATATCTGACTAGTAATAATCTTAAAACCTATGTATTGATATCTCTCTGTTAGTGTGTCAAGTGGGTGTAAAGCGGCATAAACACATCCGTGAAAAGCAGCTAAACCCCATTATAAAAATAAATTACTTTTAAAAACCCATGAAACAAAGACAGGGAAAGAGAGAGAAATTCTTACACAATTCGTTCAGGGGCTGTGATGAAACCTGGATTGACCATATCTAGACCCACAGCTGGATGAGACATAAGGGTGGACACTCTTGGGGCTGAGAGGTTTGGTGAGGTTGGGTGAGCAAATGCAGACCCTTTAAAGTAATATTGCGTGCTACCCATCGCATGGGTCCCAAATCTCCAGGTTCAAGGGCATCTTCCTACATCGAAAACATGCATGAGAAACCCAGAAGATGGTACACCGTGTGATGGGGAAAGGTTTCTAAAACGCACCTCATTTCTCATCTCCTTGTGCTCGGGTTCGCCATTCCAGCCACTTTACTAGCAATCTCCCTACTTGGAGCATCAGCACCTTTAACCTCCTGCTCCGTACAGGTTGCAATTTGTCCTGAAGATGAACGGGAAGACGGGGAACCAATGAGAGACTAGCTCTTGGTGTTGGGACAGGCACAGGTCACTCTATTTTCCCATCAGGAAGAAGAATTAACCACAGGCTCAGCCTGCCCCCCGGAACCAGAACAGGACCTGAAGCCATCCTGCGCTTTTGCGGCCAGCTCCCAAAAAAGCGACTTGTAAAATGGAGCTTCAGGGCACTGCAATTCACAAACCTGCAGAGTTATAAATGATAACTCTCGTCCACAAATATATTGAGGGAAGGCAAAGAAGAGGATTTGAAATCAAGGCAGAATTGCAGGAAACAGATTTCAGGAGGTAGATTCGAATCGCCTTTAAAGCACATGAAAAGCGGCAAAACGTTGACAATGATGCCCTTGGCCAAAAAGGGCGTATGCGTTTTTTCCTGAATATATTCAGGAAAAAACGCATACGCCCTTTTTGGCCAACCAAGCAACCTGGAAAGGCAAATCAGCGCTACAAAGAAGTCTCGCTTCCCATCGGTCAAAAGGGCCATGCTGAAAAAAGTGTCAAAACCAGAAATGCAGGACAGTCCATGGAGAAATGGGACCCTTGCTACACTGATAGGTGGGATGTAAATTGCCAACAGCCACTCTGGAGAAGTGTACGGTGTGTCCTGAAACATCTAAAAAACACAGCTTAGAGAGCATAGGGCACTTCCACGCATGGGGGGATAAAGTGGGAAAATTGAAAATCAGCAAGACACAAGCACCCCAAAGTTTAGGGCTGCTCTATTGACAAGGACCTCCACTTCATTCCACCTTAAATATCCCAGGAAAGCGAAAAATGGATCAAAATTTGTGGTCCTTATGTACAATGTAATATCACTCAGCCATGAAATCAATGTCATAAGGATAGTAGCAGCATGATGAGTGGATTTAGGTAAGACGATTCTAAGTGAAATAAGTCACACAGAAAAGGACACTTCTCATAAGGTGTCACTTATAGAGGGAATGTAAAAACCGTTACACTTGAACTGAATTACAAAACAGAACAGAGTCACACATGCAGAAAACACACTATGGCTGCTTAACGGGAAAGGTGAGGTGGGGTGATACATAAAACAAGAGTTCCAAATTAGCTCAGATACCGTTCCATAAACCCAATATGTAATAGACAAGACCTACTCCTTGCTCAGAGAACTGGACTCAACACGCCCGATTCACCGCACAAGAATATATCTGACTAGTAATAATCTTAAAACCTATGTATTGATATCTCTCTGTTAGTGTGTCAAGTGGGTGTAAAGCGGCATAAACACAGCCGTGAAAAGCAGCTAAACCCCATTATAAAAATAAATTACTTTTAAAAACCCATGAAACAAAGACAGGGAAAGAGAGAGAAATTCTTACACAATTCGTTCAGGGGCTGTGATGCAACCTGGATTGACCATATCTAGACCCACAGCTGGATGAGACATAAGGGTGGACACTCTTGGGGCTGAGAGGTTTGGTGAGGTTGGGTGAGCAAACACAGACCCTTTAAAGTAATACTGCGTGCTACCCATCGCATGGGTCCCAAATCTCCAGGTTCAAGGGCATCTTCCTACATCGAAAACATGCATGAGAAACCCAGAAGATGGTACACCGTGTGATGGGGAAAGGTTTGTAAAACGCACCTCATTTCTCATCTCCTTGTGCTCGGGTTCGCCATTCCAGCCACTTTACTAGCAACCTCCCCACTTGGAGCATCAGCACCTTTAACCTCCTGTTCCGTACAGGTTGCAATTTGTCCTGAGGATGAACGGGAAGACGGGGAACCAATGAGAGACTAGCTCTTGGTTTTGGGACAGGCACAGGTCACTCTATTTTCCCATCAGGAAGAAGAATTAACCACAGGCTCAGCCTGCCCCCCGGAACCAGAACAGGGCCTGAAGCCATCCTGCGCTTTTGCGGCCAGCTCCCAAGAAAGCGACTTGTAAAATGGAGCTTCAGGGCACTGCAATTCACAAACCTGCAGAGTTATAAATGATAACTCTCGTCCACAAATATATTGAGGGAAGGCAAAGAAGAGGATTTGAAATCAAGGCAGAATTGCAGGAAACAGATTTCAGGAGGTAGATTCGAATCGCCTTTAAAGCACATGAAAAGCGGCAAAACGTTGACAATGATGCCCTTGGCCAAAAAGGGCGTATGCGTTTTTTCCTGAATATATTCAGGAAAAAACGCATACGCCCTTTTTGGCCAACCAAGCAACCTGGAAAGGCAAATCAGCGCTACAAAGAAGTCTCGCTTCCCATCGGTCAAAAGGGCCATGCTGAAAAAAGTGTCAAAACCGGAAATGCAGGACAGGCCATGGAGAAATGGGAGCCTTGCTACACTGATAGGTGGGATGTAAATTGCCAACAGCCACTCTGGAGAAGTGTACGGTGTGTCCTGAAACATCTAAAAAACACAGCTTAGAGAGCATAGGGCACTTCCACGCATGGGGGGATAAAGTGGGAAAATTGAAAATCAGCAAGACACAAGCACCCCAAAGTTTAGGGCTGCTCTGTTGACAAGGACCTCCACTTCATTTCACCTTAAATATCCCAGGAAAGCGAAAAATGGATCAAAAAGTTGTGGTCCTTATGTACAATGGAATATCACTCAGCCATGAAATCAATGTCATAAGGCTAGTAGCAGCATGATGAGTGGATTTAGGTAAGACGATTCTAAGTGAAATAAGTCACACAGAAAAGGACACTTCTCATAAGGTGTCACTTATAGAGGGAATGTAAAAACCGTTACACTTGAACTGAATTACAAAACAGAACAGAGTCACACATGCAGAAAACACACTATGGCTGCTTAACGGGAAAGGTGAGGTGGGGTGATACATAAAACAAGAGTTTCAAATTAGCTCAGATACCGTTCCATAAACCCAATATGTAATAGACAAGACCTACTTCTTGCTCAGAGAACGGGACTCAACACGCCCGATTCACCGCACAAGAATATATCTGACTAGTAATAATCTTAAAACCTATGTATTGATATCTCTCTGTTAGTGTGTCAAGTGGGTGTAAAACGGCATAAACACAGCCGTGAAAAGCAGCTAAACCCCATTATAAAAATAAATTACTTTTAAAAACCCATGAAACAAAGACAGGGAAAGAGAGAGAAATTCTTACACAATTCGTTCAGGGGCTGTGATGCAACCTGGATTGAGCATATCTAGACCCACAGCTGGATGAGACATAAGGGTGGACACTCTTGGGGCTGAGAGGTTTGGTGAGGTTGGGTGAGCAAATGCAGACCCTTTAAAGTAATATTGCGTGCTACCCATCGCATGGGTCCCAAATCTCCAGGTTCAAGGGCATCTTCCTACATCGAAAACATGCATGAGAAACCCAGAAGATGGTACACCGTGTGATGGGGAAAGGTTTCTAAAACGCACCTCATTTCTCATCTCCTTGTGCTCGGGTTCGCCATTCCAGCCACTTTACTAGCAATCTCCCTACTTGGAGCATCAGCACCTTTAACCTCCTGTTCCGTACAGGTTGCAATTTGTCCTGAGGATGAACGGGAAGACGGGGAACCAATGAGAGACTAGCTCTTGGTGTTGGGACAGGCACAGGTCACTCTATTTTCCCATCAGGAAGAAGAATTAACCACAGGCTCAGCCTGCCCCCCGGAACCAGAACAGGGCCTGAAGCCATCCTGCGCTTTTGCGGCCAGCTCCCAAAAAAGCGACTTGTAAAATGGAGCTTCAGGGCACTGCAATTCACAAACCTGCAGAGTTATAAATGATAACTCTCGTCCACAAATATATTGAGGGAAGGCAAAGAAGAGGATTTGAAATCAAGGCAGAATTGCAGGAAACAGATTTCAGGAGGTAGTTTCGAATCGCCTTTAAAGCACATGAAAAGCGGCAAAACGTTGACAATGATGCCCTTGGCCAAAAAGGGCGTATGCGTTTTTTCCTGAATATATTCAGGAAAAAACGCATACGCACTTTTTGGCCAACCAAGCAACCTGGAAAGGCAAATCAGCGCTACAAAGAAGTCTCGCTTCCCATTGGTCAAAAGGGCCATTCTGAAAAAAGTGTCAAAACCAGAAATGCAGGACAGGCCATGGAGAAATGGGAGCCTTGCTACACTGATGGGCGGGATGTAAATTGCCAACAGCCACTGTGGAGAAGGGTACGGTGTGTCCTGAACCATCTAAAACACAAAGCCTAGAGAGGATAGGGCACTTCCACGCATGGGGGTATAAAGTGGGAAAATTAAAAATCAGCAAGACAAAAGCACCCCATAGTTTAGGGCTGCTCTTTTGACAAGGACCTCCACTTCATTCCACCTTAAATATCCCAGGAAAGCGAAAAATGGATAAAAAAGTTGTGGTCCTTATTTACAATGGAATATCACTCAGCCATGAAATCAATATCATAAGGCTAGTAGCAGCATGATGAGTGGATTTAGGTACGACGATTCTAAGTGAAATAAGTCACACAGAAAAGGACACTTCTCATAAGGTGTCACTTATAGAGGGAATGTAAAAACCGTTACACTTGAACTGAATTACAAAACAGAACAGAGTCACACATGCAGAAAACACACTATGGCTGCTTAACTGGAAAGGTGAGGTGGGGTGATACATAAAACAAGAGTTTCAAATTAGCTCAGATACCGTTCCATAAACCCAATATGTTATAGACAAAACCTACTCCTTGCTCAGAGAACTGGACTCAACACGCCTGATTCACCGCACAAGAATATATCTGACTAGTAATAATCTTAAAACCTATGAATTGATATGTCTCTGTTAGTGTGTCAAGTGGGTGTAAAGCGGTATAAACACAGCCGTGAAAAGCAGCTAAAGCCCATTATAAAAATAAATTACTTTTAAAAACCCATGAAACAAAGACAGTGAAAGAGAGAGAAATTCTTACACAATTCGTTCAGGGGCTGGGATGCAACCTGGATTGACCATATCTAGACCCACAGCTGGATGAGACATAAGGGTGGACACTCTTGGGGCTAAGAGGTTTGGTGAAGGTGGGTGAGCAAACGCAGACCCTTTAAAGTAATACTGCGTGCTACCCATCGCATGGGTCCCAAATCTCCAGGTTCAAGGGCATCTTCCTACATCGAAAACAGGCATGAGAAACCCAGAAGATGGTACACCGTGTGATGGGGAAAGGTTTCTAAAACGCACCTCATTTCTCATCTCCTTGTGCTCGGGTTCGCCATTCCTGCCACTTTAATAGCAATCGCCCTACGTGGAGCATCAGCACCTTTAACCTCCTGTTCCGTACAGGTTGCAATTTGTCCTGAGGATGAATGGGAAGACGGGGAACCAATGAGAGACTAGCTCTTGGTGTTGGGACAGGCACAGGTCACTCTATTTTCCCATCAAGAAGAAGAATTAACCACAGGCTCAGCCTGCCCTCCAGAACCAGAACAGGGCCTGAAGCCATCCTGCGCTTTTGCGGCCAGCTCCCAAAAAAGCGAGTTGTAAAATGGAGCTTCAGGGCACTGCAATTCACAAACCTGCAGAGTTATAAATGATAACTCTCATCCACAAATATATTGAGGGAAGGCAAAGAAGAGGATTTGAAATCAAGGCAGAATTGCAGGAAACAGATTTCAGGAGGTAGATTCGAATCGCCTTTAAAGCACATGAAAAGTGGCAAAACGTTGACAATGATGCCCTTGGCCAAAAAGGGCGTATGCGTTTTTTCCTGAATATATTCAGGAAAAAACGCATACGCCCTTTTTGGCCAACCAAGCAACCTGGAAAGGCAAATCAGCGCTACAAAGAACTCTCGCTTCCCATTCATCAAAAAGGCCATGCTGAAAAAAGTATCAAAACCAGAAATGCAGGACAGGCCATGGAGAAATGGGAGCCTTGCTACACTGATGGGCGGGATGTAAATTGCCAACAGCCAGTCTGGAGAAAGGTACCGTGTGTCCTGAAACAGCTAAAAAACACAGCTTAGAGAGCATAGGGCACTTCCACGCATGGGGGTATAAAGAGGGAAAATTAAAAATCAGCAAGACACAAGCACCCCAAAGTTTAGGGCTGCTCTGTTGACAAGGACCTCCAGTTCATTCCACCTTAAATATCCCAGGAAAGCGAAAAATAGATAAAAAAGTTGTAGACCTTATATACAATGGAATATCACTCAGCCATGAAATCAATATCATAAGGCTAGTAGCAGCACGCTGAGTGGATTTAGGTACGACGATTCTAAGTGAAATAAGTCACACAGAAAAGGACACTTCTCATAAGGTGTCACTTATAGAGGGAATGTAAAAACCGTTACACTTGAACTGAATTACAAAACAGAACAGAGTCACACATGCAGAAAACACACTATGGCTGCTTAACGGGAAAGGTGAGGTGGGGTGATACATAAAACAAGAGTTTCAAATCAGCTCAGATACCGTTCCATAAAAACAATATGTAATAGACAAGACCTACTCCTTGCTCAGAGAACTGGACTCAACACGCCTGATTCACCACACAAGAATATATCTGAGTAGTAATAATCTTAAAACCTATATATTGATATCTCTCTGTTAGTGTGTCAAGTGGGTGTAAAGCGGCATAAACACAGCCGTGAAAAGCAGCTAAACCCCATTATAAAAATAAATTACTTTTAAAAACCCATGAAACAAAGACAGTGAAAGAGAGAGAAATTCTTACACAATTCGTTCAGCGGCTGTGATGCAACCTGGATTGACCATATCTAGACCCACAGCTGGATGAGACATAAGGGTGGACACTCTTGGGGCTGAGAGGTTGGGTGAGGTTGGGTGAGCAAACACAGACCCTTTAAAGTAATACTGCGTGGTACCCTTCGCATGAGTCCCAAATCTCCAGGTTCAAGGGCATCTTCCTACATCGAAAACATGCATGAGAAACCCAGAAGATGGTACACCGTGTGATGGGGAAAGGTTTCTAAAACGCACCTCATTTTTCATCTCCTTGTGCTCGGGTTCGCCATTCCAGCCACTTTACTAGCAATCTCCCTACTTGGAGCATCAGCACCTTTAACCTCCTGTTCCGTACAGGTTGCAATTTGTCCTGAGGATGAATGGGGAGACGGGGAACCAATGAGAGACTAGCTCTTGGTGTTGGGACAGGCACAGGTCACTCTATTTTCCCATCAGGAAGAAGAATTAACCACAGGCTCAGCCTGCCCCCCGGAACCAGAACAGGGCCTGAAGCCATCCTGCGCTTTTGCGGCCAGCTCCCAAAAAAGCGAGTTGTAAAATGGAGCTTCAGGGCACTGCAATTCACAAACCTGCAGAGTTATAAATGATAACTCTCGTCCACAAATATATTGAGGGAAGGCAAAGAAGAGGATTTGAAGTGAAGGCAGAATTGCAGGAAACAGATTTTAGGAGGTAGATTCGAATCGCCTTTAAAGCACATGAAAAGCGGCAAAACGTTGACAATGATGCCCTTGGCCAAAAAGGGCGTATGCGTTTTTTCCTGAATATATTCAGAAAAAAACGCATACGCCCTTTTTGGCCAACCAAGCAACCTGGAAAGTCAAATCAGCGCTACAAAGAAGTCTCACTTCCCATCCATCAAAAAGGGCATGCTGAAAAAAGTGTCAAAACCAGAAATGCAGGACAGGCCATGGAGAAATGGGAGCCTTGCTACACTCATGGGCGGGATGTAAATTGCCAACAGCCAGTCTGGAGAAAGGTACGGTGTGTCCTGAAACAGCTAAAAAACACAGCTTAGAGAGCATAGGGCACTTCCACGCATGGGGGTATAAAGAGGGAAAATTAAAAATCAGCAAGACACAAGCACCCCAAAGTTTAGGGCTGCTCTGTTGACAAGGACCTCCACTTCATTCCACCTTAAATATCCCAGGAAAGCGAAAAATGGATAAAAAAGTTGTAGACCTTATGTACAATGGAATATCACTCAGCCATGAAATCAATATCATAAGGCTAGTAGCAGCATGATGAGTGGATTTAGGTACGACGATTCTAAGTGAAATAAGTCACACAGAAAAGGACACTTCTCATAAGGTGTCACTTATAGAGGGAATGTAAAAACCGTTACACTTGAACTGAATTACAAAACAGAACAGAGTCACACATGCAGAAAACACACTATGGCTGCTTAACGGGAAAGGTGAGGTGGGGTGATACATAAAACAAGAGTTTCAAATCAGCTCAGATACCGTTCCATGAACCCAATATGTAATAGACAAGACCTACTCCTTCCTCAGAGAACTGGACTCAACACGCCTGATTCACCGCACAAGAATATATCTGAGTAGTAATAATCTTAAAACCTATATTTTGATATCTCTCTGTTAGTGTGTCAAGTGGGTGTAAAGCGGCATAAACACAGCCATGAAAAGCAGCTAAACCCCATTATAAAAATAAATTACTTTTAAAAACCCATGAAACAAAGACAGTGAAAGAGAGAGAAATTCTTACACAATTCGTTCAGGGGCTGTGATGCAACCTGGATTGACCATATCTAGACCCACAGCTGGATGAGACATAAGGGTGGACACTCTTGGGGCTGAGAGGTTTGGTGAAGTTGGGTGAGCAAACGCAGACCCTTTAAAGTAGTACTGCGTGCTACCCGTCCCATTGTCCCAAATCTCCAGGTTCAAGGGCATCTTCCTACATCGAAAACAGGCATGAGAAACCCAGAAGATGGTACACCGTGTGATGGGGAAAGGTTTCTAAAACACACCTCATTTCTCATCTCCTTGTGCTCGGGTTCGCCATTCCAGCCACTTTACTAGCAATCTCCCTACGTGGAGCATCAGCACCTTTAACCTCCTGTTCCGTACAGGTTGCAATTTGTCCTGAGGATGAATGGGAAGACGGGGAACCAATGAGAGACTAGCTCTTGGTGTTGGGACAGGCACAGGTCACTCTATTTTCCCATCAAGAAGAAGAATTAACCACAGGCTCACCCTGCCCACCGGAACCAGAACAGGGCCTGAAGCCATCCTGCGCTTTTGCGGCCAGCTCCCAAAAAAGCGAGTTGTAAAATGGAGCTTCAGGGCAGAGCAATTCACAAACCTGTAGAGTTATAAATGTTAACTCTCGTCCACAAATATATTGAGGGAAGGCAAAGAAGAGGATTTGAAATCAAGGCAGAATTGCAGGAAACAGATTTCAGGAGGTAGATTCGAATCGCCTTTAAAGCACATGAAAAGCGGCAAAACGTTGACAATGATGCCCTTGGCCAAAAAGGGCGTATGCGTTTTTTCCTGAATATATTCAGGAAAAAACGCATACGCCCTTTTTGGCCAACCAAGCAACCTGGAAAGGCAAATCAGCGCTACAAAGAAGTCTCGCTTCCCATTGGTCAAAAGGGCCATGCTGAAAAAAGTTTCAAAACCAGAAATGCAGGACAGGCCATGGAGAAATGGGAGCCTTGCTACACTGATAGGCGGGATGTAAATTGCCAACAGCCACTCTGGAGAAGGGTACGGTGTGTCCGGAACCATCTAAAACACACAGCCTAGAGAGGATAGGGCACTTCCACGCATGGGGGTATAAAGTGGGAAAATGGAAAATCAGCAAGACACAAACACCCCAACGTTTAGGGCTGCTCTGTTGACAAGGACTTCCACTTCATTCCACCTTAAATATCCCAGGAAAGAGAAAAATGGATAAAAAAGTTGTGGTCCTTATGTACGATGGAATATCACTCAGCCATGAAATCAATGTCATAAGGCTAGTAGCAGCATGATGAGTGGATTTAGGTACGACGATTCTAAGTGAAATAAGTCACACAGAAAAGGACACTTCTCATAAGGTGTCACTTATAGAGGGAATGTAAAAACCGTTACACTTGAACTGAATTACAAAACAGAACAGAGTGACACATGCAGAAAACACACTATGGCTGCTTAACGGGAAAGGGGAGGTGGGGAGATACATAAAACAAGAGTTTCAAATTAGATCAGATACCGTTCCATAAACCCAATATGTAACAGACAAGACCTACTCCTTGCTCAGAGAACTGGACTCAACACGCCCGATTCACCGCACAAGAATATATCTGACTAGTAATAATCTTAAAACCTATGTATTGATATCTCTCTATTAGTGTGTCAAGTGGGTGTAAAGCGGCATAAACACAGCCGTGAAAAGCATCTAAACCCCATTATATAAATAAATTACTTTTAAAAACCCATGAAACAAAGACAGGGAAAGAGAGAGAAATTCTTACACAATTCGTTCAGGGGCTTTGATGCAACCTGGATTGACCATATCTAGACCCACAGCTGGATGAGACATAAGGGTGGACACTCTTGGGGCTGAGAGGTGGGGTGAGGTTGGGTGAGCAAACACAGACCCTTTAAAGTAATACTGCGTGGTACCCATTGCATGAGTCCCAAATCTCCAGGTTCAAGGGCATCTTCCTACATCGAAAACATGCATGAGAAACCCAGAAGATGGTACACCGTGTGATGGGGAAAGGTTTCTAAAACGCACCTCATTTTTCATCTCCTTGTGCTCGGGTTCGCCATTCCAGCCACTTTACTAGCAATCTCCCTACTTGGAGCATCAGCACCTTTAACCTCCTGTTCCGTACAGGTTGCAATTTGTCCTGAGGATGAATGGGGAGACGGGGAACCAATGAGAGACTAGCTCTTGGTGTTGGGACAGGCACAGGTCACTCTATTTTCCCATCAGGAAGAAGAATTAACCACAGGCTCAGCCTGCCCCCCGGAACCAGAACAGGGCCTGAAGCCATCCTGCGCTTTTGCGGCCAGCTCCCAAAAAAGCGAGTTGTAAAATGGAGCTTCAGGGCACTGCAATTCACAAACCTGCAGAGTTATAAATGATAACTCTCGTCCACAAATATATTGAGGGAAGGCAAAGAAGAGGATTTGAAGTCAAGGCAGAATTGCAGGAAACAGATTTTAGGAGGTAGATTCGAATCGCCTTTAAAGCACATGAAAAGCGGCAAAACGCTGACAATGATGCCCTTGGCCAAAAAGGGCGTATGCGTTTTTTCCTGAATATATTCAGAAAAAAACGCATACGCCCTTTTTGGCCAACCAAGCAACCTGGAAATGCAAATCAGCGCTACAAAGAAGTCTCGCTTCCCATCCATCAAAAAGGGCATGCTGAAAAAAGTGTCAAAACCAGAAATGCAGGACAGGCCATGGAGAAATGGGAGCCTTGCTACACTCATGGGCGGGATGTAAATTGCCAACAGCCAGTCTGGAGAAAGGTACGGTGTGTCCTGAAACAGCTAAAAAACACAGCTTAGAGAGCATAGGGCACTTCCACGCATGGGGGTATAAAGAGGGAAAATTAAAAATCAGCAAGACACAAGCACCCCAAAGTTTAGGGCTGCTCTGTTGACAAGGACCTCCACTTCATTCCACCTTAAATATCCCAGGAAAGCGAAAAATGGATAAAAAAGTTGTAGACCTTATGTACAATGGAATATCACTCAGCCATGAAATCAATATCATAAGGCTAGTAGCAGCATGATGAGTGGATTTAGGTACGACGATTCTAAGTGAAATAAGTCACACAGAAAAGGACACTTCTCATAAGGTGTCACTTATAGAGGGAATGTAAAAACCGTTACACTTGAACTGAATTACAAAACAGAACAGAGTCACACATGCAGAAAACACACTATGGCTGCTTAACGGGAAAGGTGAGGTGGGGTGATACATAAAACAAGGGTTTCAAATTAGCTCAGATACCGTTCCTTAAACCCAATATGTAATAGACAAGAACTACTCCTTGCTCAGGAAATGGACTCTACACCCCCTATTAACCGCAAAAGGATATATCTGACTAGTAAGAATCTTAAAACCTGTGTATTGATATATCACTGTAAATGTGTAAAGTGGCATAATCACAGGAGTGAAAAGCAGCTATACCGCATCATAAAAATAAATTACTTTTAAAACCCCATTGAACAAAGACAGTGAAAAAGAGAGAAATTCTTACAGAATTCGTTCAGGGGCTTTGATGCCACCTGCATTGACCATATCTAGACCCACAGCTGGATGAGTCATATGGGTGGACACTCTTGGGGCTGAGAGGTTTGGTGAGGTTGGATGAACAAACGCAGACCCTTAAAATAATACTGCGAGTTACCCCTCCTATGGGTCCCTAATCTCCAGGTTCAAGGGCATCTTCCTACATCGAAAACATGCATGAGAACCCCAGAAGATGGTACAGCGTGTGATGGCGAAAGGTTTCTAAAACGCACCTCATTTCTCATCTCCTTGTGCTAGGGTTCCCCATTCCAGTCGCTTTACTAGCAATTTCCCTACTTGGAGCATCAGCACCTTTAACCTCCTGTTCCGTACAGATGGCAATTTGTCCTGAGGGTGAACGGGAATAGGGGCAACCAATGAGGGACTAGCTCTAGGTGTTGGAAGAGGCACAGGTCACTCTATTTTCCCATCGGGAAGAAAAATTAAACATAGGCTCAGCCTTCCCCCCGGAACCAGAATAGGGCCTGAAGCAATCCTGTGCTTCTACAGTCAGCTCCCTAAAAAGCGAGTTGAAAAATGGGGGTCAGGGTCACTGCAATTCACAAACCTGCAGAGTTATAAATGATAACTCTCATCCACAAATATATTGAGGGAAGGCAGCGAAGAGGATTTGAAAGCAAGGCAGAATTGTCGGAAACAGATTTCAGAAGGTAGATTCGAATCGCCTTTAACGCACATGAAAAGAGGCAAAACGTCGACAATGATGCCCTTGGCCAAAAGGGCGTATTCGGTTTTTCCTGAATATATTCAGGAAAAAACGCACACGCCCTTTTTGGCCAACCAAGCAACCTGGATATGCAAATCAGCGGTACAAAGAAGTATCGCTTCCATTTGGTCAAAAGTGCCATGCTGAAAAAACTGAACAAACCAGAAATGCAGGACAGGCCATGGAGAAATGGGAGCCTTGCTCTTCTGATGGACGGGATGTAAATTGCCAACAGCCACTCTGGAGAAGTGTACGGTGTGTCCTGAAACTTCTAAAAAACACAGGTTAGAGAGCATAGGGCACTTCCACTCATGGGTGTATAAATTGGGAAAACCAAAAATCAGCAGGACACAGGCACCCCAAAGTTTAGGGCTACTCTGTTGACAGGATCCTCCACTTTATTCCACCTTAAATATCCAAGGAAAGAGAAAAATGGATAAAGAAGTTGTGTTCCTTATGTACAATGGAATATCATTCAGCCATGAAATCAATGTCATAAGGCTAGTAGCAGCAGGAGAAGTGGATTTAGGTACGACGATTCTAAATGAAATTAGTCACACAGAAAAAGACACTTATCATAAGATATCACTTATAGAGAGAATGTAAAATCCGTTACACTTGAACTGATTTACAAAATAGAACAGAGTCACACATGCAGAAAACACACAATGGCTGCTTAATGGGAAAGGTGAGGTGAGGTAATGCATATAACAAGGGTTTCACATTAGCTCAGATACCATTCCATAAACCAAATATGTAATAGACAAGACCCACTCCATGCTCAGAGAACTGAACACAACACCCGCTATTCACCGCATAAGAATATATCTGACTAGTAAGAATCTTAAAATATGTATTGATATCTCTCTGTAAGTGTGTCAAGTGGCTGTAAAGCGTCATAAACAGAGCCGTGAAAAGCAGCCAAACCCCATTATAAAAATAAATTACTTTTAAAAACCCATGAAAAAAGACAGTGAAAGCGCAAGAAATACTTACACAATTCGTTCAGGGGCAGTGATGCAAACTGGATTTACCATATCTAGACCCACAGCTGGATGAGACATAAGGGTGGACACTCTTGGGGCTGAGAGGTTTGGTGAGGTTGGGTAAGCAAACGCAGACCCTTCACAGTAATACTGAGTGGTACCCATCCCAAGTGTCCCAAATCTCCAAGTCCAATGGCGTCTTCCTACCTCGAAAACATGCAAGAGAAACCCAGAAGATGGTTCACCGTGTGATGGGGAAAGGTTTCTAAAACGTACCTCATTCCTCATCTCCTTGTGCTTGGGTTCGCCATTCCAGCCACTATACTAGCAATCTCACTACTTGGAGCATCAGCACCTTTAACCTCTTGTTCCGTACAGTTTGCAATTTGTCCTGAGGGTGAACGGGAAGAGGGGGAACCAATGAGAGACTAGCTCTAGGTGTTGGAACAGGCACAGGTCACTCTATTTTCCCATCGGGAAGAAGAATTAAACATAGGCTCTGCCTTCCCTCCGGAACCAGAATAGTGCCTGAAACAAACCTGCGCTTTTGCGGAGAGCTCCCAAAAAAGTGAGTTGAAAAATGGAGCTCAAGGGCACAGCAATTCACAAACCTGCAGAGTTATAAATGATATCACTCATTCACAAATATATTGAGGGAAGGCAACGAAGAGGATTTGAAAGCAAGGCAGAATTGCAGGAAACAGATTTCAGGAGGTAGATGCGAATCGCCTTTAACGCACATGAAAAGCTGCAAAACGTGGAAAATGATGCCCTTGGCCAAAAAGGGCGTATGCGTTTTTTCCTGAATATATTCAGGAAAAAACGCATACGCCCTTTTTGGCCAACCAAGCAACCTGGAAAGGCAAATCAGCGCTACAAAGAAGTCTCGCTTCCCATCGGTCAAAAGGGCCATGCTGAAAAACGTGTAAAATCCAGAAATGCAGGACAGACCGTGGAGAAATGTGAGCCTTGCTATGCTCCTGGGTGGGATGTAAATTGCCAACAGCCACTCTGGAGAAGTGTACGGTGTGTCCTGAAACATCTAAAAAACACAGCTTAGAGAGCATAGGGCACTTCCACGCATGGGGTATAAATCGGGAAAATGAAAAATCAGCAAGATACAGGCACCCCAACGTTTAGGGGTACTCTGTTGACAAGGACCTCCACTTCATTCCACCTTAAATATCCAGGAAAGAGAAAAATGGATAAAGAAGTTGTGGTCCTTATGTACAATGGAATATCATTCAGGCATGAAATCAATGTCATAATGCTAGTAGCTGCATGATGAGTGGATTTAGGTACGACGATTCTAAGTGAAATAAGTCACACAGAAAACGGCACTTATCATAAGATATCACTTATAGAGGGAATGTAAAAACCGTTACACTTGAACTGAATTACTAAACAGAACAGAGTCACATATTTAGAAAACAGACTATGGCTGCTTAACGGGAAAGCTGAGGTGGGGTGATACATAAAACAAGAGTTTCAAATTAGCTCAGATACTGTTCCATAAACCCAATATGTAATAGACAAGACCTACTCCTTGCTCAGTGAAGTGGACGCAACACCCCCTATTTAACGAAGAAGAATATATCTGACTAGTAAAAATCTTAAAACCTATGTATTGATATCTCTCTGTAAGTGAAAGAATTGGATGTAAAGTGGCATAAACACAGCAGTGAAAATCAGGTAAACCCCATTATAAAAATAAATTACTTTAAAAAACCCAAAAAACAAAGAGAGTGATAGAGGGAGAAATTTTTACATAATTCGTTCCGGGGCTGTGATGCAACCTGGTGTGACCATATCTAGACCCACAGCTGGATGAGAAATAAAGCTGGACACTCTTGGGGGTGAAGGTCTCTTTCCCTAGTTACCAGATTGGGGAACGTAGAAAGGCTGCCGCCCTCTTGCCGTTACCTGTAAAAGCAGCTTTAAAACCTGTGCTAATGGTCACTTCATATGAACAAGTACTTGAGGGCTGTAAATGAAACCTGCCCTCAAAATGTCTTGACGGAGGTAATGGCCAAAAATTTTCAAAATGTGACACTTACTTTAAGAAAACACTTTGAACAACTAAGCTGTAATCACAGTTTGATAAATAAAAAGGGCATGCTTTAAAGCTCCATTTCAACAGATTATGGGACACATGCAAATTCAACCACAGAGAGGTATCATCTCACACCTGTTAGAATAACCATCAGCAAGAAAACTACAAACAATAAATATTGAAGGTGTTTTGGAGAAATGCATACCCTCAATTTTAAGTGGGACGTAACCTGGAAAGAGCCACTAATGAACACTGAATGGTGGTGCCTTTAAAACGTACACACTGCGCTACCATATGATACAGCAAGCCCACTCCTTGGCCTATAACATAAGAAGATAGAACTGGAAAGACACAGGCAAGCAAATGTGCATTGCAGCAGTATTACAATAGCCAAGACATGGAGGCAACCAGAAAGTCCATCAACAGGTGCGTGGCCAAAGAAGAACTGGTACACGTACAGATGGACTATTAGCCAGGGAAAAAAATGAAACAATGCCATTTGCAGCACCATGTATGATTCTTGAGGTAATCAGGCAAATTGTACTAAGTCAGAAAGCAAAAGACACATATCCTATAATATCACTTATAGGTCTTAGCTAAAAATTGATACCAATGAAGATATTTCCACAGAGAAATGCAATCACAGGTTCATTAAACAAACTTATGGTTCACCAAATGGAAAGGTGTGAGGATTGGAGACATTAGGATATTGGGGTTAAGATAGATATAGAAACACATGTGAAATATGTAATCACCAAAGACCTACGTAATACCAAGACAAGACTACTCAACATTGTATCATAACCTACATGGGAAAATGATCCAAAGAAGAATAGATATATGTATATGTTTAAAAGAACCACATCTTGCACACCTAGAAGAAACAAAACATTTTAATTACACTTGCTCTGACAAAAAATAAAAATTAAATTAAAAAAAGAACAAGAAGTAATGAGACATAAACTTAAGGGGCTTTTTGCTGGCACATTGCATTCTAATTTACAATCAGAACATGACTTCCATTAAGGCTCTGTCATCACTAATAAAGCAGCTTTATAAGCAATGTTGAAGGTAGCTTAAAAGAAGTCTCACTAATTATTGATAGTAACAAGGAAACAAAGAAAAGTAAAAATCTCACTGCAAAAAGTATACATAGGGTAAGGATAGTAGATCAAACACTTATTAAACTTCTGTAAAGAATAAAAGACAACAGTCGTATGTTTTTTTAAAAAGAGAGGGCCCAAATAAATCTGAAATGAAAGAGATGATGTTACAACAGACACCACAGAAATACAAAGGATCCTAAGATACACACAGGGTAACTCAGGGCTCAGACTGGACAGAGCCCACTCTTCAGTCCCCTGTACATGACTTACAGGAGCCTCAGGAACTGAGGAGGGGCTCCCTGAGGAGAGGCTCAAGATAGAATATGGTAGGCATTAACATGACTGCATTCATCTTAAACATGCCTGAACTACATTCACACGAGATGATTTTGTCCTGTATGTACATCGGCACCTCTAGTTGGAACTGCAGATCTTTGGCTTCAACACCTCTACTGACAACATTAGTGTCACCTGCTGTGGACCGTCTCCTATAGGATTTCTAGAATCAGAAAACATCGAAGCTTCACAGGACCCAGAGTCTGTGCGACTCCACACAGAGAATCAGAGTCTCAACTCCACTCAGATACTCCACTCTTGGAAGGCACACACAAAGTAGTGTGCACATCAGGACCCAGGGGAAGGAGCAGTGACCCCGTAGGAGAATGACCAGAATTACCTGCTACTTTTAGAGGGTCTCCTGCAGAGGCAGGTGGTGTCTGTGGCTGTGGCTCACCATGAGGACAACGACACTGGCAGCAGAAGTTCTGGGAAATACTCCTTGGTGTGAGCCCTCCCAGAGTCCGCCGTTAGCCCCACCAAGAGCAAGGTAGGCTCCAGTGCTGGGTCGCCTCAGGCCAAACAACCAACAGGGAGGGACCCCAGCCCCATGCATCAGCAGACAAGCGGATTAAACTTTTTATTAAAGTTTTATTTAATCCGTAGACAAGCAGATTAAAGCTCTGTCCACCAAAGCAACACCCAGCTCTACCCACCACCAGTCCCTCCCATCAGGAAGCTTGCACAAGCCTCTAAGATAGACTCATCCACTAGAGAGCAGACAGCAGAAGCAAGAAGAACTACAATTCTGCAGCCTGTGGAAGGAAAACCACATTCACAGAAAGATAGACAAAATGAAAAGGCAGAGGACATTATACCAGATCAAGGAACAAGATAAAACCCCAGAAAAAAAATGAAATGAGGTGGAGATAGGGAACCTTCCAGAAAAAGAATTCAGAATAATGATAGTGAAGTTGAGCCAAGACCTTGGAAAAAGAAAGGAGGCAAAGATCGAGAAGACGCAAGAAATGCTTAACAAAGACCTAGAAGAATTAAGGAACAAACACCTAGAAGAATTAAAGAACAAACAAACAGAGGTGAACAATGGAATAACTGAAATGAAAAATACACTAGAAGGAATCAGTAGCAGAATAACTGTGGCAGAAGAACGGATAAGTGACCTGGAAGACAGAAAGGTGGAAATCACTGCCATGGAACAGATTAAAGAAAAAGAATGAAAATAAATGAAGACACCCCAAGAGTCCTCTGGGACAACATTAAACGCAACAACATTCGCATTATAGGGGTCCCAGAAGGAGAAGAGAGAGAGAAAGGACCCGAGAATATATTTGAAGAGATTATGGTCAAAAACTTCCCTAGCATGGGAAAAGAAATAGCCACCCAAGTCCAGAAGCACAGAGTGTCCCAGGCAGGATAAACCAAAGGAGAAAAATGACAAGACACATAGTAATCAAATTGACAAAAATTAATGACAAAGAGAAATGATTGAAAGCAGCAAGGGAAAAATGACAAATAACATACAAGGGAACTCCCATAAGGATAACAGCTGATTTCTCAGTAGAAAATCTACAAGCCAGAAGGAAGTGGCATGATAAATTTAAAGTGATGAAAGGGAAGAACCTACAACCAAGAGTACTCCACCCTGCAAAGAGCTCATTCAGATTTGATGGAGAAATCAAAAGCCTTACAGACAAGCAAAAGCTAAGAGAATTCAGCACCATGAAACCAGCTCTACACCAAATGCTGAAGGAACTTCTCTAAGTGGGAAACACAAGAGAAGAAAAGGACCCACCAAGACAAACCTATAACAATTAAGAAAATAGTACTAGGAACATACATATCGATAATTACCTTAAAGGTGAATGCACTAAATGTTCCAACCAAAAGACACAGGCTCGCTGAATGGATACAAAAACAAGACCCATATATATGCTGTCTACAAGAGATCCATTTCAGACCTAGGGACACATACAGACTCAAAGTGAGGCGATGGAAAAATATATTTTATGCAAATGAAAATCAAAAGAAAGCTGGAGTAGCAATACTCATATCAGATAAAATAGACTTTAAAATAAAGAATGTTACAAGAGACAAGGAAAGACACTACATAATGGTCAAGGGATCAATCCAAGAAGAAGATATAACAATTATAAATATATATGTACCCAAAATAGGAGCACCTCAATGTATAAGGCAACTGCTAACAGCTATAAAAGAGGAAATCGACAGTAACACAATAATAGCGGGGGACTTTAACAGCTCATTTACACCAGTGGAGATCAGCCAGACAGAAAATTAATAAGGAAACACAAGCTTTAAATGACACAATAGACCAGATAGAGTTAATTGATATTTATAGGACATTCCATCCAAAAGCAGCAGATTACACGTTCTTCTCAACTGCACACGGAACATGCTCCAGGATAGATCACATCTTGGGTCACAGATAAAGCCTCAGTAAATTTAAGAAAAGTGAAATCATATCAAGCAGCTGTTCCGACCACAATGCTATGAGATTAGAAATCAATTACATGAAAAAAAAAAAAGAAATCAATTACATGGAAAAAAACGTAAAAAACACAAACACATGGAGGCTAAACAATACGTTAATAAATAACCAAGGGATCACTTAGGAAATCAAAGAGGAAATCAAAAACTACCTAGAGACAAATGACAACAAAAACACGATGATCCAAAACCTATGGGATGCAGCAAAAGGAGTTCTAAGAGGGAAGTTTATAGCAATACAAGCCTACCTCAAGAAACAAGAAAAATCTCAAATAAATAATCTAACCTTACACCTAGAGGAACTAGAGAAAGAAGAACAAAACCCAAAGTTAGTAGAAGGAAAGAAATCATAAAGATCAGAGCGGAAATAAATGAAATAGAAACAAAGAAAACGAAAGCAAAGATCAATAAAACTAAAAGCTGGTTCTTTGAGAAGATAAGCAAAAATGATCAACCTTTAGCCAGACTCCAGAAAAAGAGGGAGAGGACGCAAATCAACAAAATTAGAAGTGAAAAAGCAGAAGTTACAACAGACACCACAGGAGTACAAAGCATCCTAAGAGACTACTACAAGCAACTCTAGGGCAATAAAATGGACAATCTGGAAGAAATGGGCAAATTCTTAGAAAGGGATAACCTTCTAAGACTGAACCAGGAAGAAATAGAAAATGTGAACAAACCTATCGCAAGCAATGAAATTGAAACTGTGATTAAAAATCTTCCAACAAACAAAAGTTCAGAACCAGATGGCATCACAGGTGAATTCTATCAAACATTTAGAGAAGAACTAACACCCAACCTTCTCAAATTCTTCAAAACAATTGCAGGGGAAGGAACACTCCCAAACTCATTCTATGAGACCACCATCACCCTGATACCAAAATCAGACAGAGATACTACAAGGAAAGAAAATTATAGACCAATATCACTGATGAATATAGATGTAAAAATCCTCAACAAAATACTAGCAAACAGAATCGAACAACACATTAAAAGGATCATACACCATGATCAAGTGGGGTTTATCCCAGGGATGCAAGGATTCTTCAATATACACAAATCAATGTGATACACCATATTAACAAATTGTAGAATAAAACCATATGATCATCTCAATAGATGAAGGAAAAGATTTTGAGAAAATTCAACACTCATTTACGATAAAAACTCTGCAGAGTGTGGGCATAGAGGGAAACTACCTCAACATAATAAAGGCCATATATGACAAACCCACAGCAAACAGCATTCTCAATGGTGAAAAACTGAAAGCGTTTCCTCTAAGATCAGGAACAAGACGAGGATGTCCACTCTCACCACTGCTATTCAACATAGTTTTGGAAGTCCTAGCCATGGCAATCAGAAAAGAAAAAGAAATAAAAGGAATACAAAAAGGAAAAGAAGAAGTAAAATTGTCACTGTTTGCAGATGACATGATATCATAGATAGAGAATCCTAAAGATGCCACCAGAAAACCACTGGAGCTAATCAATGAATTTGGTAAAGTTGCAGGATACAAAATTAATGCACAGAAATTGCTTGCATTCCTATACACTAACAATGAAAGATCAGAAAGAGAGATTAAGGAAACAATCCCATTACCACTGCAACAAAAAGAATAAAATACCTAGGAATAAACCTACCTAAGGAAGTAAAAGACCTGTACTCAGAAAACTATAAGACACTGATGAAAGAAATCAAAGATGATATAAACAGATGGAGACATATACCATGTTCTCGGATTAGAAGAATCAATATTGTGAAAATGACTATACTACCCAAAGCAATCTACATATTCAATGCAATCCCGATCAAAATACCTTTGGCATTTTCTACAGAACAAGAAAAAAAAATCTTAAAATTTGTAGGGAGACACAAAAGACCCTGGATAGCCAAAGCAGTCTTGAGGGGGAAAAAAAAGAGCTGGAGGAATCAGACTTCCAGACTTCAGACTATATTACAAAGCTACAGTAATCAAGATATTATGGTACTGACAGAAAAACAGAAATATAGGTCAATAGAACAGGATAGAAAGCACAGAGATAAACCCACGTACCTATGGTTCACTAATCTATGACAAAGGAGGCAAGGGTATACAATGGAGAAAAGACAGTGTCTTCAGTAAGTGGTGCTGGGAAAACTGGACAGTTACATGTAAAAGAATGAAATTAGTACACTCCCTAACACCATACACAAAAGTAAACTCAAAATGCATTAGAGACCTAAATATAAGACCAGCCACTATAAAACTCTTAGAGGAAAACATAAGCAGAACAGTCTATGACATAAATCACAGCAAGATCCTTTTTGACCCACCTCCTAGAGAAATGGAAATAAAAACAAAAATTAAAAAATGGGACCGAATGAAACATAAATTCTTTTGCACAGCAAAGGAAAACATTAGCAAGATGAAAAGACAACCATCAGAATGGGAGAAAATATTTTCAAATGAAGCAAATGGCAAAGGATTAATCTCCAAAAAGCAGCTCATGTAGCTCAATATCACAAAACCAAACAACCCAATCCAAAAATGGGCAGAAGACCTAAATAGACATTTCTCCAAAGAAGATATACAGGTTGCCAACAAACACATGAAAGGATGCTGAACATCACTAATCATTAGAAAAATGCAAATCAAAACTACAGTGAGGTATCACCTCACACCAGTCAGATTGGCCATCATCAAAAAATCTACCAACAATAAATGCTGGAGAGGCATTTATTGGAGCAAAGGGAACCCTCTTGCACTGTTGGTGGGAATGTAAATTGATATAGCCACTAGGGAGAACGGTATGGGGGTTCCTTAAAAACTAAAAATAGAACTACCATACAACCCAGCAAACCCACTCCTGGACATTTACCCTGAGAAAACCATAATTCAAAAAGAGTCATGTACCACAATGTTCACTGTAGCTCTATTTACAATAGCCAGGACATGGAAGCAACCTAAGTGTCCAACAACAGATAAATGGATAAAGAAGATGTGGCACATATATACAATGGAACATTATTCAGCCATAAAAAGAAACGAAATTGAGTTATTTTTAGTGAGGTGGATGGATCTAGAGTCTGTCCTACATAGTGAAGTAAGTCAGAAAGAGAAAAACAAATACCGTATGCTAACACATATATATGGAATCTAAAAAAAAAAGTTTATGAAGAACCTAGGGGCAGGAAAGGATTAAGGACACAGACGTAGAGAAAGGACTTGAGGACATGGGGAGAGGGAAGGGTAAGCTGGGACAAAGTGAGAGAGTGGTATGGACAAATATACACTACCAAATGTAAAATTGATAGCTACTGGGAAGCAGCCACATAGCACAGGGAGATCAGCTCTGTGCTTTGTGACCACCTAAAAGGGTGGGATAAGGGAGTGAGAGGGAGGTGCAAGAGGTAGGGGATATGGTGTTATATGTATACGCAGAGCTGATTCACTTTTTTATACAGCAGAAACTAACACACAATTGTAAAGCAATTATACTCCAATAAAGATGTAAAAGTAAAAAAAAAAAAGAAAGCCCAGAGATAAACCTACACACCTATGGCCCACTAATCTATGACAAAGGAGGCAAGGGTATACAAAGGAGAAAAGACAGTCTCTTCAATAAGTGGTGCTGGGAAAAATGGACAGCTACATGTAAAAGAATGAAATTAGAACACTCCCTAACACCATACACAAAAAATAAACTCAAAATGGATTAGAGACCAAAATGTAAGACCGGACTCTATAAAACTCTTAGAGGAAAACATAGGAAGAATACTCTTTGACATAAATCACAGCAAGATCTTTTTTGATCCACCTTGTAGAGTAATGGAATAAAAAAAAAATAAACATATGGGAGCAAATGAAACCTAAAAGCTTTTGCAAAGCAAAGGAAACTACAAACAAGACGAAAAGACAACCCTCACAATGGGAGAAAATATTTGCAAATGAATCAATGGACAAAGGAGTAATCTCCAATGTATATAAACAGCTCATGCAGCTCAACAGTAAAAAAACAAACAACCCAATCCAAAAATGGGCAGATGATGTAAATAGACATTTGTCCCAAGAAGACATACAGATGACTAAGAAGCACATGAAAAGCTGCTCAACATCACTAATTATTAGAGAAATATAAACCAAAACTACAATGAGGTATCACTTCACACGAGTTAGAATGGGCATCATCAGAAAATCTACAAGCAACAAATGCTGGAGAGGGTGTGGAGAAAAGGGAACCCTCTTACACTATTTGTGGGAATGTAAATTGATACAGTCACTATGGAGAACAGTATGGAGGTTCCTTAAAAAACTAAAAATAGAATTACCATATGACCCAGCAATCCCACTACTGGCCATATACCCAGAGAAAACCATAATTCAAAAAGACATATTCACCACAATATTCATTGCAGCACTATTTATAATAGCCAGGTCATGGAAGCAACTTAAATGCCCATAGACAGACGAACAGAAAAGATGTGCTACATGTATAAAATGGAATTTTACTCAGCCATAAAAAGGAATGAAATTGGGTCATTTGTAGAGACGTGGATAGATCTAGAGACTGTCATACAGAGTGAAGTAAGTCAGAAAGAGAAAACAAATATCGTATATTAATGCATACATGGGGAACCTAGAAAAATGGTAAAGATGAACCGGTTTGCAAGGGAGAAATAGAGACACAGATGTAGAGAACAAATGTATGGACACCAAGGGGGGAAAGTGGCAGGGTGGTGGTGGTGGGATGAATTGCGAGCCTGGGATTGACATATATACACTTATATGTATAAAATAGATAACCAATAAGAGCCTGCTGTATAAAAAAATGAATAAAATAAATTCAAAAATTAAAAAATAAATAATACTTAAAGAAATAAAACAGAAAAAAAAGTTCTGTCCTTCCCATAGACGTATTTATATGAATGAATTATTTCCATGCTTATATCCATAAATACAAAATGAGGAATAAAACTTACCTTGAACCAAAAAAGAAAAAAAAAAAAACAACAGAACCCACTGGTCATACAGAGGAAAACCCTATCAGGGCACTTGCTCCAGTGGTAAACAATTCTGAAGTTGGTCACAGGTGGGGAATCATCTCCCATGCAGCCAGCAGCCCCCACACGAGGAGCGTCCTCATTGCAAAGCTGGGGGACCGTGAGGAGGCGTCTCTGAGTAAACGTGAGCTGAGCCCCAGGCCAGCTGCTGCTGAACTTTTCCAACCCTTCCCAGGTAAAACACCTGAATGTGTGCAAAGACTTTAAAAACTAGAGGAAGGTGCTTGGAGTCACACCAGTGACAGCACGCAGGCCGACGTGGTGCCTGCAGGCCAGCCAGGATGGTCCTGGCCCCGGGTGCTCGTCTGGAAGCTTTCCATTTCCCTGCCTGAGGTACCCCTCCTGTCCCGGCCCCCACTGCTTTTTTCCTTCCTCACCTCTGCCCGGGGAGAAATTCCAGCAGCAAGTATGGGTGACACATCCTCTTCTTTAGCAGGTGGCAGCCCGGCAACTCCTGCAGAAAGTCCAGCAGAGCCCCAGTCACACCGGGCCACTCATAGAGCCGTGGGCCCTACTCCCTCCCACCAGCCCAACCCCGAGACTGCTGACGGGGCAGAGAATATGGCGTCAGGCACAGCTGCAGAGGCTTTTGCTGCCTGGAGGGGTGTTTATATTGACCTCAACCCAGGCACACCTGGGAAGGGCTGGCCGGCCGGGTCAGGCTGCCCAGGTCAGCCAATCCTCGCCCCTCAGGGGCTCAGAGTTGCAGAGAATGGGCCTTGCTGCACCGGCCAGATCCAAGGAACAGGTGTAGGGTCCCGAGAGTCAGGATAGATAAGGGGCGGCAGCCCTGGCTTGTTTTCTAATCATTTTATCTGGTCCATGAGTGGGAGACAACTTCAAGAAGACCCTCTGCTAATGAGAGGAACCCAGGAGTCAGGGAGAGGAGGGGTGGTGGGTGGAGACAGAGTCCTGGTGCCCCGGCTGCAGTGGAAGCCCCTGGAAGACCAGGCAGAGGGAGGCTGCACAGAGTGAAGCCTAGGGTCACAGACCTGTTGGAGCTGCTGTTTGTTAGTTCAAGCTCTGCTCTGAGGTGCTCTGTGTCAGCTCTGAGTGACAGGTGTGCTGGGGGTGCTCTGCAATGAGGGCTATGTGCACGGATCCTGTGTGCCCAGCCCTGCCGGGGTACCTGTCCACGGGAGCTCCATATCCAGGGAGGGGCCTGCCAACGAGAGCCCCGTGGGCTGCTGCGTACCTGCCCAGGTGAGCTCCATATCCTGGGAGGGGCCTGACCATGAGGGCCCCATGGGCTGCTGGGTACCTGCCCAGGTGAGCTCCATATCCTGGGAGCGGCCTAACCACCAGAGCCCCGTGGGCCGCTGGGTACCTGCCCAGGTAAGCTCCATATCCTGGGAGGGGCCTGACCACAAGAGCCCCGTGGGCTGCTGGGGACCTGGTAGAGGACGCCAGGACAGTCAGTGAAGCCACAGAGGATATACATCTAGTAGTTCCTAATTCCTACACCCTGCTGGTCATTCTACCATCCACCAGGACATGGTATTCTGTATTAGACTTCAATGATGCCTTCTTCTGTATTCCATTACTCCCAGAGTCACAAGAAATTTTGGCTGTGAGTGGCAGGACTCAACATACAACAAAAACAATACTGCTGGGCCGTCCTGCCCCAGGGGTTCAAAAATTCCCACACCATCTTTGGGGAAACGTTAGCTAAAGACCTAAAAGATCTACCTCTGGAGAAGGGAACCCTCCTTCAATATGCAGATGACATTCTGATCACCAGCCCGACTAAGGAGGCCTCTGAACTACCTAGCCAATAAAAGATAGAAGGTGTCCAAGGAAAAGGCTCAAATATCACAAACTAAAGTGGCCTTCCTGGGCTTCATTCGCACAGAAGGTCGGAGAAGCCCACCCCAGGAAAGGGAAGAAGCCATTTGCAGCCTCAGCCTTCCTGAAACTAGAAGACAGCTTAGGGGTTCCTGGGGAGACCGGGGTTTGCTGCATCTGGATCCCTAACTAGAGTCTAATAGCTGGGCCTCTATATGAAACACTGAAAGGAAAAGATGATGATCCTTTTGAATAGAATCCAGAAGCGGCCTTTCAAGAATGGAAAGAGCAGTCAATTCAGACCCTGGCCCTGGACCTCCCTAAGTTAGCTAAACCCTTTGACCTTTACATTCCTGGTCCAAGGCGAATCGCCCTTGGAGTATTAGTGCAAAAACTGGGACCACTTGAAATGGAACAATGCAAGAATGCCCTCCAGGCATTGGCCAGCCACCCCATCCGACCAGGATACTGGGGGTATCTAAAAACCTGGAAATCAGCAGCCCGCAAGGCCAGCTCCCTCCTAAGGGAAAAGGACGCCACTTGGTGATCCTAACCACCCACCATGCCCTGAAGTTGCAGGGATTGCTCCGTGGGCACAATGACCTCGAGTGAGGAGGCCCTCCAACACCAACCTCCAGAGAGACAACCTGGGGCAATGGGCCCCCATGACGACTCGTGTGACCATCACTTGACCTGGAGCTTCTCTCAGAAAACAACAAGAGTGTGCCCCTAAAGAGCTGACTATTGCTTACAGGACTTACTGCACCCAGAGCAGAGCTAATAAACTTGGCAGGGGAACCGTAAATAACGCTGCCACCATAGAAAAGCCTACAGACACCGTGGTGACGGGGGCTAATGAGACCGGCTGTACTCCTGGCTACTTCAAAAGGCCGTTGACTGAGTGGCCGTCATGGTCCTGGATCACCACTGGCCCTGGAATGTCTGGGAGTTGAGCAAGCAGGGCTCTGACACCTGGTGCTGTTTGTACGTTAATTCAGTTGGCCTAACTGAAGAAAGTGCAGACTACTGGTCAGAGCATCTAGGCTAGCAGAAACCGTCAGCCTAAGGGGGCCGAACCAATGTGGAGCAGGGTAAAACCGCCCACCCCCTCAGCGTCTCTGCACATCTCTTTCCTGGACCCTTAAAGGTCATTAGAATCTATAAAACTTCCAATGCTGGTGCTCAGGCAGACGAGCAGTGAGGGAGGAGGCCTGTGGACAATCAACCTCACCTGGAGGCTGCTGGGGAGAAGTCCTGCCCCTCCCCCCGGGTATGAGGACACCCAACTCAGCACGAAGCATTTACAGAAGACGTGTCTGCACCCTCAGCGCCCCAAGAATGAGGAATGGGACAAAAGGCAGAGGAGGGCTTTGTCACTGGCAAAGCCCATTAAAAATTCCTGGGAGATAAAAATAGAATCTGGGCAATAAAATAAAGTCTAACCATTTTTTCCTTTGTGCTTTGTCTAATTTCACTTGCTCCTAGGTTTCCACATGCAGAGGTCCCACACCCGACACTTCAGACCCGATTTCCTAGTGCAAAATGGCTGGGCCGACACCTCAGCTCGTGGGGCCCCGTGCAGACTCTGCGACATAGAGCCTGAGCTCCAGGCAACCCAGCCCTCGAGAGCTCCGCCCCCTCCCTCCCGCTGATGCTGACAGGATCCCTACACAGCAGCCCAGCCCACAACCCGCAGGGGAGCACACACTATCACCTCTCCATTCTCTGATCAAAATATAAAGATTTCCTTTGCTTCTGAACCAAAGTCAGTCTCGATCTGTTGGCTCCAATGACACTGTGCAGGGAGACCCTTGTTGGGGCCCACTCTGCAGGATCAGTAACAGAATTTGAGAACATTGTAACTTCAATGAACAGATGTGTGAGCCAAACTGTAATTAACATAGAGCAGTGTATAAGGCTCGTGTAAAATAAGATGTTTCTAACACTTCCATTTGATATTTCCATCACTTTATTATAAGCAAGTTCAGTGGAGGGGTTTGTCTTATTTGTCAGGTCAACAGTAGAGAAATGCAGTGATTTCTTTCCAAGGATGTACATCTAATAATCTTGGTTGAAGTTTAAACCTTGTTTCGAATGATTTTCCATTGAAAATGATACCTGTCTTTCAGCTCCTAGATTTCTGAGAAGTATAAAATCTTATATTTTTTATTACCAAAGGGGAAAGGTGGGAGGAGGGATAAATTAACAGTTTCAGATTAACATATACACACTGCTATGTATAAAATATATCATCAACAAGGAACTACTGTATAGCACAGGGAACTATACTCAATATTTTGTAATGACCCCTGAGGGGAAATAATCTGAAAAACCATAGATATCTATATCGACATCATCTATCAACTACAGATAAAATGGAAACTAAAGGAGGCCGATGGTGAGCGTTTCTGAACCTGAAGACTTCAATCATCTAAAGTTCGGACTCTGCCTATGGCCCAAGTCCCTTAATGAACACACATGTACCAGTAGATTAAAAATTCCCCAGATTGGAGTTCGGGGAGACACTGATTTGGAAAAATGC
Organism: Balaenoptera physalus; assembly: GCF_965194825.1. Classification (NCBI taxonomy): domain Eukaryota; kingdom Metazoa; phylum Chordata; class Mammalia; order Artiodactyla; family Balaenopteridae; genus Balaenoptera; species Balaenoptera physalus. The sequence goes on from NW_028125731.1 coordinate 75,739, forward strand.
CTTGTGTTCTCCTTACATACACGGGACCTTTCCTACAGCTACAACATGCCTGTGACACCCAGAAGATGGAACACGGTTGGATCAGGAAGATTTTGGAAAAGGCACTAAAATTCCTAATTTCCTGGTTGTTGGGTTCACCCCTCCAGCCTTTTTCCTTAAAATCGCCCCACTTGAGGATGTCAGCACCTTCAAAAACCAGTTGCACAGAAATTGGAATTTGTCCAAAGGAAGAAGGGGAAGGAGGAGAAACAAGGAGAGCCAAGCCCTAGATGTTCAAAGAGGCACATGTCACTCTACTTTCCAGTCAGGAAGAAGAATTAAGGAAAGGCTTAGCCTGCAACTGGGAACCAGAGTAGGGCCAAAAGCAAACCAGCGGTTCTGCGGAAAGCTCCCAAAAAAGCGAGTTGAAAAATGGAGCTCAGGGGCCCTGCAATTCACAAACCTGCAGAGTTATAAATAATAACTCTCGTCCACAAATATATTGAGGGAAGGCAACGAAGAGGATTTGAAATCAAGGCAGAATTGCAGGAAACAGATTTCAGCAGTTAGATTCGAATCGCCCCTAAAGCACAAGAAAAGCGGCCAAACGTCCACAATGATGCACTTGGCCAAAAAGACAATATGCGTTTTTTTCGGAATAAATTCAGGAAAAAACCCATAGGCCCTTTTTGGCCAACCAAGCAAGCCGGAAATGCAATTCAGCACTACAAAGAAGTCTCACTTCCCATCGGTCAAAAGGTCCTTCCTAAAAAAGTGTAAAAACAAGAAATGCAGGAGAGGCCAGGGAGGAAAGGGAGCCTTGTTACACTGATGGGTGGGATGTAAATTGCCAATGACAACTCTGGAGAAGGGTATGGTGTTTCCTAAAACATCTAAAAAACACAGCTAGAGAGAAAGGGGCACATCCACTCATGGGGGTATAAATTGGGAAAACTAAAAATCAGCAAGACACAGGCACCCCAAAGTTTAGGGCTGCTCTGTTGACAAGAACCTCCACTTCATTCCACCTTAAATGTCCCAGGAAAGAGAAAAATGGATAAATAATTTGTGGTCCTTATGTACAATACAATATCACTCGGGCGTGAAATCAATATCATAAGGCTACTAGCAGCATGATGAGTGCATTTAGGTACGACAATTCTAAGTGAAATAAGTCACACAGAAAAAGACACTTATCATAAGATATCACTAACAGAATGAATGTAAAAACCGTTACACTGAACAGAATTACAAAACAGAACAGAGTCACACATTTAGAAAACACACTATGGTTGCTTAATGGGAAAGGTGAGCTCGGGTGATGCAAAAACAAGGATTTCAAATTAGCTCAGGTAACGTTCCATAAACCCAATATGTAATAGACAAGACTTACTCCTTGCTCAGTGAACTGGACTCAACACTCCCTATTCACCGCACAATAACATATCTGACTAGTAAGAATCTTAAAACCTATGTATTGATATCTCTCTGTAAGTGTGTCAAGTGGGTGTAAAGCGGCATAAACACAGCAGTGAAAAGCAGCTAAACCCCATTATAAAAACAAACTACTTTTAAAACCCCATGAAACAAAGACAGTGAAAGAGAGCGAAATATGTACACAATTCATTCAGAGGCTGTGATGCAACCTGGATTGATCGTATCTAGACCCACAGCTGGATGAGACATAAAGGTGGACACTCTTGGGGCTGAGAGGTTTGGTGAGGTTGGGTGAGCAAACGCAGACCCTTTAAAATAATACTGCGTGGTACCCATCGCATGGGTCCCAAATCTCCAGGTTAAAGGGCATCTTCCTACATCGAAAACATGCGTTTGAAACCCAGAATATGGTACACCATGTGATCGGGAAAGGATTCTAAAACGCACCTCATTTCTCACGTCCTTGTGCTCGGATTCGCCATTCCAGCCACTTTAATAGCAATCTCCCTACTTGGAGAATCAGCACCTTTAACCTCCTGTTCCGTACACGTGGCAATTTGTAATGAGGATAAATGGGAAGAGGGAGAACCAATGAGAGACTAGCTCTAAGTTTTGGGACAGGCACAGGTCACTCTATTTTCCCATCAGGAAGAAGAATTAACCACAGGATCAGCTTGCCCACCGCAACCAGAATAGGGCCTGAAACCGTTCTGAGCTTTTGCGGCCAGCTCCCATAAAAGCGAGTTGAAAAATGGAGCTCAGGGGCACTGCAATTCAAAAAACTGCAGAGATATAAATGATAACTGTCGTCCACAAATATATTGAGGGAAGGCAACGAAGAGGATTTGAAAGCAAGGCAGAATTGCAGGAAACAGATTTCAGGAGGTAGATGCGAATCGCATTTAAAGCCCATGAAAAGCGGCAAAAGTTCAACAAATATGCCCTTGACCAAAAAGGGCGTATGCGTTTTTTCCTGAATATACTCAGGAAAAAAGCATATGCCCTTTTTGGCTAACCAAGCAAACTGGAAAGGCAATTCAGCGCTACAAAGAAGTCTCGCTTCCCATCGGTCAAAAGGGCCATGCTGAAAAAAGTGTCAAAACCAGAAATGCAGGACAGGCCATGGAGAAATGGGAGCCTTGCTACGCTGATGGGCGGGATGTAAATTGCCAACAGCCACTGTGGAGAAGTGTACGGTGTGTCCTGAAACATGTAAGAAACACAGCTTAGAGAGCATAGGGCACTTCCACTCATGGGTGTATAATTTGGGAAAACTAAAAATCAGCATGACACAGGCACACCAAAGTTTAGGGCTGCTCTGTTGAAAAGAACGTCCACTTCATTCCACCTAAATATCTCAGGAAAGAGAAAAATGGATAAAGAAGTTCTGATCTATATGTACAATGGAATATCACACAGCCATGAACTCAATGTCATAAGGGTAGTTGGAGAATCATGAGTGGAGTAAGCTATGACAATTCTAAATGAAATAAGTCACACAGAAAAGGACACTTCTCATAAGGTGTCACTTATAGAGGGAATGTAAAAACCGTTACACTTGAACTGAATTAAAAAAGAATACAGAGTCACACATGCAGAAAACACACTATGGCTGCATAACGGGAAATGTGAGGTGGGGTGATGCATAAAACAAGGGTTTCAAATTAGCTCAGATACCGTTCCATAAACCCAATATGTAATAGACAAGACCTACTCCTTGCTCAGAGAACTGGACTCAACACGCCCTATTCACCGCACAGGAATATATCTGACTAGTAATAATCTTAAAACCAATGTATTATTATCTCTCTGTTAGTGTGTCAAGTGGGTGCAAAGCGGCATAAACACAGCAGTGAAAAGCAGCTAAACCCCATTATAAAAATAAATTACTTTTAGGGGGCCTCGGGAAGATGGCGGAAGAGTAAGACACGGAGATCACCTTCCTTCCCACAGGTACAGTAGAAATACATCTACACGTGGAACTGCTCCTACAGAACACCCACTGAACGCTGGCAGAAAACGTCCGACCTCCAAAAAGGCAAGAAACTCCCCCCGTACTTGGGTAGGGCAAAAGAAAATAGAAATAACAGAGACAAAAGAATAGGGACGGCACCTGCACTAGTGGGAGGGAGCCGTGAAGGAGGAAAGATTTCCACGCACTAGGAAGCCCCTTCGCGGGCAAAGACTGCGGGTGGCAGAGGGGGGAAGCTTCGGAGCCACGGAGGAGAGCGCAGCCACAGGGGTGCGGAGGGCAAAGCGAAGAGGTTCCCACGGAGGAGCGGTGCCGACCAGCACTCTCCAGCCCGAGAGGCTTGTCTGCTCCCCCGCCGGGGTGGGCGGGGCTGGGAGCTGAGGCTCGGCTTCGGTCGGATCGCAGGGAGAGGAATGAGGCTGGCAGCCTGAACACAGCCTGAAGGGATTAGCGCACAACAGCTGGCTGGGAGGGAGACCGGGAAAAAGTCTGCAGCTGCCGAAGAGGCAAGAGACTTTTTCTTGCCTCTTTGTTTCGCGGCGCGCAAGGAGAGGGGATTCAGAGCGCCGCCTAAACGAACTCCAGAGAAGGGCGCGAGCCGCGGCGATCAACGCAGACCCCACAGCAACAGGGGCGCAGAGGAAAAAAACAGAGAGACTCCCGCACAGAGGCTCGGCGCCGAGCAGCACTCACCAGCCCAAGAGGCTTGTCTGCTCGGCGGGCGGGGCTGGGAGCTGAGGCTCGGGCTTCGGTTGGATCGCAGGGAGAGGACTGGGGCTGGCGGCGTGAACACAGCCTGAAGGGGTTAGCGCACCACAGCTGGCTGGGAGGGAGACCGGGAAAAGGTCTGCAGCTGCCGAAGAGGCAAGAGACTTTTTCTTGCCTCTTTGTTTCGCTGAGCGCAAGGAGAGGGGATTCAGAGTGCCGCCTAAACGAACTCCAGAGAAAGGCGCGAGCCGCGGCGATCAGCACGGACCCCAGAGACGGGCGTGAGACGCTGGGGCTGATGCTGCCGCCTCCAAAAAGCCTGTGTGTGAGCACAGGTCACTCTCCACATCGCCCCTCCCGGGAGCCTTTGCAGCCCGCCACTGCCAGGGTCCCGTGATCCGGGGACAAGTTCCCCGGGAGAACGCACTGCCCGCCTCAGGCTGGTGCAACGTCACGCCGGCCTCGGCCACCGCAGGCTCACCCCGCCTCCTCTGTACACCTCCCTCCCCGCGGCCTGAGTGAGCCAGAGCCCCCGAACAGCTGCTCCTTTAACCCCGTCCTGTCTGGGCGGGGAATAGACGCCCTCAGGTGACCTACATGCAGAGGCGGGTCCAAATCCAAAGATGAACCCCAGGAGCTGTGCGAACAGGGAAAATAAGGGGAAATCTCTCCCAGCAGCCTTAGAAGCAGCGGATTAAGACTCCACAAAAAACTTGATGTGCCTGCATCTGTTGAATACCTGAATAGACAACGAATCATCCCAAATTCAGGAGGTGGACTTTGGGAGCAGGATATATTAATTTTTCCCCTTTTCCTTTTATTTGTGAGTGTATATGTATATGCTTCTGGGTGCGATTTTGTCTGTATAGCTTTGCTTTACAATAGCTTTATTTTACTTCACTATATTATAGCCTCTTTCCTTCTTTTTTTCTTTCTATTTTTTCTCCCTTTTACTCTGAGCTGTGTGGACGAAAGGCTCTTGGTGCTCCAGCCAGGCATGAGGGCCGTGCCTCTGAGTTGGGAGAGCCAACGTCAGGACACTGGTCCACAAGAGACCTCCCAGCTCCACGTAATACCAAACGGCAAAAATCTCTCAGAGATCTCCATCTCAACATCAAGACCCAGCTTCACTCAACGACGAGCAAGCTACAGTGCTGGACACCCTATGCCAAACAACTAGCAAGACAGGAACACAGCCCCATCCATTAGCAGAGAGGCTGCCTAAAATCATAATAAGGCCACAGACACCCCAAAATACACCACCAGACGTGGACGTGCCCACCAGAAAGACAAGATCCAACCTCATCCACCAGAGCTCAGGCACTAGTTCCCTCCACCAGGAAGTCTACACAACCCACTGAACCAACCTTAGCCACTGGGGACAGATACCAAAAACAACAGGAACTACGAACCTGCAGCCTGTGAAAAGGAGACCCCAAACACAGTAAGATAAGCAAAATGAGACGACAGAAAAACACACAACAGATGAAGGAGCAGGGTCAGAACATACCAGACTTAACAAATGAAGAGGAAATAGGTAGTCTACCTGAAAAAGAATTCAGAATAATGATAGTAAGGATGATCCAAAATATTGGAAACAGAATAGACAAAATGCAAGAAACATTTAACAAGGACGTAGAAGAACTAAAGAGGAACCAAGCAATGATGAAAACCACAGTAAATGAAATTAAAAATACTCTAGATGGGATCAATAGCAGAATAACTGAGGCAGAAGAAAGGATAAGTGACCTGGAAGATAAAATGGTGGAAATAACTACTGCAGAGCAGGATAAAGAAAAAAGAATGAAAAGAACTGAGGACAGTCTCAGAGACCTCTGGGACAACATTAAACGCACCAACATTCGAATTATAGGGGTCCCAGAAGAAGAAGAGAAAAAGAAAGGGACTGAGAAGATATTTGAAGAGATTATAGTTGAAAACTTCCCTAATATGGGAAAGGAAATAGTTAATCAAGTCCTGGAAGCACAGAGAGTCCCATACAGGATAAACCCAAGGAGAAACACACCAAGACACATATTAATCAAACTGTCAAAAATTAAATATAAGGAAAACATATTAAAGGCAGCAAGGGAAAAAAAACAAATAACACACAAGGGAATCCCCATAAGGTTAACATCTGATCTTTCAGCAGAAACTCTGCAAGCCAGAAGGGAGTGGCAGGATATACTTAAAGTGATGAAGGAGAAAAACCTACAACCAAGATTACACTACCCAGCAAGGATCTCATTCAGATTCGATGGAGAAATTAAAACCTTTACAGACAAGCAAAAGCTGAGAGAGTTCAGCACCACCAAAGCAGCTTTACAACAAATGCTAAAGGAACTTTTCTAGGCAAGAAACACAAGAGAAGGAAAACACCTACAATAACAAACCCAAAACATTTAAGAAAATGGGAATAGGAACATACATATCGATAATTACCTTGAATGTAAATGGATTAAATGCTCCCACCAAAAGACACAGGCTGGCTGAATGGATACAAAAACAAGACCCATATATATGCTGTCTACAAGAGACCCACTTCAGACCTAGAGTGTGTCAAGTGGGTGTAAAGCGGCATAAACACAGCCGTGAAAAGCAGCTAAACCCCATTAAAAAATAAATTACTTTTAAAAACCCATGTAACAAAGACAGGGAAAGAGAGAGAAATTCTTACACAATTCGTTCAGGGGCTGTGATGCAACCTGGACTGACCATATCTAGACCCACAGCTGGATGAGACATAAGGGTGGACACTCTTGGGGCTGAGAGGTTTGGTGAGGTTGGGTGAGCAAACGCAGACCCTTTAAAGTAATACTGTGTGCTACCCATCGCATGGGTCCCAAATCTCCAGGTTCAAGGGCAACTTCCTACATCGAAAACATGCATGAGAAACCCAGAAGATGGTACACCGTGTGATGGGGAAAGGTTTCTAAAACGCACCTCATTTCTCATCTCCTTGTGCTCGGGTTCGCCATTCCAGCCACTTTACTAGCAATCTCCCTACTTGGAGCCTCAGCACCTTTAACCTCCTGTTCCGTACAGGTTGCAATTTGTCCTGAGGATGAACGGGAAGACGGGGAACCAATGAGAGACTAGCTCTTGGTGTTGGGACAGGCACAGGTCACTCTATTTTCCCATCAGGAAGAAGAATTAACCACAGGCTCAGCCTGACCCGCGGAACCAGAACAGGGCCTGAAGCCATCCTGCGCTTCTGCGGCCAGCTCCCAAAAAAGAGACTTGTAAAATGGAGCTTCAGGGCACTGCAATTCACAAACCTGCAGAGTTATAAATGATAACTCTCGTCCACAAATATATTGAGGGAAGGCAAAGAAGAGGATTTGAAATCAAGGCAGAATTGCAGGAAACTGATTTCAGGAGGTAGATTCGAATCGCCTTTAAAGCACATTAAAAGCGGCAAAACGTTGACAATGATGCCCTTGGCCAAAAAGGGCGTATGCGTTTTTTCCTGAATATATTCAGGAAAAAACGCATACGCCCTTTTTGGCCAACCAAGCAACCTGGAAAGGCAAATCAGCGCTACAAAGAAGTCTCGCTTCCCATCGGTCAAAAGGGCCATGCTGAAAAAAGTGTCAAAACCAGAAATGCAGGACAGGCCATGGAGAAATGGGAGCCTTGCTACACTGATGGGTGGGATGTAAATTGCCAACAGCCACTCTGGAGAAGTGTACGGTGTGTCCTGAAACATCTAAAAAACACAGCTTAGAGAGCATAGGGCACTTCCACGCATGGGGGGATAAAGTGGGAAAATTGAAAATCAGCAAGACACAAGCACCCCAAAGTTTAGGGCTGCTCTGTTGACAAGGACCTCCACTTCATTCCACCTTAAATATCCCAGGAAAGCGAAAAATGGATCAAAAATTTGTGGTCCTTATGTACAATGGAATATCACTCAGCCATGAAATCAATGTCATAAGGCTAGTAGCAGCATGATGAGTGGATTTAGGTAAGACGATTCTAAGTGAAATAAGTCACACAGAAAAGGACACTTCTCATAAGGTGTCACTTATAGAGGGAATGTAAAAACCGTTACACTTGAACTGAATTACAAAACAGAACAGAGTCACACATGCAGAAAACACACTATGGCTGCTTAACGGGAAAGCGAGGTGGGGTGATACATAAAGCAAGAGTTTCAAATTAGCTCAGATACCGTTCCATAAACCCAATATGTAATAGACAAGACCTACTCCTTGCTCAGAGAACTGGACTCAACACGCCCGATTCACCGCACAAGAATATATCTGACTAGTAATAATCTTAAAACCTATGTATTGATATCTCTCTGTTAGTGTGTCAAGTGGGTGTAAGGCGGCATAAGCACAGCCGTGAAAAGCAGCTAAACCCCATTATAAAAATAAATTACTTTTAAAAACCCATGAAACAAAGACAGGGAAAGAGAGAGAAATTCTTACACAATTTGTTCAGGGGCTGTGATGCAACCTGGACTGACCATATCTAGACCCACAGCTGGATGAGACATAAGGGTGGACACTCTTGGGGCTGAGAGGTTTGGTGAGGTTGGGTGAGCAAATGCAGACCCTTTAAAGTAATACTGCGTGCTACCGATCGCATGGGTCCCAAATCTCCAGGTTCAAGGGCAACTTCCTACATCGAAAACATGCATGAGAAACCCAGAAGATGGTACACCGTGTGATGGGGAAAGGTTTCTAAAACGCACCTCATTTCTCATCTCCTTGTGCTCGGGTTCGCCATTCCAGCCACTTTACTAGCAATCTCCCTACTTGGAGCCTCAGCACCTTTAACCTCCTGTTCCGTACAGGTTGCAATTTGTCCTGAGGATGAACGGGAAGACGGGGAACCAATGAGAGACTAGCTCTTGGTGTTGGGACAGGCACAGGTCACTCTATTTTCCCATCAGGAAGAAGAATTAACCACAGGCTCAGCCTGACCCGCGGAACCAGAACAGGGCCTGAAGCCATCCTGCGCTTTTGCGGCCAGCTCCCAAAAATGCGACTTGTAAAATGGAGCTTCAGGGCACTGCAATTCACAAACCTGCAGAGTTATAAATGATAACTCTCGTCCACAAATATATTGAGGGAAGGCAAAGAAGAGGATTTGAAATCAAGGCAGAATTGCAGGAAACAGATTTCAGGAGGTAGATTCGAATCGCCTTTAAAGCACATGAAAAGCGGCAAAACGTTGACAATGATGCCCTTGGCCAAAAAGGGCGTATGCGTTTTTTCCTGAATATATTCAGGAAAAAACGCATACGCCCTTTTTGGCCAACCAAGCAACCTGGAAAGGCAAATCAGCGCTACAAAGAAGTCTCGCTTCCCATCGGTCAAAAGGGCCATGCTGAAAAAAGTGTCAAAACCAGAAATGCAGGACAGGCCATGGAGAAATGGGAGCCTTGCTACACTGATGGGCGGGATGTAAATTGCCAACAGCCACTCTGGAGAAGTGTATGGTGTGTCCTGAAACATCTAAAAAACACAGCTTAGAGAGCATAGGGCACTTCCACGCATGGGGGGATAAAGTGGGAAAATTGAAAATCAGCAAGACACAAGCACCCCAAAGTTTAGGGCTGCTCTGTTGACAAGGACCTCCACTTCATTCCACCTTAAATATCCCAGCAAAGCGAAAAATGGATAAAAAAGTTGTGGTCCTTATGTACAATGGAATATCACTCAGCCATGAAATCAATGTCATAAGGCTAGTAGCAGCATGATGAGTGGATTTAGGTAAGACGATTCTAAGTGAAATAAGTCACACAGAAAAGGACACTTCTCATAAGGTGTCACTTATAGAGGGAATGTAAAAACCGTTACACTTGAACTGAATTACAAAACAGAACAGAGTCACACATGCAGAAAACACACTATGGCTGCTTAACGGGAAAGGTGAGGTGGGGTGATACATAAAACAAGAGCTTCAAATTAGCTCAGATACCGTTCCATAAACCCAATATGTAATAGACAAGACCTACTCCTTGCTCAGAGAACTGGACTCAACACGCCCGATTCACCGCACATGAATATATCTGACTAGTAATAATCTTAAAACCTATGTATTGATATCTCTCTGTTAGTGTGTCAAGTGGGTGTAAAGCGGCATAAACACAGCCGTGAAAAGCAGCTAAACCCCATTATAAAAATAAATTACTTTTAAAATCCCATGAAACAAAGACAGGGAAAGAGAGAGAAATTCTTACACAATTCGTTCAGGGGCTGTGATGCAACCTGGACTGACCATATCTAGACCCACAGCTGGATGAGACATAAGGGTGGACACTCTTGGGGCTGAGAGGTTTGGTGAGGTTGGGTGAGCAAACGCAGACCCTTTAAAGTAATACTGCGTGCTACCCATCGCATGGGTCCCCAATCTCCAGGTTCAAGGGCAACTTCCTATATCGAAAACATGCATGAGAAACCCAGAAGATGGTACACCGTGTGATGGGGAAAGGTTTCTAAAACGCACCTCATTTCTCATCTCCTTGTGCTCGGGTTCGCCATTCCAGCCACTTTACTAGCAATCTCCCTACTTGGAGCCTCAGCACCTTTAACCTCCTGTTCCGTACAGGTTGCAATTTGTCCTGAGGATGATCGGGAAGACGGGGAACCAATGAGAGACTAGCTCTTGGTGTTGGGACAGGCACAGGTCACTCTATTTTCCCATCAGGAAGAAGAATTAACCACAGGCTCAGCCTGCCCCCCGGAACCAGAACAGGGCCTGAAGCCATCCTGCGCTTTTGCGGCCAGCTCCCAAAAAAGCGACTTGTAAAATGGAGCTTCAGGGCACTGCAATTCACAAACCTGCAGAGTTATGAATGATAACTCTCGTCCACAAATATATTGAGGGAAGGCAAAGAAGAGGATTTGAAATCAAGGCAGAATTGCAGGAAACAGATTTCAGGAGGTAGATTCGAATCGTCTTTAAAGCACATGAAAAGCGGCAAAACGTTGACAATGATGCCCTTGGCCAAAAAGGGCGTATGCGTTTTTTCCTGAATATATTCAGGAAAAAACGCATACGCCCTTTTTGGCCAACCAAGCAACCTGGAAAGGCAAATCAGCGCTACAAAGAAGTCTCGCTTCCCATCGGTCAAAAGGGCCATGCTGAAAAAAGTGTCAAAACCAGAAATGCAGGACAGGCCATGGAGAAATGGGAGCCTTGCTACACTGATGGGCGGGATGTAAATTGCCAACAGCCACTCTGGAGAAGTGTACGGTGTGTCCTGAAACATCTAAAAAACACAGCTTAGAGAGCATAGGGCACTTCCACGCATGTGGGGATAAAGTGGGAAAATTGAAAATCAGCAAGACACAAGCACCCCAAAGTTTAGGGCTGCTCTGTTGACAAGGACCTCCACTTCATTCCACCTTAAATATCCCAGGAAAGCGAAAAATGGATAAAAAAGTTGTGGTCCTTATGTACAATGGAATATCACTCAGCCATGAAATCAATGTCATAAGGCTAGTAGCAGCATGATGAGTGGATTTAGGTAAGACGATTCTAAGTGAAATAAGTCACACAGAAAAGGACACTTCTCATAAGGTGTCACTTATAGAGGGAATGTAAAAACCGTTACACTTGAACTGAATTAAAAAACAGAACAGAGTCACACATGCAGAAAACACACTATGGCTGCTTAATGGGAAAGGTGAGGTGGGGTGATACAGAAAACAAGAGCTTCAAATTAGCTCAGATACCGTTCCATAAACCCAATATGTAATAGACAAGACCTACTCCTTGCTCAGAGAACTGGACTCAACACGCCCGATTCACCGCACAAGAATATATCTGACTAGTAATAATCTTAAAACCTATGTATTGATATCTCTCTGTTAGTGTGTCAAGTGGGTGTAAGGCGGCATAAGCACAGCCGTGAAAAGCAGCTAAACCCCATTATAAAAATAAATTACTTTTAAAAACCCATGAAACAAAGACAGGGAAAGAGAGAGAAATTCTTACACAATTCGTTCAGGGGCTGTGATGCAACCTGGATTGACCATATCTAGACCCACAGCTGGATGAGACATAAGGGTGGACACTCTTGGGGCTGAGAGGTTTGGTGAGGTTGGGTGAGCAAACGCAGACCCTTTCAAGTAATACTGCGTGCTACCCATCGCATGGGTCCCAAATCTCCAGGTTCAAGGGCATCTTCCTACATCGCAAACATGCATGAGAAACCCAGAAGATGGTACACCGTGTGATGGGGAAAGGTTTCTAAAACGCACCTCATTTCTCATCTCCTTGTGCTCGGGTTCGCCATTCCAGCCACTTTACTAGCAATCTCCCTACTTGGAGCCTCAGCACCTTTAACCTCCTTTTCCGTACAGGTTGCAATTTGTCCTGAGGATGAACGGGAAGACGGGGAACCAATGAGAGTCTAGCTCTTGGTGTTGGGACAGGCACAGGTCACTCTATTTTCCCATCAGGAAGAAGAATTAACCACAGGCTCAGCCTGCCCCCCGGAACCAGAACAGGGTCTGAAGCCATCCTGCGCTTTTGCGGCCAGCTCCCAAAAAAGCGACTTGTAAAATGGAGCTTCAGGGCACTGCAATTCACAAACCTGCAGAGTTATAAACGATAACTCTCGTCCACAAATATATTGAGGGAAGGCAAAGAAGAGGATTTGAAATCAAGGCAGAATTGCAGGAAACAGATTTCAGGAGGTAGATTCGAATCGCCTTTAAAGCACATGAAAAGCGGCAAAACGTTGACAATGATGCCCTTGGCCAAAAAGGGCGTATGCGTTTTTTCCTGAATATATTCAGGAAAAAACGCATATGCCCTTTTTGGCCAACCAAGCAACCTGGAAAGGCAAATCAGCGCTACAAAGAAGTCTCGCTTCCCATCGGTCAAAAGGGCCATGCTGAAAAAAGTGTCAAAACCAGAAATGCAGGACAGGCCATGGAGAAATGGGAGCCTTGCTACACTGATGGGCGGGATGTAAATTGCCAACAGCCACTCTGGAGAAGTGTACGGTGTGTCCTGAAACATCTAAAAAACACAGCTTAGAGAGCATAGGGCACTTCCACGCATGGGGGGATAAAGTGGGAAAATTGAAAATCAGCAAGACACAAGCACCCCAAAGTTTAGGGCTGCTCTGTTGACAAGGACCTCCACTTCATTCCACCTTAAATATCCCAGGAAAGTGAAAAATGGATCAAAAAGTTGTGGTCCTTATGTACAATGGAATATCACTCAGCCATGAAATCAATGTCATAAGGCTAGTAGCAGCATGATGAGTGGATTTAGGTAAGACGATTCTAAGTGAAATAAGTCACACAGAAAAGGACACTTCTCATAAGGTGTCACTTATAGAGGGAATGTAAAAACCGTTACACTTGAACTGAATTACAAAACAGAACAGAGTCACACATGCAGAAAACACACTATGGCTGCTTAACGGGAAAGGTGAGGTGGGGTGATACATAAAACAAGAGCTTCAAATTAGCTCAGATACCGTTCCATAAACCCAATATGTAATAGACAAGACCTACTCCTTGCTCAGAGAACTGGACTCAACACGCCTGATTCACCGCACAAGAATATATCTGACTAGTAATAATCTTAAAACCTATGTATTGATATCTCTCTGTTAGTGTGTCAAGTGGGTGTAAGGCGGCATAAACACAGCCGTGAAAAGCAGCTAAACCCCATTATAAAAATAAATTACTTTTAAAAACCCATGAAACAAAGACAGGGAAAGAGAGAGAAATTCTTACACAATTCGTTCAGGGGCTGTGATGCAACCTGGACTGACCATATCTAGACCCACAGCTGGATGAGACATAAGGGTGGACACTCTTGGGGCTGAGAGGTTTGGTGAGGTTGGGTGAGCAAACGCAGACCCTTTAAAGTAATACTGCGTGCTACCGATCGCATGGGTCCCAAATCTCCAGGTTCAAGGGCAACTTCCTACATCGAAAACATGCATGAGAAACCCAGAAGATGGTACACCGTGTGATGGGGAAAGGTTTCTAAAACGCACCTCATTTCTCATCTCCTTGTGCTCGGGTTCGCCATTCCAGCCACTTTACTAGCAATCTCCCTACTTGGAGCCTCAGCACCTTTAACCTCCTGTTCCGTACAGGTTGCAATTTGTCCTGAGGATGAACGGGAAGACGGGGAACCAATGAGAGACTAGCTCTTGGTGTTGGGACAGGCACAGGTCACTCTATTTTCCCATCAGGAAGAAGAATTAACCACAGGCTCAGCCTGACCCGCGGAACCAGAACAGGGCCTGAAGCCATCCTGCGCTTTTGCGGCCAGCTCCCAAAAATGCGACTTGTAAAATGGAGCTTCAGGGCACTGCAATTCACAAACCTGCAGAGTTATAAATGATAACTCTCGTCCACAAATATATTGAGGGAAGGCAAAGAAGAGGATTTGAAATCAAGGCAGAATTGCAGGAAACAGATTTCAGGAGGTAGATTCGAATCGCCTTTAAAGCACATGAAAAGAGGCAAAACGTTGACAATGATGCCCTTGGCCAAAAAGGGCGTATGCGTTTTTTCCTGAATATATTCAGGAAAAAACGCATACGCCCTTTTTGGCCAACCAAGCAACCTGGAAAGGCAAATCAGCGCTACAAAGAAGTCTCGCTTCCCATCGGTCAAAAGGGCCATGCTGAAAAAAGTGTCAAAACCAGAAATGCAGGACAGGCCATGGAGAAATGGGAGCCTTGCTACACTGATGGGCGGGATGTAAATTGCCAACAGCCACTCTGGAGAAGTGTATGGTGTGTCCTGAAACATCTAAAAAACACAGCTTAGAGAGCATAGGGCACTTCCACGCATGGGGGGATAAAGTGGGAAAATTGAAAATCAGCAAGACACAAGCACCCCAAAGTTTAGGGCTGCTCTGTTGACAAGGACCTCCACTTCATTCCACCTTAAATATCCCAGCAAAGCGAAAAATGGATAAAAAAGTTGTGGTCCTTATGTACAATGGAATATCACTCAGCCATGAAATCAATGTCATAAGGCTAGTAGCAGCATGATGAGTGGATTTAGGTAAGACGATTCTAAGTGAAATAAGTCACACAGAAAAGGACACTTCTCATAAGGTGTCACTTATAGAGGGAATGTAAAAACCGTTACACTTGAACTGAATTACAAAACAGAACAGAGTCACACATGCAGAAAACACACTATGGCTGCTTAACGGGAAAGGTGAGGTGGGGTGATACATAAAACAAGAGCTTCAAATTAGCTCAGATACCGTTCCATAAACCCAATATGTAATAGACAAGACCTACTCCTTGCTCAGAGAACTGGACTCAACACGCCCGATTCACCGCACATGAATATATCTGACTAGTAATAATCTTAAAACCTATGTATTGATATCTCTCTGTTAGTGTGTCAAGTGGGTGTAAAGCGGCATAAACACAGCCGTGAAAAGCAGCTAAACCCCATTATAAAGATAAATTACTTTTAAAATCCCATGAAACAAAGACAGGGAAAGAGAGAGAAATTCTTACACAATTCGTTCAGGGGCTGTGATGCAACCTGGACTGACCATATCTAGACCCACAGCTGGATGAGACATAAGGGTGGACACTCTTGGGGCTGAGAGGTTTGGTGAGGTTGGGTGAGCAAACGCAGACCCTTTAAAGTAATACTGCGTGCTACCCATCGCATGGGTCCCAAATCTCCAGGTTCAAGGGCAACTTCCTACATCGAAAACATGCATGAGAAACCCAGAAGATGGTACACCGTGTGATGGGGAAAGGTTTCTAAAACGCACCTCATTTCTCATCTCCTTGTGCTCGGGTTCGCCATTCCAGCCACTTTACTAGCAATCTCCCTACTTGGAGCCTCAGCACCTTTAACCTCCTGTTCCGTACAGGTTGCAATTTGTCCTGAGGATGATCGGGAAGACGGGGAACCAATGAGAGACTAGCTCTTGGTGTTGGGACAGGCACAGGTCACTCTATTTTCCCATCAGGAAGAAGAATTAACCACAGGCTCAGCCTGCCCCCCGGAACCAGAACAGGGCCTGAAGCCATCCTGCGCTTTTGCGGCCAGCTCCCAAAAAAGCGACTTGTAAAATGGAGCTTCAGGGCACTGCAATTCACAAACCTGCAGAGTTATGAATGATAACTCTCGTCCACAAATATATTGAGGGAAGGCAAAGAAGAGGATTTGAAATCAAGGCAGAATTGCAGGAAACAGATTTCAGGAGGTAGATTCGAATCGTCTTTAAAGCACATGAAAAGCGGCAAAACGTTGACAATGATGCCCTTGGCCAAAAAGGGCGTATGCGTTTTTTCCTGAATATATTCAGGAAAAAACGCATACGCCCTTTTTGGCCAACCAAGCAACCTGGAAAGGCAAATCAGCGCTACAAAGAAGTCTCGCTTCCCATCGGTCAAAAGGGCCATGCTGAAAAAAGTGTCAAAACCAGAAATGCAGGACAGGCCATGGAGAAATGGGAGCCTTGCTACACTGATGGGCGGGATGTAAATTGCCAACAGCCACTCTGGAGAAGTGTACGGTGTGTCCTGAAACATCTAAAAAACACAGCTTAGAGAGCATAGGGCACTTCCACGCATGTGGGGATAAAGTGGGAAAATTGAAAATCAGCAAGACACAAGCACCCCAAAGTTTAGGGCTGCTCTGTTGACAAGGACCTCCACTTCATTCCACCTTAAATATCCCAGGAAAGCGAAAAATGGATAAAAAAGTTGTGGTCCTTATGTACAATGGAATATCACTCAGCCATGAAATCAATGTCATAAGGCTAGTAGCAGCATGATGAGTGGATTTAGGTAAGACGATTCTAAGTGAAATAAGTCACACAGAAAAGGACACTTCTCATAAGGTGTCACTTATAGAGGGAATGTAAAAACCGTTACACTTGAACTGAATTAAAAAACAGAACAGAGTCACACATGCAGAAAACACACTATGGCTGCTTAATGGGAAAGGTGAGGTGGGGTGATACAGAAAACAAGAGCTTCAAATTAGCTCAGATACCGTTCCATAAACCCAATATGTAATAGACAAGACCTACTCCTTGCTCAGAGAACTGGACTCAACACGCCCGATTCACCGCACAAGAATATATCTGACTAGTAATAATCTTAAAACCTATGTATTGATATCTCTCTGTTAGTGTGTCAAGTGGGTGTAAGGCGGCATAAGCACAGCCGTGAAAAGCAGCTAAACCCCATTATAAAAATAAATTACTTTTAAAAACCCATGAAACAAAGACAGGGAAAGAGAGAGAAATTCTTACACAATTCGTTCAGGGGCTGTGATGCAACCTGGATTGACCATATCTAGACCCACAGCTGGATGAGACATAAGGGTGGACACTCTTGGGGCTGAGAGGTTTGGTGAGGTTGGGTGAGCAAACGCAGACCCTTTCAAGTAATACTGCGTGCTACCCATCGCATGGGTCCCAAATCTCCAGGTTCAAGGGCATCTTCCTACATCGCAAACATGCATGAGAAACCCAGAAGATGGTACACCGTGTGATGGGGAAAGGTTTCTAAAACGCACCTCATTTCTCATCTCCTTGTGCTCGGGTTCGCCATTCCAGCCACTTTACTAGCAATCTCCCTACTTGGAGCCTCAGCACCTTTAACCTCCTTTTCCGTACAGGTTGCAATTTGTCCTGAGGATGAACGGGAAGACGGGGAACCAATGAGAGTCTAGCTCTTGGTGTTGGGACAGGCACAGGTCACTCTATTTTCCCATCAGGAAGAAGAATTAACCACAGGCTCAGCCTGCCCCCCGGAACCAGAACAGGGTCTGAAGCCATCCTGCGCTTTTGCGGCCAGCTCCCAAAAAAGCGACTTGTAAAATGGAGCTTCAGGGCACTGCAATTCACAAACCTGCAGAGTTATAAACGATAACTCTCGTCCACAAATATATTGAGGGAAGGCAAAGAAGAGGATTTGAAATCAAGGCAGAATTGCAGGAAACAGATTTCAGGAGGTAGATTCGAATCGCCTTTAAAGCACATGAAAAGCGGCAAAACGTTGACAATGATGCCCTTGGCCAAAAAGGGCGTATGCGTTTTTTCCTGAATATATTCAGGAAAAAACGCATACGCCCTTTTTGGCCAACCAAGCAACCTGGAAAGGCAAATCAGCGCTACAAAGAAGTCTCGCTTCCCATCGGTCAAAAGGGCCATGCTGAAAAAAGTGTCAAAACCAGAAATGCAGGACAGGCCATGGAGAAATGGGAGCCTTGCTACACTGATGGGCGGGATGTAAATTGCCAACAGCCACGCTGGAGAAGTGTACGGTGTGTCCTGAAACATCTAAAAAACACAGCTTAGAGAGCATAGGGCACTTCCACGCATGGGGGGATAAAGTGGGAAAATTGAAAATCAGCAAGACACAAGCACCCCAAAGTTTAGGGCTGCTCTGTTGACAAGGACCTCCACTTCATTCCACCTTAAATATCCCAGGAAAGTGAAAAATGGATCAAAAAGTTGTGGTCCTTATGTACAATGGAATATCACTCAGCCATGAAATCAATGTCATAAGGCTAGTAGCAGCATGATGAGTGGATTTAGGTAAGACGATTCTAAGTGAAATAAGTCACACAGAAAAGGACACTTCTCATAAGGTGTCACTTATAGAGGGAATGTAAAAACCGTTACACTTGAACTGAATTACAAAACAGAACAGAGTCACACATGCAGAAAACACACTATGGCTGCTTAACGGGAAAGGTGAGGTGGGGTGATACATAAAACAAGAGCTTCAAATTAGCTCAGATACCGTTCCATAAACCCAATATGTAATAGACAAGACCTACTCCTTGCTCAGAGAACTGGACTCAACACGCCTGATTCACCGCACAAGAATATATCTGACTAGTAATAATCTTAAAACCTATGTATTGATATCTCTCTGTTAGTGTGTCAAGTGGGTGTAAGGCGGCATAAACACAGCCGTGAAAAGCAGCTAAACCCCATTATAAAAATAAATTACTTTTAAAAACCCATGAAACAAAGACAGGGAAAGAGAGAGAAATTCTTACACAATTCGTTCAGGGGCTGTGATGCAACCTGGACTGACCATATCTAGACCCACAGCTGGATGAGACATAAGGGTGGACACTCTTGGGGCTGAGAGGTTTGGTGAGGTTGGGTGAGCAAACGCAGACCCTTTAAAGTAATACTGCGTGCTACCCATCGCATGGGTCCCAAATCTCCAGGTTCAAGGGCAACTTCCTACATCGAAAACATGCATGAGAAACCCAGAAGATGGTACACCGTGTGATGGGGAAAGGTTTCTAAAACGCACCTCATTTCTCATCTCCTTGTGCTCGGGTTCGCCATTCCAGCCACTTTACTAGCAATCTCCCTACTTGGAGCCTCAGCACCTTTAACCTCCTGTTCCGTACAGGTTGCAATTTGTCCTGAGGATGAACGGGAAGACGGGGAACCAATGAGAGACTAGCTCTTGGTGTTGGGACAGGCACAGGTCACTCTATTTTCCCATCAGGAAGAAGAATTAACCACAGGCTCAGCCTGACCCACGGAACCAGAACAGGGCCTGAAGCCATCCTGCGCTTTTGCGGCCAGCTCCCAAAAAAGCGACTTGTAAAATGGAGCTTCAGGGCACTGCAATTCACAAACCTGCAGAGTTATAAATGAAAACTCTCGTCCACAAATATATTGAGGGAAGGCAAAGAAGAGGATTTGAAATCAAGGCAGAATTGCAGGAAACAGATTTCAGGAGGTAGATTCGAATCGCCTTTAAAGCACATGAAAAGCGGCAAAACGTTGACAATGATGCCCTTGGCCAAAAAGGGCGTATGCGTTTTTTCCTGAATATATTCAGGAAAAAACGCATACGCCCTTTTTGGCCAACCAAGCAACCTGGAAAGGCAAATCAGCGCTACAAAGAAGTCTCGCTTCCCATCGGTAAAAAGGGCCATGCTGAAAAAAGTGTCAAAACCAGAAATGCAGGACAGGCCATGGAGAAATGGGAGCCTTGCTACACTGATGGGCGGGATGTAAATTGCCAACAGCCACTCTGGAGAAGTGTACGGTGTGTCCTGAAACATCTAAAAAACACAGCTTAGAGAGCATAGGGCACTTCCACGCATGGGGGGATAAAGTGGGAAAATTGAAAATCAGCAAGACACAAGCACCCCAAAGTTTAGGGCTGCTCTGTTGACAAGGACCTCCACTTCATTCCACCTTAAATATCCCAGGAAAGCGAAAAATGGATAAAAAAGTTGTGGTCCTTATGTACAATGGAATATCACTCAGCCATGAAATCAATGTCATAAGGCTAGTAGCAGCATGATGAGTGGATTTAGGTAAGACGATTCTAAGTGAAATAAGTCACACAGAAAAGGACACTTCTCATAAGGTGTCACTTATAGAGGGAATGTAAAAACCGTTACACTTGAACTGAATTACAAAACAGAACAGAGTCACACATGCAGAAAACACACTATGGCTGCTTAACGGGAAAGGTGAGGTGGGGTGATACATAAAACAAGAGCTTCAAATTAGCTCAGATACCGTTCCATAAACCCAATATGTAATAGACAAGACCTACTCCTTGCTCAGAGAACTGGACTCAACACGCCCGATTCACCGCACAAGAATATATCTGACTAGTAATAATCTTAAAACCTATGTATTGATATCTCTCTGTTAGTGTGTCAAGTGGGTGTAAGGCGGCATAAGCACATCCGTGAAAAGCAGCTAAACCACATTATAAAAATAAATTACTTTTAAAAACCCATGAAACAAAGACAGGGAAAGAGAGAGAAATTCTTACACAATTCGTTCAGGGGCTGTGATGCAACCTGGACTGACCATATCTAGACCCACAGCTGGATGAGACATAAGGGTGGACACTCTTGGGGCTGAGAGGTTTGGTGAGGTTGGGTGAGCAAACGCAGACCCTTTAAAGTAATACTGCGTGCTACCCATCGCATGGGTCCCAAATCTCCAGGTTCAAGGGCAACTTCCTACATCGAAAACATGCATGAGAAACCCAGAAGATGGTACACCGTGTGATGGGGAAAGGTTTCTAAAACGCACCTCATTTCTCATCTCCTTGTGCTCGGGTTCGCCATCCCAGCCACTTTACTAGCAATCTCCCTACTTGGAGCATCAGCACCTTTAACCTCCTGTTCCGTACAGGTTGCAATTTGTCCTGAGGATGAACGGGAAGACGGGGAACCAATGAGAGACTAGCTCTTGGTGTTGGGACAGGCACAGGTCACTCTATTTTCCCATCAGGAAGAAGAATTAACCACAGGCTCAGCCTGCCCCCCTAACCAGAACAGGGCCTGAAGCCATCCTGCGCTTTTGCGGCCAGCTCCCAAAAAAGCGACTTGTAAAATGGAGCTTCAGGGCACTGCAATTCACAAACCTGCAGAGTTATAAATGATAACTCTCGTCCACAAATATATTGAGGGAAGGCAAAGAAGAGGATTTGAAATCAAGGCAGAATTGCAGGAAACAGATTTCAGGAGGTACATTTGAATCGTCTTTAAAGCACATGAAAAGCGGCAAAACGTTGACAATGATGCCCTTGGCCAAAAAGGGCGTATGCGTTTTTTCCTGAATATATTCAGGAAAAAACGCATACGCACTTTTTGGCCAACCAAGCAACCTGGAAAGGCAAATCAGCGCTACAAAGAAGTCTCGCTTCCCATCGGTCAAAAGGGCCATGCTGAAAAAAGTGTCAAAACCAGAAATGCAGGACAGGCCATGGAGAAATGGGAGCCTTGCTACACTGATGGGCGGGATGTAAATTGCCAACAGCCACTCTGGAGAAGTGTACGGTGTGTCCTGAAACATCTAAAAAACACAGCTTAGAGAGCATAGGGCACTTCCACGCATGGGGGGATAAAGTGGGAAAATTGAAAATCAGCAAGACACAAGCACCCCAAAGTTTAGGGCTGCTCTGTTGACAAGGACCTCCACTTCATTCCACCTTAAATATCCCAGGAAAGCGAAAAATGGATAAAAAAGTTGTGGTCCTTATGTACAATGGAATATCACTCAGCCATGAAATCAATGTCATAAGGCTAGTAGCAGCATGATGAGTGGATTTAGGTAAGACGATTCTAAGTGAAATAAGTCACACAGAAAAGGACACTTCTCATAAGGTGTCACTTATAGAGGGAATGTAAAAACCGTTACACTTGAACTGAATTACAAAACAGAACAGAGTCACACATGCAGAAAACACACTATGGCTGCTTAACGGGAAAGGTGAGGTGGGGTGATACATAAAACAAGAGCTTCAAATTAGCTCAGATACCGTTCCATAAACCCAATATGTAATAGACAAGACCTACTCCTTGCTCAGAGAACTGGACTCAACACGCCCGATTCACCGCACAAGAATATATCTGACTAGTAATAATCTTAAAACCTATGTATTGATATCTCTCTGTTAGTGTGTCAAGTGGGTGTAAGGCGGCATAAACACAGCCGTGAAAAGCAGCTAAACCCCATTATAAAAATAAATTACTTTTAAAAACCCATGAAACAAAGACAGGGAAAGAGAGAGAAATTCTTACACAATTCGTTCAGGGGCTGTGATGCAACCTGGATTGACCATATCTAGACCCACAGCTGGATGAGACATAAGGGTGGACACTCTTGGGGCTGAGAGGTTTGGTGAGGTTGGGTGAGCAAACGCAGACCCTTTAAAGTAATACTGCGTGCTACCCATCGCATGGGTCCCAAATCTCCAGGTTCAAGGGCAACTTCCTACATCGAAAACATGCATGAGAAACCCAGAAGATGGTACACCGTGTGATGGGGAAAGGTTTCTAAAACGCACCTCATTTCTCATCTCCTTGTGCTCGGGTTCGCCATTCCAGCCACTTTACTAGCAATCTCCCTACTTGGAGCATCAGCACCTTTAACCTCCTGTTCCGTACAGGTTGCAATTTGTCCTGAGGATGAACGGGAAGACGGGGAACCAATGAGAGACTAGCTCTTGGTGTTGGGACAGGCACAGGTCACTCTATTTTCCCATCAGGAAGAAGAATTAACCACAGGCTCAGCCTGACCCGCGGAACCAGAACAGGGCCTGAAGCCATCCTGCGCTTTTGCGGCCAGCTCCCAAAAAAGCGACTTGTAAAATGGAGCTTCAGGGCACTGCAATTCACAAACCTGCAGAGTTAAAATGATAACTCTCGTCCACAAATATATTGAGGGAAGGCAAAGAAGAGGATTTGAAATCAAGGCAGAATTGCAGGAAACAGATTTCAGGAGGTAGATTCGAATCGCCTTTAAAGCACATGAAAAGCGGCAAAACGTTGACAATGATGCCCTTGGCCAAAAAGGGCGTATGCGTTTTTTCCTGAATATATTCAGGAACAAACGCATACGCCCTTTTTGGCCAACCAAGCAACCTGGAAAGGCAAATCAGCGCTACAAAGAAGTCTCGCTTCCCATCGATCAAAAGGGCCATGCTGAAAAAAGTGTCAAAACCAGAAATGCAGGACAGGCCATGGAGAAATGGGAGCCTTGCTACACTGATGGGCAGGATGTAAATTGCCAACAGCCACTCTGGAGAAGTGTACGGTGTGTCCTGAAACATCTAAAAAACACAGCTTAGAGAGCATAGGGCACTTCCACGCATGGGGGGATAAAGTGGGAAAATTGAAAATCAGCAAGACACAAGCACCCCAAAGTTTAGGGCTGCTCTGTTGACAAGGACCTCCACTTCATTCCACCTTAAATATCCCAGGAAAGCGAAAAATGGATAAAAAAGTTGTGGTCCTTATGTACAATGGAATATCACTCAGCCATGAAATCAATGTCATAAGGCTAGTAGCAGCATGATGAGTGGATTTAGGTAAGACGATTCTAAGTGAAATAAGTCACACAGAAAAGGACACTTCTCATAAGGTGTCACTTATAGAGGGAATGTAAAAACCGTTACACTTGAACTGAATTACAAAACAGAACAGAGTCACACATGCAGAAAACACACTATGGCTGCTTAACGGGAAAGGTGAGGTGGGGTGATACATAAAACAAGAGCTTCAAATTAGCTCAGATACCGTTCCATAAACCCAATATGTAATAGACAAGACCTACTCCTTGCTCAGAGAACTGGACTCAACACGCCCGATTCACCGCACAAGAATATATCTGACTAGTAATAATCTTAAAACCTATGTATTGATATCTCTCTGTTAGTGTGTCAAGTGGGTGTAAGGCGGCATAAACACAGCCGTGAAAAGCAGCTAAACCCCATTATAAAAATAAATTACTTTTAAAAACCCATGAAACAAAGACAGGGAAAGAGAGAGAAATTCTTACACAATTTGTTCAGGGGCTGTGATGCAACCTGGACTGACCATATCTAGACCCACAGCTGGATGAGACATAAGGGTGGACACTCTTGGGGCTGAGAGGTTTGGTGAGGTTGGGTGAGCAAACGCAGACCCTTTAAAGTAATACTGCGTGCTACCCATCGCATGGGTCCCAAATCTCCAGGTTCAAGGGCAACTTCCTACATCGAAAACATGCATGAGAAACCCAGAAGATGGTACACCGTGTGATGGGGAAAGGTTTCTAAAACGCACCTCATTTCTCATCTCCTTGTGCTCGGGTTCGCCATTCCAGCCACTTTACTAGCAATCTCCCTACTTGGAGCCTCAGCACCTTTAACCTCCTGTTCCGTACAGGTTGCAATTTGTCCTGAGGATGAACGGGAAGACGGGGAACCAATGAGAGACTAGCTCTTGGTGTTGGGACAGGCACAGGTCACTCTATTTTCCCATCAGGAAGAAGAATTAACCACAGGCTCAGCCTGCCCCCCGGAACCAGAACAGGGCCTGAAGCCATCCTGCGCTTTTGCGGCCAGCTCCCAAAAAAGCGACTTGTAAAATGGAGCTTCAGGGCACTGCAATTCACAAACCTGCAGAGTTAAAATGATAACTCTCGTCCACAAATATATTGAGGGAAGGCAAAGAAGAGGATTTGAAATCAAGGCAGAATTGCAGGAAACAGATTTCAGGAGGTAGATTCGAATCGCCTTTAAAGCACATGAAAAGGGGCAAAACGTTGACAATGATGCCCTTGGCCAAAAAGGGCGTATGCGTTTTTTCCTGAATATATTCAGGAACAAACGCATACGCCCTTTTTGGCCAACCAAGCAACCTGGAAAGGCAAATCAGCGCTACAAAGAAGTCTCGCTTCCCATCGATCAAAAGGGCCATGCTGAAAAAAGTGTCAAAACCAGAAATGCAGGACAGGCCATGGAGAAATGGGAGCCTTGCTACACTGATGGGCAGGATGTAAATTGCCAACAGCCACTCTGGAGAAGTGTACGGTGTGTCCTGAAACATCTAAAAAACACAGCTTAGAGAGCATAGGGCACTTCCACGCATGGGGGGATAAAGTGGGAAAATTGAAAATCAGCAAGACACAAGCACCCCAAAGTTTAGGGCTGCTCTGTTGACAAGGACCTCCACTTCATTCCACCTTAAATATCCCAGGAAAGCGAAAAATGGATAAAAAAGTTGTGGTCCTTATGTACAATGGAATATCACTCAGCCATGAAATCAATGTCATAAGGCTAGTAGCAGCATGATGAGTGGATTTAGGTAAGACGATTCTAAGTGAAATAAGTCACACAGAAAAGGACACTTCTCATAAGGTGTCACTTATAGAGGGAATGTAAAAACCGTTACACTTGAACTGAATTACAAAACAGAACAGAGTCACACATGCAGAAAACACACTATGGCTGCTTAACGGGAAAGGTGAGGTGGGGTGATACATAAAACAAGAGCTTCAAATTAGCTCAGATACCGTTCCATAAACCCAATATGTAATAGACAAGACCTACTCCTTGCTCAGAGAACTGGACTCAACACGCCCGATTCACCGCACAAGAATATATCTGACTAGTAATAATCTTAAAACCTATGTATTGATATCTCTCTGTTAGTGTGTCAAGTGGGTGTAAGGCGGCATAAACACAGCCGTGAAAAGCAGCTAAACCCCATTATAAAAATAAATTACTTTTAAAAACCCATGAAACAAAGACAGGGAAAGAGAGAGAAATTCTTACACAATTTGTTCAGGGGCTGTGATGCAACCTGGACTGACCATATCTAGACCCACAGCTGGATGAGACATAAGGGTGGACACTCTTGGGGCTGAGAGGTTTGGTGAGGTTGGGTGAGCAAACGCAGACCCTTTAAAGTAATACTGCGTGCTACCCATCGCATGGGTCCCAAATCTCCAGGTTCAAGGGCATCTTCCTACATCGAAAACATGCATGAGAAACCCAGAAGATGGTACACCGTGTGATGGGGAAAGGTTTCTAAAACGCACCTCATTTCTCATCTCCTTGTGCTCGGGTTCGCCATTCCAGCCACTTTACTAGCAATCTCCCTACTTGGAGCCTCAGCACCTTTAACCTCCTGTTCCGTACAGGTTGCAATTTGTCCTGAGGATGAACGGGAAGACGGGGAACCAATGAGAGACTAGCTCTTGGTGTTGGGACAGGCACAGGTCACTCTATTTTCCCATCAGGAAGAAGAATTAACCACAGGCTCAGCCTGACCCGCGGAACCAGAACAGGGCCTGAAGCCATCCTGCGCTTTTGCGGCCAGCTCCCAAAAAAGCGACTTGTAAAATGGAGCTTCAGGGCACTGCAATTCACAAACCTGCAGAGTTATAAATGATAACTCTCGTCCACAAATATATTGAGGGAAGGCAAAGAAGAGGATTTGAAATCAAGGCAGAATTGCAGGAAACAGATTTCAGGAGGTAGATTCGAATCGCCTTTAAAGCACATGAAAAGCGGCAAAACGTTGACAATGATGCCCTTGGCCAAAAAGGGCGTATGCGTTTTTTCCTGAATATATTCAGGAAAAAACGCATACGCCCTTTTTGGCCAACCAAGCAACCTGGAAAGGCAAATCAGCGCTACAAAGAAGTTTCGCTTCCCATCGGTCAAAAGGGCCATGCTGAAAAAAGTGTCAAAACCAGAAATGCAGGACAGGCCATGGAGAAATGGGAGCCTTGCTACACTGATGGGCGGGATGTAAATTGCCAACAGCCACTCTGGAGAAGTGTACGGTGTGTCCTGAAACATCTAAAAAACACAGCTTAGAGAGCATAGGGCACTTCCACGCATGGGGGGATAAAGTGGGAAAATTGAAAATCAGCAAGACACAAGCACCCCAAAGTTTAGGGCTGCTCTGTTGACAAGGACCTCCACTTCATTCCACCTTAAATATCCCAGGAAAGCGAAAAATAGATAAAAAAGTTCTGGTCCTTATGTACAATGGAATATCACTCAGCCATGAAATCAATGTCATAAGGCTAGTAGCAGCATGATGAGTGGATTTAGGTAAGACGATTCTAAGTGAAATAAGTCACACAGAAAAGGACACTTCTCATAAGGTGTCACTTATAGAGGGAATGTAAAAACCGTTACACTTGAACTGAATTACAAAACAGAACAGAGTCACACATGCAGAAAACACACTATGGCTGCTTAACGGGAAAGGTGAGGTGGGGTGATACATAAAACAAGAGCTTCAAATTAGCTCAGATACCGTTCCATAAACCCAATATGTAATAGACAAGACCTACTCCTTGCTCAGAGAACTGGACTCAACACGCCCGATTCACCGCACATGAATATATCTGACTAGTAATAATCTTAAAACCTATGTATTGATATTTCTCTGTTAGTGTGTCAAGTGGGTGTAAGGCGGCATAAACACAGCCGTGAAAAGCAGCTAAACCCCATTATAAAAATAAATTACTTTTAAAAACCCATGAAACAAAGACAGGGAAAGAGAGAGAAATTCTTACACAATTCGTTCAGGGGCTGTGATGCAACCTGGACTGACCATATCTAGACCCACAGCTGGATGAGACATAAGGGTGGACACTCTTGGGGCTGAGAGGTTTGGTGAGGTTGGGTGAGCAAACGCAGACCCTTTAAAGTAATACTGCGTGCTACCCATCGCATGGGTCCCAAATCTCCAGGTTCAAGGGCAACTTCCTACATCGAAAACATGCATGAGAAACCCATAAGATGGTACACCGTGTGATGGGGAAAGGTTTCTAAAACGCACCTCATTTCTCATCTCCTTGTGCTCGGGTTCGCCATTCCAGCCACTTTACTAGCAATCTCCCTACTTGGAGCCTCAGCACCTTTAACCTCCTGTTCCGTACAGGTTGCAATTTGTCCTGAGGATGAACGGGAAGACGGGGAACCAATGAGAGACTAGCTCTTGGTGTTGGGACAGGCACAGGTCACTCTATTTTCCCATCAGGAAGAAGAATTAACCACAGGCTCAGCCTGACCCGCGGAACCAGAACAGGGCCTGAAGCCATCCTGCGCTTTTGCGGCCAGCTCCCAAAAAAGCGACTTGTAAAATGGAGCTTCAGGGCACTGCAATTCACAAACCTGCAGAGTTATAAATGATAACTCTCGTCCACAAATATATTGAGGGAAGGCAAAGAAGAGGATTTGAAATCAAGGCAGAATTGCAGGAAACAGATTTCAGGAGGTAGATTCGAATCGCCTTTAAAGCACATGAAAAGCGGCAAAACGTTGACAATGATGCCCTTGGCCAAAAAGGGCGTATGCGTTTTTTCCTGAATATATTCAGGAAAAAACGCATACGCCCTTTTTGGCCAACCAAGCAACCTGGAAAGGCAAATCAGCGCTACAAAGAAGTCTCGCTTCCCATCGGTCAAAAGGGCCATGCTGAAAAAAGTGTCAAAACCAGAAATGCAGGACAGGCCATGGAGAAATGGGAGCCTTGCTACACTGATGGGCGGGATGTAAATTGCCAACAGCCACTCTGGAGAAGTGTACGGTGTGTCCTGAAACATCTAAAAAACACCTCTTAGAGAGCATAGGGCACTTCCACGCATGGGGGGATAAAGTGGGAAAATTGAAAATCAGCAAGACACAAGCACCCCAAAGTTTAGGGCTGCTCTGTTGACAAGGACCTCCACTTCATTCCACCTTAAATATCCCAGGAAAGCGAAAAATGGATCAAAAAGTTGTGGTCCTTATGTACAATGGAATATCACTCAGCCATGAAATCAATGTCATAAGGCTAGTAGCAGCATGATGAGTGGATTTAGGTAAGACGATTCTAAGTGAAATAAGTCACACAGAAAAGGACACTTCTCATAAGGTGTCACTTATAGAGGGAATGTAAAAACCGTTACACTTGAACTGAATTACAAAACAGAACAGAGTCACACATGCAGAAAACACACTATGGCTGCTTAACGGGAAAGGTGAGGTGGGGTGATACATAAAACAAGAGCTTCAAATTAGCTCAGATACCGTTCCATAAACCCAATATGTAATAGACAAGACCTACTCCTTGCTCAGAGAACTGGACTCAACACGCCCGATTCACCGCACAAGAATATATCTGACTAGTAATAATCTTAAAACCTATGTATTGCTATCTCTCTGTTAGTGTGTCAAGTGGGTGTAAGGCGGCATAAACACAGCCGTGAAAAGCAGCTAAACCCCATTATAAAAATAAATTACTTTTAAAAACCCATGAAACAAAGACAGGGAAAGAGAGAGAAATTCTTACACAATTCGTTCAGGGGCTGTGATGCAACCTGGATTGACCATATCTAGACCCACAGCTGGATGAGACATAAGGGTGGACACTCTTGGGGCTGAGAGGTTTGGTGAGGTTGGGTGAGCAAATGCAGACCCTTTAAAGTAATATTGCGTGCTACCCATCGCATGGGTCCCAAATCTCCAGGTTCAAGGGCAACTTCCTACATCGAAAACATGCATGAGAAACCCAGAAGATGGTACACCGTGTGATGGGGAAAGGTTTCTAAAACGCACCTCATTTCTCATCTCCTTGTGCTCGGGTTCGCCATTCCAGCCACTTTACTAGCAATCTCCCTACTTGGAGCCTCAGCACCTTTAACCTCCTGTTCCGTACAGGTTGCAATTTGTCCTGAGGATGAACGGGAAGACGGGGAACCAATGAGAGACTAGCTCTTGGTGTTGGGACAGGCACAGGTCACTCTATTTTCCCATCAGGAAGAAGAATTAACCACAGGCTCAGCCTGACCCACGGAACCAGAACAGGGCCTGAAGCCATCCTGCGCTTTTGCGGCCAGCTCCCAAAAAAGCGACTTGTAAAATGGAGCTTCAGGGCACTGCAATTCACAAACCTGCAGAGTTATAAATGAAAACTCTCGTCCACAAATATATTGAGGGAAGGCAAAGAAGAGGATTTGAAATCAAGGCAGAATTGCAGGAAACAGATTTCAGGAGGTAGATTCGAATCGCCTTTAAAGCACATGAAAAGCGGCAAAACGTTGACAATGATGCCCTTGGCCAAAAAGGGCGTATGCGTTTTTTCCTGAATATATTCAGGAAAAAACGCATACGCCCTTTTTGGCCAACCAAGCAACCTGGAAAGGCAAATCAGCGCTACAAAGAAGTCTCGCTTCCCATCGGTAAAAAGGGCCATGCTGAAAAAAGTGTCAAAACCAGAAATGCAGGACAGGCCATGGAGAAATGGGAGCCTTGCTACACTGATGGGCGGGATGTAAATTGCCAACAGCCACTCTGGAGAAGTGTACGGTGTGTCCTGAAACATCTAAAAAACACAGCTTAGAGAGCATAGGGCACTTCCACGCATGGGGGGATAAAGTGGGAAAATTGAAAATCAGCAAGACACAAGCACCCCAAAGTTTAGGGCTGCTCTGTTGACAAGGACCTCCACTTCATTCCACCTTAAATATCCCAGGAAAGCGAAAAATGGATAAAAAAGTTGTGGTCCTTATGTACAATGGAATATCACTCAGCCATGAAATCAATGTCATAAGGCTAGTAGCAGCATGATGAGTGGATTTAGGTAAGACGATTCTAAGTGAAATAAGTCACACAGAAAAGGACACTTCTCATAAGGTGTCACTTATAGAGGGAATGTAAAAACCGTTACACTTGAACTGAATTACAAAACAGAACAGAGTCACACATGCAGAAAACACACTATGGCTGCTTAACGGGAAAGGTGAGGTGGGGTGATACATAAAACAAGAGCTTCAAATTAGCTCAGATACCGTTCCATAAACCCAATATGTAATAGACAAGACCTACTCCTTGCTCAGAGAACTGGACTCAACACGCCCGATTCACCGCACAAGAATATATCTGACTAGTAATAATATTAAAACCTATGTATTGATATCTCTCTGTTAGTGTGTCAAGTGGGTGTAAGGCGGCATAAACACAGCCGTGAAAAGCAGCTAAACCCCATTATAAAAATAAATTACTTTTAAAAACCCATGAAACAAAGACAGGGAAAGAGAGAGAAATTCTTACACAATTTGTTCAGGGGCTGTGATGCAACCTGGACTGACCATATCTAGACCCACAGCTGGATGAGACATAAGGGTGGACACTCTTGGGGCTGAGAGGTTTGGTGAGGTTGGGTGAGCAAACGCAGACCCTTTAAAGTAATACTGCGTGCTACCCATCGCATGGGTCCCAAATCTCCAGGTTCAAGGGCAACTTCCTACATTGAAAACATGCATGAGAAACCCAGAAGATGGTACACCGTGTGATGGGGAAAGGTTTCTAAAACGCACCTCATTTCTCATCTCCTTGTGCTCGGGTTCGCCATTCCAGCCACTTTACTAGCAATCTCCCTACTTGGAGCCTCAGCACCTTTAACCTCCTGTTCCGTACAGGTTGCAATTTGTCCTGAGGATGAACGGGAAGACGGGGAACCAATGAGAGACTAGCTCTTGGTGTTGGGACAGGCACAGGTCACTCTATTTTCCCATCAGGAAGAAGAATTAACCACAGGCTCAGCCTGACCCGCGGAACCAGAACAGGGCCTGAAGCCATCCTGCGCTTTTGCGGCCAGCTCCCAAAAAAGCGACTTGTAAAATGGAGCTTCAGGGCACTGCAATTCACAAACCTGCAGAGTTATAAATGATAACTCTCGTCCACAAATATATTGAGGGAAGGCAAAGAAGAGGATTTGAAATCAAGGCAGAATTGCAGGAAACAGATTTCAGGAGGTAGATTCGAATCGCCTTTAAAGCACATGAAAAGCGGCAAAACGTTGACAATGATGCCCTTGGCCAAAAAGGGCGTATGCGTTTTTTCCTGAATATATTCAGGAAAAAACGCATACGCCCTTTTTGGCCAACCAAGCAACCTGGAAAGGCAAATCAGCGCTACAAAGAAGTTTCGCTTCCCATCGGTCAAAAGGGCCATGCTGAAAAAAGTGTCAAAACCAGAAATGCAGGACAGGCCATGGAGAAATGGGAGCCTTGCTACACTGATGGGCGGGATGTAAATTGCCAACAGCCACTCTGGAGAAGTGTACGGTGTGTCCTGAAACATCTAAAAAACACAGCTTAGAGAGCATAGGGCACTTCCACGCATGGGGGGATAAAGTGGGAAAATTGAAAATCAGCAAGACACAAGCACCCCAAAGTTTAGGGCTGCTCTGTTGACAAGGACCTCCACTTCATTCCACCTTAAATATCCCAGGAAAGCGAAAAATAGATAAAAAAGTTGTGGTCCTTATGTACAATGGAATATCACTCAGCCATGAAATCAATGTCATAAGGCTAGTAGCAGCATGATGAGTGGATTTAGGTAAGACGATTCTAAGTGAAATAAGTCACACAGAAAAGGACACTTCTCATAAGGTGTCACTTATAGAGGGAATGTAAAAACCGTTACACTTGAACTGAATTACAAAACAGAACAGAGTCACACATGCAGAAAACACACTATGGCTGCTTAACGGGAAAGGTGAGGTGGGGTGATACATAAAACAAGAGCTTCAAATTAGCTCAGATACCGTTCCATAAACCCAATATGTAATAGACAAGACCTACTCCTTGCTCAGAGAACTGGACTCAACACGCCCGATTCACCGCACATGAATATATCTGACTAGTAATAATCTTAAAACCTATGTATTGATATCTCTCTGTTAGTGTGTCAAGTGGGTGTAAGGCGGCATAAACACAGCCGTGAAAAGCAGCTAAACCCCATTATAAAAATAAATTACTTTTAAAAACCCATGAAACAAAGACAGGGAAAGAGAGAGAAATTCTTACACAATTCGTTCAGGGGCTGTGATGCAACCTGGATTGACCATATCTAGACCCACAGCTGGATGAGACATAAGGGTGGACACTCTTGGGGCTGAGAGGTTTGGTGAGGTTGGGTGAGCAAATGCAGACCCTTTAAAGTAATATTGCGTGCTACCCATCGCATGGGTCCCAAATCTCCAGGTTCAAGGGCAACTTCCTACATCGAAAACATGCATGAGAAACCCAGAAGATGGTACACCGTGTGATGGGGAAAGGTTTCTAAAACGCACCTCATTTCTCATCTCCTTGTGCTCGGGTTCGCCATTCCAGCCACTTTACTAGCAATCTCCCTACTTGGAGCCTCAGCACCTTTAACCTCCTGTTCCGTACAGGTTGCAATTTGTCCTGAGGATGAACGGGAAGACGGGGAACCAATGAGAGACTAGCTCTTGGTGTTGGGACAGGCACAGGTCACTCTATTTTCCCATCAGGAAGAAGAATTAACCACAGGCTCAGCCTGACCCACGGAACCAGAACAGGGCCTGAAGCCATCCTGCGCTTTTGCGGCCAGCTCCCAAAAAAGCGACTTGTAAAATGGAGCTTCAGGGCACTGCAATTCACAAACCTGCAGAGTTATAAATGAAAACTCTCGTCCACAAATATATTGAGGGAAGGCAAAGAAGAGGATTTGAAATCAAGGCAGAATTGCAGGAAACAGATTTCAGGAGGTAGATTCGAATCGCCTTTAAAGCACATGAAAAGCGGCAAAACGTTGACAATGATGCCCTTGGCCAAAAAGGGCGTATGCGTTTTTTCCTGAATATATTCAGGAAAAAACGCATACGCCCTTTTTGGCCAACCAAGCAACCTGGAAAGGCAAATCAGCGCTACAAAGAAGTCTCGCTTCCCATCGGTAAAAAGGGCCATGCTGAAAAAAGTGTCAAAACCAGAAATGCAGGACAGGCCATGGAGAAATGGGAGCCTTGCTACACTGATGGGCGGGATGTAAATTGCCAACAGCCACTCTGGAGAAGTGTACGGTGTGTCCTGAAACATCTAAAAAACACAGCTTAGAGAGCATAGGGCACTTCCACGCATGGGGGGATAAAGTGGGAAAATTGAAAATCAGCAAGACACAAGCACCCCAAAGTTTAGGGCTGCTCTGTTGACAAGGACCTCCACTTCATTCCACCTTAAATATCCCAGGAAAGCGAAAAATGGATAAAAAAGTTGTGGTCCTTATGTACAATGGAATATCACTCAGCCATGAAATCAATGTCATAAGGCTAGTAGCAGCATGATGAGTGGATTTAGGTAAGACGATTCTAAGTGAAATAAGTCACACAGAAAAGGACACTTCTCATAAGGTGTCACTTATAGAGGGAATGTAAAAACCGTTACACTTGAACTGAATTACAAAACAGAACAGAGTCACACATGCAGAAAACACACTATGGCTGCTTAACGGGAAAGGTGAGGTGGGGTGATACATAAAACAAGAGTTTCAAATTAGCTCAGATACCGTTCCATAAACCCAATATGTAATAGACAAGACCTACTCCTTGCTCAGAGAACTGGACTCAACACGCCCGATTCACCGCACAAGAATATATCTGACTAGTAATAATCTTAAAACCTATGTATTGATATCTCTCTGTTAGTGTGTCAAGTGGGTGTAAGGCGGCATAAACACAGCCGTGAAAAGCAGCTAAACCCCATTATAAAAATAAATTACTTTTAAAAACCCATGAAACAAAGACAGGGAAAGAGAGAGAAATTCTTACACAATTCGTTCAGGGGCTCTGATGCAACCTGGATTGACCATATCTAGACCCACAGCTGGATGAGACATAAGGGTGGACACTCTTGGGGCTGAGAGGTTTGGTGAGGTTGGGTGAGCAAATGCAGACCCTTTAAAGTAATATTGCGTGCTACCCATCGCATGGGTCCCAAATCTCCAGGTTCAAGGGCAACTTCCTACATCGAAAACATGCATGAGAAACCCAGAAGATGGTACACCGTGTGATGGGGAAAGGTTTCTAAAACGCACCTCATTTCTCATCTCCTTGTGCTCGGGTTCGCCATTCCAGCCACTTTACTAGCAATCTCCCTACTTGGAGCCTCAGCACCTTTAACCTCCTGTTCCGTACAGGTTGCAATTTGTCCTGAGGATGAACGGGAAGACGGGGAACCAATGAGAGACTAGCTCTTGGTGTTGGGACAGGCACAGGTCACTCTATTTTCCCATCAGGAAGAAGAATTAACCACAGGCTCAGCCTGACCCACGGAACCAGAACAGGGCCTGAAGCCATCCTGCGCTTTTGCGGCCAGCTCCCAAAAAAGCGACTTGTAAAATGGAGCTTCAGGGCACTGCAATTCACAAACCTGCAGAGTTATAAATGAAAACTCTCGTCCACAAATATATTGAGGGAAAGCAAAGAAGAGGATTTGAAATCAAGGCAGAATTGCAGGAAACAGATTTCAGGAGGTAGATTCGAATCGCCTTTAAAGCACATGAAAAGCGGCAAAACGTTGACAATGATGCCCTTGGCCAAAAAGGGCGTATGCGTTTTTTCCTGAATATATTCAGGAAAAAACGCATACGCCCTTTTTGGCCAACCAAGCAACCTGGAAAGGCAAATCAGCGCTACAAAGAAGTCTCGCTTCCCATCGGTCAAAAGGGCCATGCTGAAAAAAGTGTCAAAACCAGAAATGCAGGACAGGCCATGGAGAAATGGGAGCCTTGCTACACTGATGGGCGGGATGTAAATTGCCAACAGCCACTCTGGAGAAGTGTACGGTGTGTCCTGAAACATCTAAAAAACACAGCTTAGAGAGCATAGGGCACTTCCACGCATGGGGGGATAAAGTGGGAAAATTGAAAATCAGCAAGACACAAGCACCCCAAAGTTTAGGGCTGCTCTGTTGACAAGGACCTCCACTTCATTCCACCTTAAATATCCCAGGAAAGCGAAAAATGGATAAAAAAGTTGTGGTCCTTATGTACAATGGAATATCACTCAGCCATGAAATCAATGTCATAAGGCTAGTAGCAGCATGATGAGTGGATTTAGGTAAGACGATTCTAAGTGAAATAAGTCACACAGAAAAGGACACTTCTCATAAGGTGTCACTTATAGAGGGAATGTAAAAACCGTTACACTTGAACTGAATTACAAAACAGAACAGAGTCACACATGCAGAAAACACACTATGGCTGCTTAACGGGAAAGGTGAGGTGGGGTGATACATAAAACAAGAGCTTCAAATTAGCTCAGATACCGTTCCATAAACCCAATATGTAATAGACAAGACCTACTCCTTGCTCAGAGAACTGGACTCAACACGCCCGATTCACCGCACAAGAATATATCTGACTAGTAATAATCTTAAAACCTATGTATTGATATCTCTCTGTTAGTGTGTCAAGTGGGTGTAAGGCGGCATAAACACAGCCGTGAAAAGCAGCTAAACCCCATTATAAAAATAAATTACTTTTAAAAACCCATGAAACAAAGACAGGGAAAGAGAGAGAAATTCTTACACAATTCGTTCAGGGGCTGTGATGCAACCTGGACTGACCATATCTAGACCCACAGCTGGATGAGACATAAGGGTGGACACTCTTGGGGCTGAGAGGTTTGGTGAGGTTGGGTGAGCAAACGCAGACCCTTTAAAGTAATACTGCGTGCTACCCATCGCATGGGTCCCAAATCTCCAGGTTCAAGGGCAACTTCCTACATCGAAAACATGCATGAGAAACCCAGAAGATGGTACACCGTGTGATGGGGAAAGGTTTCTAAAACGCACCTCATTTCTCATCTCCTTGTGCTCGGGTTCGCCATTCCAGCCACTTTACTAGCAATCTCCCTACTTGGAGCCTCAGCACCTTTAACCTCCTGTTCCGTACAGGTTGCAATTTGTCCTGAGGATGAACGGGAAGACGGGGAACCAATGAGAGACTAGCTCTTGGTGTTGGGACAGGCACAGGTCACTCTATTTTCCCATCAGGAAGAAGAATTAACCACAGGCTCAGCCTGACCCGCGGAACCAGAACAGGGCCTGAAGCCATCCTGCGCTTTTGCGGCCAGCTCCCAAAAAAGCGACTTGTAAAATGGAGCTTCAGGGCACTGCAATTCACAAACCTGCAGAGTTAAAATGATAACTCTCGTCCACAAATATATTGAGGGAAGGCAAAGAAGAGGATTTGAAATCAAGGCAGAATTGCAGGAAACAGATTTCAGGAGGTAGATTCGAATCGCCTTTAAAGCACATGAAAAGCGGCAAAACGTTGACAATGATGCCCTTGGCCAAAAAGGGCGTATGCGTTTTTTCCTGAATATATTCAGGAACAAACGCATACGCCCTTTTTGGCCAACCAAGCAACCTGGAAAGGCAAATCAGCGCTACAAAGAAGTCTCGCTTCCCATCGATCAAAAGGGCCATGCTGAAAAAAGTGTCAAAACCAGAAATGCAGGACAGGCCATGGAGAAATGGGAGCCTTGCTACACTGATGGGCAGGATGTAAATTGCCAACAGCCACTCTGGAGAAGTGTACGGTGTGTCCTGAAACATCTAAAAAACACAGCTTAGAGAGCATAGGGCACTTCCACGCATGGGGGGATAAAGTGGGAAAATTGAAAATCAGCAAGACACAAGCACCCCAAAGTTTAGGGCTGCTCTGTTGACAAGGACCTCCACTTCATTCCACCTTAAATATCCCAGGAAAGCGAAAAATGGATAAAAAAGTTGTGGTCCTTATGTACAATGGAATATCACTCAGCCATGAAATCAATGTCATAAGGCTAGTAGCAGCATGATGAGTGGATTTAGGTAAGACGATTCTAAGTGAAATAAGTCACACAGAAAAGGACACTTCTCATAAGGTGTCACTTATAGAGGGAATGTAAAAACCGTTACACTTGAACTGAATTACAAAACAGAACAGAGTCACACATGCAGAAAACACACTATGGCTGCTTAACGGGAAAGGTGAGGTGGGGTGATACATAAAACAAGAGCTTCAAATTAGCTCAGATACCGTTCCATAAACCCAATATGTAATAGACAAGACCTACTCCTTGCTCAGAGAACTGGACTCAACACGCCCGATTCACCGCACATGAATATATCTGACTAGTAATAATCTTAAAACCTATGTATTGATATCTCTCTGTTAGTGTGTCAAGTGGGTGTAAGGCGGCATAAACACAGCCGTGAAAAGCAGCTAAACCCCATTATAAAAATAAATTACTTTTAAAAACCCATGAAACAAAGACAGGGAAAGAGAGAGAAATTCTTACACAATTCGTTCAGGGGCTGTGATGCAACCTGGACTGACCATATCTAGACCCACAGCTGGATGAGACATAAGGGTGGACACTCTTGGGGCTGAGAGGTTTGGTGAGGTTGGGTGAGCAAACGCAGACCCTTTAAAGTAATACTGCGTGCTACCCATCGCATGGGTCCCAAATCTCCAGGTTCAAGGGCAACTTCCTACATCGAAAACATGCATGAGAAACCCAGAAGATGGTACACCGTGTGATGGGGAAAGGTTTCTAAAACGCACCTCATTTCTCATCTCCTTGTGCTCGGGTTCGCCATTCCAGCCAATTTACTAGCAATCTCCCTACTTGGAGCCTCAGCACCTTTAACCTCCTGTTCCGTACAGGTTGCAATTTGTCCTGAGGATGAACGGGAAGACGGGGAACCAATGAGAGACTAGCTCTTGGTGTTGGGACAGGCACAGGTCACTCTATTTTCCCATCAGGAAGAAGAATTAACCACAGGCTCAGCCTGCCCCCCGGAACCAGAACAGGGCCTGAAGCCATCCTGCGCTTTTGCGGCCAGCTCCCAAAAAAGCGACTTGTAAAATGGAGCTTCAGGGCACTGCAATTCACAAACCTGCAGAGTTAAAATGATAACTCTCGTCCACAAATATATTGAGGGAAGGCAAAGAAGAGGATTTGAAATCAAGGCAGAATTGCAGGAAACAGATTTCAGGAGGTAGATTCGAATCGCCTTTAAAGCACATGAAAAGCGGCAAAACGTTGACAATGATGCCCTTGGCCAAAAAGGGCGTATGCGTTTTTTCCTGAATATATTCAGGAACAAACGCATACGCCCTTTTTGGCCAACCAAGCAACCTGGAAAGGCAAATCAGCGCTACAAAGAAGTCTCGCTTCCCATCGATCAAAAGGGCCATGCTGAAAAAAGTGTCAAAACCAGAAATGCAGGACAGGCCATGGAGAAATGGGAGCCTTGCTACACTGATGGGCAGGATGTAAATTGCCAACAGCCACTCTGGAGAAGTGTACGGTGTGTCCTGAAACATCTAAAAAACACAGCTTAGAGAGCATAGGGCACTTCCACGCATGGGGGGATAAAGTGGGAAAATTGAAAATCAGCAAGACACAAGCACCCCAAAGTTTAGGGCTGCTCTGTTGACAAGGACCTCCACTTCATTCCACCTTAAATATCCCAGGAAAGCGAAAAATGGATAAAAAAGTTGTGGTCCTTATGTACAATGGAATATCACTCAGCCATGAAATCAATGTCATAAGGCTAGTAGCAGCATGATGAGTGGATTTAGGTAAGACGATTCTAAGTGAAATAAGTCACACAGAAAAGGACACTTCTCATAAGGTGTCACTTATAGAGGGAATGTAAAAACCGTTACACTTGAACTGAATTACAAAACAGAACAGAGTCACACATGCAGAAAACACACTATGGCTGCTTAACGGGAAAGGTGAGGTGGGGTGATACATAAAACAAGAGCTTCAAATTAGCTCAGATACCGTTCCATAAACCCAATATGTAATAGACAAGACCTACTCCTTGCTCAGAGAACTGGACTCAACACGCCCGATTCACCGCACATGAATATATCTGACTAGTAATAATCTTAAAACCTATGTATTGATATCTCTCTGTTAGTGTGTCAAGTGGGTGTAAGGCGGCATAAACACAGCCGTGAAAAGCAGCTAAACCCCATTATAAAAATAAATTACTTTTAAAAACCCATGAAACAAAGACAGGGAAAGAGAGAGAAATTCTTACACAATTCGTTCAGGGGCTGTGATGCAACCTGGACTGACCATATCTAGACCCACAGCTGGATGAGACATAAGGGTGGACACTCTTGGGGCTGAGAGGTTTGGTGAGGTTGGGTGAGCAAACGCAGACCCTTTAAAGTAATACTGCGTGCTACCCATCGCATGGGTCCCAAATCTCCAGGTTCAAGGGCAACTTCCTACATCGAAAACATGCATGAGAAACCCAGAAGATGGTACACCGTGTGATGGGGAAAGGTTTCTAAAACGCACCTCATTTCTCATCTCCTTGTGCTCGGGTTCGCCATTCCAGCCAATTTACTAGCAATCTCCCTACTTGGAGCCTCAGCACCTTTAACCTCCTGTTCCGTACAGGTTGCAATTTGTCCTGAGGATGAACGGGAAGACGGGGAACCAATGAGAGACTAGCTCTTGGTGTTGGGACAGGCACAGGTCACTCTATTTTCCCATCAGGAAGAAGAATTAACCACAGGCTCAGCCTGCCCCCCGGAACCAGAACAGGGCCTGAAGCCATCCTGCGCTTTTGCGGCCAGCTCCCAAAAAAGCGACTTGTAAAATGGAGCTTCAGGGCACTGCAATTCACAAACCTGCAGAGTTAAAATGATAACTCTCGTCCACAAATATATTGAGGGAAGGCAAAGAAGAGGATTTGAAATCAAGGCAGAATTGCAGGAAACAGATTTCAGGAGGTAGATTCGAATCGCCTTTAAAGCACATGAAAAGCGGCAAAACGTTGACAATGATGCCCTTGGCCAAAAAGGGCGTATGCGTTTGTTCCTGAATATATTCAGGAACAAACGCATACGCCCTTTTTGGCCAACCAAGCAACCTGGAAAGGCAAATCAGCGCTACAAAGAAGTCTCGCTTCCCATCGATCAAAAGGGCCATGCTGAAAAAAGTGTCAAAACCAGAAATGCAGGACAGGCCATGGAGAAATGGGAGCCTTGCTACACTGATGGGCAGGATGTAAATTGCCAACAGCCACTCTGGAGAAGTGTACGGTGTGTCCTGAAACATCTAAAAAACACAGCTTAGAGAGCATAGGGCACTTCCACGCATGGGGGGATAAAGTGGGAAAATTGAAAATCAGCAAGACACAAGCACCCCAAAGTTTAGGGCTGCTCTGTTGACAAGGACCTCCACTTCATTCCACCTTAAATATCCCAGGAAAGCGAAAAATGGATAAAAAAGTTGTGGTCCTTATGTACAATGGAATATCACTCAGCCATGAAATCAATGTCATAAGGCTAGTAGCAGCATGATGAGTGGATTTAGGTAAGACGATTCTAAGTGAAATAAGTCACACAGAAAAGGACACTTCTCATAAGGTGTCACTTATAGAGGGAATGTAAAAACCGTTACACTTGAACTGAATTACAAAACAGAACAGAGTCACACATGCAGAAAACACACTATGGCTGCTTAACGGGAAAGGTGAGGTGGGGTGATACATAAAACAAGAGCTTCAAATTAGCTCAGATACCGTTCCATAAACCCAATATGTAATAGACAAGACCTACTCCTTGCTCAGAGAACTGGACTCAACACGCCCGATTCACCGCACATGAATATATCTGACTAGTAATAATCTTAAAACCTATGTATTGATATCTCTCTGTTAGTGTGTCAAGTGGGTGTAAGGCGGCATAAACACAGCCGTGAAAAGCAGCTAAACCCCATTATAAAAATAAATTACTTTTAAAAACCCATGAAACAAAGACAGGGAAAGAGAGAGAAATTCTTACACAATTCGTTCAGGGGCTGTGATGCAACCTGGACTGACCATATCTAGACCCACAGCTGGATGAGACATAAGGGTGGACACTCTTGGG
The DNA here is from genome assembly GCF_965194825.1 of Balaenoptera physalus. NCBI lineage: Eukaryota > Metazoa > Chordata > Mammalia > Artiodactyla > Balaenopteridae > Balaenoptera > Balaenoptera physalus. The sequence continues at coordinate 117,792 of NW_028125731.1, forward strand.
GCTGAGAGGTTTGGTGAGGTTGGGTGAGCAAACGCAGACCCTTTAAAGTAATACTGCGTGCTACCCATCGCATGGGTCCCAAATCTCCAGGTTCAAGGGCAACTTCCTACATCGAAAACATGCATGAGAAACCCAGAAGATGGTACACCGTGTGATGGGGAAAGGTTTCTAAAACGCACCTCATTTCTCATCTCCTTGTGCTCGGGTTCGCCATTCCAGCCAATTTACTAGCAATCTCCCTACTTGGAGCCTCAGCACCTTTAACCTCCTGTTCCGTACAGGTTGCAATTTGTCCTGAGGATGAACGGGAAGACGGGGAACCAATGAGAGACTAGCTCTTGGTGTTGGGACAGGCACAGGTCACTCTATTTTCCCATCAGGAAGAAGAATTAACCACAGGCTCAGCCTGCCCCCCGGAACCAGAACAGGGCCTGAAGCCATCCTGCGCTTTTGCGGCCAGCTCCCAAAAAAGCGACTTGTAAAATGGAGCTTCAGGGCACTGCAATTCACAAACCTGCAGAGTTAAAATGATAACTCTCGTCCACAAATATATTGAGGGAAGGCAAAGAAGAGGATTTGAAATCAAGGCAGAATTGCAGGAAACAGATTTCAGGAGGTAGATTCGAATCGCCTTTAAAGCACATGAAAAGCGGCAAAACGTTGACAATGATGCCCTTGGCCAAAAAGGGCGTATGCGTTTTTTCCTGAATATATTCAGGAACAAACGCATACGCCCTTTTTGGCCAACCAAGCAACCTGGAAAGGCAAATCAGCGCTACAAAGAAGTCTCGCTTCCCATCGATCAAAAGGGCCATGCTGAAAAAAGTGTCAAAACCAGAAATGCAGGACAGGCCATGGAGAAATGGGAGCCTTGCTACACTGATGGGCAGGATGTAAATTGCCAACAGCCACTCTGGAGAAGTGTACGGTGTGTCCTGAAACATCTAAAAAACACAGCTTAGAGAGCATAGGGCACTTCCACGCATGGGGGGATAAAGTGGGAAAATTGAAAATCAGCAAGACACAAGCACCCCAAAGTTTAGGGCTGCTCTGTTGACAAGGACCTCCACTTCATTCCACCTTAAATATCCCAGGAAAGCGAAAAATGGATAAAAAAGTTGTGGTCCTTATGTACAATGGAATATCACTCAGCCATGAAATCAATGTCATAAGGCTAGTAGCAGCATGATGAGTGGATTTAGGTAAGACGATTCTAAGTGAAATAAGTCACACAGAAAAGGACACTTCTCATAAGGTGTCACTTATAGAGGGAATGTAAAAACCGTTACACTTGAACTGAATTACAAAACAGAACAGAGTCACACATGCAGAAAACACACTATGGCTGCTTAACGGGAAAGGTGAGGTGGGGTGATACATAAAACAAGAGCTTCAAATTAGCTCAGATACCGTTCCATAAACCCAATATGTAATAGACAAGACCTACTCCTTGCTCAGAGAACTGGACTCAACACGCCCGATTCACCGCACAAGAATATATCTGACTAGTAATAATCTTAAAACCTATGTATTGATATCTCTCTGTTAGTGTGTCAAGTGGGTGTAAGGCGGCATAAACACAGCCGTGAAAAGCAGCTAAACCCCATTATAAAAATAAATTACTTTTAAAAACCCATGAAACAAAGACAGGGAAAGAGAGAGAAATTCTTACACAATTTGTTCAGGGGCTGTGATGCAACCTGGACTGACCATATCTAGACCCACAGCTGGATGAGACATAAGGGTGGACACTCTTGGGGCTGAGAGGTTTGGTGAGGTTGGGTGAGCAAACGCAGACCCTTTAAAGTAATACTGCGTGCTACCCATCGCATGGGTCCCAAATCTCCAGGTTCAAGGGCAACTTCCTACATCGAAAACATGCATGAGAAACCCAGAAGATGGTACACCGTGTGATGGGGAAAGGTTTCTAAAACGCACCTCAATTCTCATCTCCTTGTGCTCGGGTTCGCCATTCCAGCCACTTTACTAGCAATCTCCCTACTTGGAGCCTCAGCACCTTTAACCTCCTGTTCCGTACAGGTTGCAATTTGTCCTGAGGATGAACGGGAAGACGGGGAACCAATGAGAGACTAGCTCTTGGTGTTGGGACAGGCACAGGTCACTCTATTTTCCCATCAGGAAGAAGAATTAACCACAGGCTCAGCCTGACCCGCGGAACCAGAACAGGGCCTGAAGCCATCCTGCGCTTTTGCGGCCAGCTCCCAAAAAAGCGACTTGTAAAATGGAGCTTCAGGGCACTGCAATTCACAAACCTGCAGAGTTATAAATGATAACTCTCGTCCACAAATATATTGAGGGAAGGCAAAGAAGAGGATTTGAAATCAAGGCAGAATTGCAGGAAACAGATTTCAGGAGGTAGATTCGAATCGCCTTTAAAGCACATGAAAAGCGGCAAAACGTTGACAATGATGCCCTTGGCCAAAAAGGGCGTATGCGTTTTTTCCTGAATATATTCAGGAAAAAACGCATACGCCCTTTTTGGCCAACCAAGCAACCTGGAAAGGCAAATCAGCGCTACAAAGAAGTTTCGCTTCCCATCGGTCAAAAGGGCCATGCTGAAAAAAGTGTCAAAACCAGAAATGCAGGACAGGCCATGGAGAAATGGGAGCCTTGCTACACTGATGGGCGGGATGTAAATTGCCAACAGCCACTCTGGAGAAGTGTACGGTGTGTCCTGAAACATCTAAAAAACACAGCTTAGAGAGCATAGGGCACTTCCACGCATGGGGGGATAAAGTGGGAAAATTGAAAATCAGCAAGACACAAGCACCCCAAAGTTTAGGGCTGCTCTGTTGACAAGGACCTCCACTTCATTCCACCTTAAATATCCCAGGAAAGCGAAAAATAGATAAGAAAGTTGTGGTCCTTATGTACAATGGAATATCACTCAGCCATGAAATCAATGTCATAAGGCTAGTAGCAGCATGATGAGTGGATTTAGGTAAGACGATTCTAAGTGAAATAAGTCACACAGAAAAGGACACTTCTCATAAGGTGTCACTTATAGAGGGAATGTAAAAACCGTTACACTTGAACTGAATTACAAAACAGAACAGAGTCACACATGCAGAAAACACACTATGGCTGCTTAACGGGAAAGGTGAGGTGGGGTGATACATAAAACAAGAGCTTCAAATTAGCTCAGATACCGTTCCATAAACCCAATATGTAATAGACAAGACCTACTCCTTGCTCAGAGAACTGGACTCAACACGCCCGATTCACCGCACATGAATATATCTGACTAGTAATAATCTTAAAACCTATGTATTGATATCTCTCTGTTAGTGTGTCAAGTGGGTGTAAGGCGGCATAAACACAGCCGTGAAAAGCAGCTAAACCCCATTATAAAAATAAATTACTTTTAAAAACCCATGAAACAAAGACAGGGAAAGAGAGAGAAATTCTTACACAATTCGTTCAGGGGCTGTGATGCAACCTGGACTGACCATATCTAGACCCACAGCTGGATGAGACATAAGGGTGGACACTCTTGGGGCTGAGAGGTTTGGTGAGGTTGGGTGAGCAAACGCAGACCCTTTAAAGTAATACTGCGTGCTACCCATCGCATGGGTCCCAAATCTCCAGGTTCAAGGGCAACTTCCTACATCGAAAACATGCATGAGAAACCCATAAGATGGTACACCGTGTGATGGGGAAAGGTTTCTAAAACGCACCTCATTTCTCATCTCCTTGTGCTCGGGTTCGCCATTCCAGCCACTTTACTAGCAATCTCCCTACTTGGAGCCTCAGCACCTTTAACCTCCTGTTCCGTACAGGTTGCAATTTGTCCTGAGGATGAACGGGAAGACGGGGAACCAATGAGAGACTAGCTCTTGGTGTTGGGACAGGCACAGGTCACTCTATTTTCCCATCAGGAAGAAGAATTAACCACAGGCTCAGCCTGACCCGCGGAACCAGAACAGGGCCTGAAGCCATCCTGCGCTTTTGCGGCCAGCTCCCAAAAAAGCGACTTGTAAAATGGAGCTTCAGGGCACTGCAATTCACAAACCTGCAGAGTTATAAATGATAACTCTCGTCCACAAATATATTGAGGGAAGGCAAAGAAGAGGATTTGAAATCAAGGCAGAATTGCAGGAAACAGATTTCAGGAGGTAGATTCGAATCGCCTTTAAAGCACATGAAAAGCGGCAAAACGTTGACAATGATGCCCTTGGCCAAAAAGGGCGTATGCGTTTTTTCCTGAATATATTCAGGAAAAAACGCATACGCCCTTTTTGGCCAACCAAGCAACCTGGAAAGGCAAATCAGCGCTACAAAGAAGTCTCGCTTCCCATCGGTCAAAAGGGCCATGCTGAAAAAAGTGTCAAAACCAGAAATGCAGGACAGGCCATGGAGAAATGGGAGCCTTGCTACACTGATGGGCGGGATGTAAATTGCCAACAGCCACTCTGGAGAAGTGTACGGTGTGTCCTGAAACATCTAAAAAACACAGCTTAGAGAGCATAGGGCACTTCCACGCATGGGGGGATAAAGTGGGAAAATTGAAAATCAGCAAGACACAAGCACCCCAAAGTTTAGGGCTGCTCTGTTGACAAGGACCTCCACTTCATTCCACCTTAAATATCCCAGGAAAGCGAAAAATGGATAAAAAAGTTGTGGTCCTTATGTACAATGGAATATCACTCAGCCATGAAATCAATGTCATAAGGCTAGTAGCAGCATGATGAGTGGATTTAGGTAAGACGATTCTAAGTGAAATAAGTCACACAGAAAAGGACACTTCTCATAAGGTGTCACTTATAGAGGGAATGTAAAAACCGTTACACTTGAACTGAATTACAAAACAGAACAGAGTCACACATGCAGAAAACACACTATGGCTGCTTAACGGGAAAGGTGAGGTGGGGTGATACATAAAACAAGAGCTTCAAATTAGCTCAGATACCGTTCCATAAACCCAATATGTAACAGACAAGACCTACTCCTTGCTCAGAGAACTGGACTCAACACGCCCGATTCACCGCACATGAATATATCTGACTAGTAATAATCTTAAAACCTATGTATTGATATCTCTCTGTTAGTGTGTCAAGTGGGTGTAAGGCGGCATAAACACAGCCGTGAAAAGCAGCTAAACCCCATTATAAAAATAAATTACTTTTAAAAACCCATGAAACAAAGACAGGGAAAGAGAGAGAAATTCTTACACAATTCGTTCAGGGGCTGTGATGCAACCTGGACTGACCATATCTAGACCCACAGCTGGATGAGACATAAGGGTGGACACTCTTGGGGCTGAGAGGTTTGGTGAGGTTGGGTGAGCAAACGCAGACCCTTTAAAGTAATACTGCGTGCTACCCATCGCATGGGTCCCAAATCTCCAGGTTCAAGGGCAACTTCCTACATCGAAAACATGCATGAGAAACCCAGAAGATGGTACACCGTGTGATGGGGAAAGGTTTCTAAAACGCACCTCATTTCTCATCTCCTTGTGCTCGGGTTCGCCATTCCAGCCACTTTACTAGCAATCTCCCTACTTGGAGCCTCAGCACCTTTAACCTCCTGTTCCGTACAGGTTGCAATTTGTCCTGAGGATGAACGGGAAGACGGGGAACCAATGAGAGACTAGCTCTTGGTGTTGGGACAGGCACAGGTCACTCTATTTTCCCATCAGGAAGAAGAATTAACCACAGGCTCAGCCTGACCCGCGGAACCAGAACAGGGCCTGAAGCCATCCTGCGCTTTTGCGGCCAGCTCCCAAAAAAGCGACTTGTAAAATGGAGCTTCAGGGCACTGCAATTCACAAACCTGCAGAGTTATAAATGATAACTCTCGTCCACAAATATATTGAGGGAAGGCAAAGAAGAGGATTTGAAATCAAGGCAGAATTGCAGGAAACAGATTTCAGGAGGTAGATTCGAATCGCCTTTAAAGCACATGAAAAGCGGCAAAACGTTGACAATGATGCCCTTGGCCAAAAAGGGCGTATGCGTTTTTTCCTGAATATATTCAGGAAAAAACGCATACGCCCTTTTTGGCCAACCAAGCAACCTGGAAAGGCAAATCAGCGCTACAAAGAAGTCTCGCTTCCCATCGGTCAAAAGGGCCATGCTGAAAAAAGTGTCAAAACCAGAAATGCAGGACAGGCCATGGAGAAATGGGAGCCTTGCTACACTGATGGGCGGGATGTAAATTGCCAACAGCCACTCTGGAGAAGTGTACGGTGTGTCCTGAAACATCTAAAAAACACAGCTTAGAGAGCATAGGGCACTTCCACGCATGGGGGGATAAAGTGGGAAAATTGAAAATCAGCAAGACACAAGCACCCCAAAGTTTAGGGCTGCTCTGTTGACAAGGACCTCCACTTCATTCCACCTTAAATATCCCAGGAAAGCGAAAAATGGATAAAAAAGTTGTGGTCCTTATGTACAATGGAATATCACTCAGCCATGAAATCAATGTCATAAGGCTAGTAGCAGCATGATGAGTGGATTTAGGTAAGACGATTCTAAGTGAAATAAGTCACACAGAAAAGGACACTTCTCATAAGGTGTCACTTATAGAGGGAATGTAAAAACCGTTACACTTGAACTGAATTACAAAACAGAACAGAGTCACACATGCAGAAAACACACTATGGCTGCTTAACGGGAAAGGTGAGGTGGGGTGATACATAAAACAGGAGCTTCAAATTAGCTCAGATACCGTTCCATAAACCCAATATGTAATAGACAAGACCTACTCCTTGCTCAGAGAACTGGACTCAACACGCCCGATTCACCGCACAAGAATATATCTGACTAGTAATAATCTTAAAACCTATGTATTGATATCTCTCTGTTAGTGTGTCAAGTGGGTGTAAGGCGGCATAAACACAGCCGTGAAAAGCAGCTAAACCCCATTATAAAAATAAATTACTTTTAAAAACACATGAAACAAAGACAGGGAAAGAGAGAGAAATTCTTACACAATTTGTTCAGGGGCTGTGATGCAACCTGGACTGACCATATCTAGACCCACAGCTGGATGAGACATAAGGGTGGACACTCTTGGGGCTGAGAGGTTTGGTGAGGTTGGGTGAGCAAACGCAGACCCTTTAAAGTAATACTGCGTGCTACCCATCGCATGGGTCCCAAATCTCCAGGTTCAAGGGCAACTTCCTACATCGAAAACATGCATGAGAAACCCAGAAGATGGTACACCGTGTGATGGGGAAAGGTTTCTAAAACGCACCTCATTTCTCATCTCCTTGTGCTCGGGTTCGCCATTCCAGCCACTTTACTAGCAATCTCCCTACTTGGAGCCTCAGCACCTTTAACCTCCTGTTCCGTACAGGTTGCAATTTGTCCTGAGGATGAACGGGAAGACGGGGAACCAATGAGAGACTAGCTCTTGGTGTTGGGACAGGCACAGGTCACTCTATTTTCCCATCAGGAAGAAGAATTAACCACAGGCTCAGCCTGACCCGCGGAACCAGAACAGGGCCTGAAGCCATCCTGCGCTTTTGCGGCCAGCTCCCAAAAAAGCGACTTGTAAAATGGAGCTTCAGGGCACTGCAATTCACAAACCTGCAGAGTTATAAATGATAACTCTCGTCCACAAATATATTGAGGGAAGGCAAAGAAGAGGATTTGAAATCAAGGCAGAATTGCAGGAAACAGATTTCAGGAGGTAGATTCGAATCGCCTTTAAAGCACATGAAAAGCGGCAAAACGTTGACAATGATGCCCTTGGCCAAAAAGGGCGTATGCGTTTTTTCCTGAATATATTCAGGAAAAAACACATACGCCCTTTTTGGCCAACCAAGCAACCTGGAAAGGCAAATCAGCGCTACAAAGAAGTTTCGCTTCCCATCGGTCAAAAGGGCCATGCTGAAAAAAGTGTCAAAACCAGAAATGCAGGACAGGCCATGGAGAAATGGGAGCCTTGCTACACTGATGGGCGGGATGTAAATTGCCAACAGCCACTCTGGAGAAGTGTACGGTGTGTCCTGAAACATCTAAAAAACACAGCTTAGAGAGCATAGGGCACTTCCACGCATGGGGGGATAAAGTGGGAAAATTGAAAATCAGCAAGACACAAGCACCCCAAAGTTTAGGGCTGCTCTGTTGACAAGGACCTCCACTTCATTCCACCTTAAATATCCCAGGAAACCGAAAAATAGATAAAAAAGTTGTGGTCCTTATGTACAATGGAATATAACTCAGCCATGAAATCAATGTCATAAGGCTAGTAGCAGCATGATGAGTGGATTTAGGTAAGACGATTCTAAGTGAAATAAGTCACACAGAAAAGGACACTTCTCATAAGGTGTCACTTATAGAGGGAATGTAAAAACCGTTACACTTGAACTGAATTACAAAACAGAACAGAGTCACACGTGCAGAAAACACACTATGGCTGCTTAACGGGAAAGGTGAGGTGGGGTGATACATAAAACAAGAGCTTCAAATTAGCTCAGATACCGTTCCATAAACCCAATATGTAATAGACAAGACCTACTCCTTGCTCAGAGAACTGGACTCAACACGCCCGATTCACCGCACATGAATATATCTGACTAGTAATAATCTTAAAACCTATGTATTGATATCTCTCTGTTAGTGTGTCAAGTGGGTGTAAGGCGGCATAAACACAGCCGTGAAAAGCAGCTAAACCCCATTATAAAAATAAATTACTTTTAAAAACCCATGAAACAAAGACAGGGAAAGAGAGAGAAATTCTTACACAATTCGTTCAGGGGCTGTGATGCAACCTGGACTGACCATATCTAGACCCACAGCTGGATGAGACATAAGGGTGGACACTCTTGGGGCTGAGAGGTTTGGTGAGGTTGGGTGAGCAAACGCAGACCCTTTAAAGTAATACTGCGTGCTACCCATCGCATGGGTCCCAAATCTCCAGGTTCAAGGGCATCTTCCTACATCGAAAACATGCATGAGAAACCCAGAAGATGGTACACCGTGTGATGGGGAAAGGTTTCTAAAACGCACCTCATTTCTCATCTCCTTGTGCTCGGGTTCGCCATTCCAGCCACTTTACTAGCAATCTCCCTACTTGGAGCCTCAGCACCTTTAACCTCCTGTTCTGTACAGGTTGCAATTTGTCCTGAGGATGAACGGGAAGACGGGGAACCAATGAGAGACTAGCTCTTGGTGTTGGGACAGGCACAGGTCACTCTATTTTCCCATCAGGAAGAAGAATTAACCACAGGCTCAGCCTGACCCGCGGAACCAGAACAGGGCCTGAAGCCATCCTGCGCTTTTGCGGCCAGCTCCCAAAAAAGCGACTTGTAAAATGGAGCTTCAGGGCACTGCAATTCACAAACCTGCAGAGTTATAAATGATAACTCTCGTCCACAAATATATTGAGGGAAGGCAAAGAAGAGGATTTGAAATCAAGGCAGAATTGCAGGAAACAGATTTCAGGAGGTAGATTCGAATCGCCTTTAAAGCACATGAAAAGCGGCAAAACGTTGACAATGATGCCCTTGGCCAAAAAGGGCGTATGCGTTTTTTCCTGAATATATTCAGGAAAAAGCGCATACGCCCTTTTTGGCCAACCAAGCAACCTGGAAAGGCAAATCAGCGCTACAAAGAAGTCTCGCTTCCCATCGGTCAAAAGGGCCATGCTGAAAAAAGTGTCAAAACCAGAAATGCAGGACAGGCCATGGAGAAATGGGAGCCTTGCTACACTGATGGGCGGGATGTAAATTGCCAACAGCCACTCTGGAGAAGTGTACGGTGTGTCCTGAAACATCTAAAAAACACAGCTTAGAGAGCATAGGGCACTTCCACGCATGGGGGGATAAAGTGGGAAAATTGAAAATCAGCAAGACACAAGCACCCCAAAGTTTAGGGCTGCTCTGTTGACAAGGACCTCCACTTCATTCCACCTTAAATATCCCAGGAAAGCGAAAAATGGATAAAAAAGTTGTGGTCCTTATGTACAATGGAATATCACTCAGCCATGAAATCAATGTCATAAGGCTAGTAGCAGCATGATGAGTGGATTTAGGTAAGACGATTCTAAGTGAAATAAGTCACACAGAAAAGGACACTTCTCATAAGGTGTCACTTATAGAGGGAATGTAAAAACCGTTACACTTGAACTGAATTACAAAACAGAACAGAGTCACACATGCAGAAAACACACTATGGCTGCTTAACGGGAAAGGTGAGGTGGGGTGATACATAAAACAGGAGCTTCAAATTAGCTCAGATACCGTTCCATAAACCCAATATGTAATAGACAAGACCTACTCCTTGCTCAGAGAACTGGACTCAACACGCCCGATTCACCGCACAAGAATATATCTGACTAGTAATAATCTTAAAACCTATGTATTGATATCTCTCTGTTAGTGTGTCAAGTGGGTGTAAGGCGGCATAAACACAGCCGTGAAAAGCAGCTAAACCCCATTATAAAAATAAATTACTTTTAAAAACACATGAAACAAAGACAGGGAAAGAGAGAGAAATTCTTACACAATTTGTTCAGGGGCTGTGATGCAACCTGGACTGACCATATCTAGACCCACAGCTGGATGAGACATAAGGGTGGACACTCTTGGGGCTGAGAGGTTTGGTGAGGTTGGGTGAGCAAACGCAGACCCTTTAAAGTAATACTGCGTGCTACCCATCGCATGGGTCCCAAATCTCCAGGTTCAAGGGCAACTTCCTACATCGAAAACATGCATGAGAAACCCAGAAGATGGTACACCGTGTGATGGGGAAAGGTTTCTAAAACGCACCTCATTTCTCATCTCCTTGTGCTCGGGTTCGCCATTCCAGCCACTTTACTAGCAATCTCCCTACTTGGAGCCTCAGCACCTTTAACCTCCTGTTCCGTACAGGTTGCAATTTGTCCTGAGGATGAACGGGAAGACGGGGAACCAATGAGAGACTAGCTCTTGGTGTTGGGACAGGCACAGGTCACTCTATTTTCCCATCAGGAAGAAGAATTAACCACAGGCTCAGCCTGACCCGCGGAACCAGAACAGGGCCTGAAGCCATCCTGCGCTTTTGCGGCCAGCTCCCAAAAAAGCGACTTGTAAAATGGAGCTTCAGGGCACTGCAATTCACAAACCTGCAGAGTTATAAATGATAACTCTCGTCCACAAATATATTGAGGGAAGGCAAAGAAGAGGATTTGAAATCAAGGCAGAATTGCAGGAAACAGATTTCAGGAGGTAGATTCGAATCGCCTTTAAAGCACATGAAAAGCGGCAAAACGTTGACAATGATGCCCTTGGCCAAAAAGGGCGTATGCGTTTTTTCCTGAATATATTCAGGAAAAAACACATACGCCCTTTTTGGCCAACCAAGCAACCTGGAAAGGCAAATCAGCGCTACAAAGAAGTTTCGCTTCCCATCGGTCAAAAGGGCCATGCTGAAAAAAGTGTCAAAACCAGAAATGCAGGACAGGCCATGGAGAAATGGGAGCCTTGCTACACTGATGGGCGGGATGTAAATTGCCAACAGCCACTCTGGAGAAGTGTACGGTGTGTCCTGAAACATCTAAAAAACACAGCTTAGAGAGCATAGGGCACTTCCACGCATGGGGGGATAAAGTGGGAAAATTGAAAATCAGCAAGACACAAGCACCCCAAAGTTTAGGGCTGCTCTGTTGACAAGGACCTCCACTTCATTCCACCTTAAATATCCCAGGAAACCGAAAAATAGATAAAAAAGTTGTGGTCCTTATGTACAATGGAATATAACTCAGCCATGAAATCAATGTCATAAGGCTAGTAGCAGCATGATGAGTGGATTTAGGTAAGACGATTCTAAGTGAAATAAGTCACACAGAAAAGGACACTTCTCATAAGGTGTCACTTATAGAGGGAATGTAAAAACCGTTACACTTGAACTGAATTACAAAACAGAACAGAGTCACACGTGCAGAAAACACACTATGGCTGCTTAACGGGAAAGGTGAGGTGGGGTGATACATAAAACAAGAGCTTCAAATTAGCTCAGATACCGTTCCATAAACCCAATATGTAATAGACAAGACCTACTCCTTGCTCAGAGAACTGGACTCAACACGCCCGATTCACCGCACATGAATATATCTGACTAGTAATAATCTTAAAACCTATGTATTGATATCTCTCTGTTAGTGTGTCAAGTGGGTGTAAGGCGGCATAAACACAGCCGTGAAAAGCAGCTAAACCCCATTATAAAAATAAATTACTTTTAAAAACCCATGAAACAAAGACAGGGAAAGAGAGAGAAATTCTTACACAATTCGTTCAGGGGCTGTGATGCAACCTGGACTGACCATATCTAGACCCACAGCTGGATGAGACATAAGGGTGGACACTCTTGGGGCTGAGAGGTTTGGTGAGGTTGGGTGAGCAAATGCAGACCCTTTAAATAATACTGCGTGCTACCCATCACATGGGTCCCAAATCTCCAGGTTCAAGGGCAACTTCCTACATCGAAAACATGCATGAGAAACCCAGAAGATGGTACACCGTGTGATGGGGAAAGGTTTCTAAAACGCACCTCATTTCTCATCTCCTTGTGCTCGGGTTCGCCATTCCAGCCACTTTATTAGCAATCTCCCTACTTGGAGCCTCAGCACCTTTAACCTCCTGTTCCGTACAGGTTGCAATTTGTCCTGAGGATGAACGGGAAGACGGGGAACCAATGAGAGACTAGCTCTTGGTGTTGGGACAGGCACAGGTCACTCTATTTTCCCATCAGGAAGAAGAATTAACCACAGGCTCAGCCTGACCCGCGGAACCAGAACAGGGCCTGAAGCCATCCTGCGCTTTTGCGGCCAGCTCCCAAAAAAGCGACTTGTAAAATGGAGCTTCAGGGCACTGCAATTCACAAACCTGCAGAGTTATAAATGATAACTCTCGTCCACAAATATATTGAGGGAAGGCAAAGAAGAGGATTTGAAATCAAGGCAGAATTGCAGGAAACAGATTTCAGGAGGTAGATTCGAATCGCCTTTAAAGCACATGAAAAGCGGCAAAACGTTGACAATGATGCCCTTGGCCAAAAAGGGCGTATGCGTTTTTTCCTGAATATATTCAGGAAAAAACGCATACGCCCTTTTTGGCCAACCTAGCAACCTGGAAAGGCAAATCAGCGCTACAAAGAAGTCTCGCTTCCCATCGGTCAAAAGGGCCATGCTGAAAAAAGTGTCAAAACCAGAAATGCAGGACAGGCCATGGAGAAATGGGAGCCTTGCTACACTGATGGGCGGGATGTAAATTGCCAACAGCCACTCTAGAGAAGTGTACGGTGTGTCCTGAAACATCTAAAAAACACAGCTTAGAGAGCATAGGGCACTTCCACGCATGGGGGGATAAAGTGGGAAAATTGAAAATCAGCAAGACACAAGCACCCCAAAGTTTAGGGCTGCTCTGTTGACAAGGACCTCCACTTCATTCCACCTTAAATATCCCAGGAAAGCGAAAAATGGATCAAAAAGTTGTGGTCCTTATGTACAATGGAATATCACTCAGCCATGAAATCAATGTCATAAGGCTAGTAGCAGCATGATGAGTGGATTTAGGTAAGACGATTCTAAGTGAAATAAGTCACACAGAAAAGGACACTTCTCATAAGGTGTCACTTATAGAGGGAATGTAAAAACCGTTACACTTGAACTGAATTACAAAACAGAACAGAGTCACACGTGCAGAAAACACACTATGGCTGCTTAACGGGAAAGGTGAGGTGGGGTGATACATAAAACAAGAGCTTCAAATTAGCTCAGATACCGGTCCATAAACCCAATATGTAATAGACAAGACCTACTCCTTGCTCAGAGAACTGGACTCAACACGCCCGATTCACCGCACAAGAATATATCTGACTAGTAATAATCTTAAAACCTATGTATTGATATCTCTCTGTTAGTGTGTCAAGTGGGTGTAAGGCGGCATAAACACAGCCGTGAAAAGCAGCTAAACCCCATTATAAAAATAAATTACTTTTAAAAACCCATGAAACAAAGACAGGGAAAGAGAGAGAAATTCTTACACAATTTGTTCAGGGGCTGTGATGCAACCTGGACTGACCATATCTAGACCCACAGCTGGATGAGACATAAGGGTGGACACTCTTGGGGCTGAGAGGTTTGGTGAGGTTGGGTGAGCAAACGCAGACCCTTTAAAGTAATACTGCGTGCTACCCATCGCATGGGTCCCAAATCTCCAGGTTCAAGGGCATCTTCCTACATCGAAAACATGCATGAGAAACCCAGAAGATGGTACACCGTGTGATGGGGAAAGGTTTCTAAAACGCACCTCATTTCTCATCTCCTTGTGCTCGGGTTCGCCATTCCAGCCACTTTACTAGCAATCTCCCTACTTGGAGCCTCAGCACCTTTAACCTCCTGTTCTGTACAGGTTGCAATTTGTCCTGAGGATGAACGGGAAGACGGGGAACCAATGAGAGACTAGCTCTTGGTGTTGGGACAGGCACAGGTCACTCTATTTTCCCATCAGGAAGAAGAATTAACCACAGGCTCAGCCTGACCCGCGGAACCAGAACAGGGCCTGAAGCCATCCTGCGCTTTTGCGGCCAGCTCCCAAAAAAGCGACTTGTAAAATGGAGCTTCAGGGCACTGCAATTCACAAACCTGCAGAGTTATAAATGATAACTCTCGTCCACAAATATATTGAGGGAAGGCAAAGAAGAGGATTTGAAATCAAGGCAGAATTGCAGGAAACAGATTTCAGGAGGTAGATTCGAATCGCCTTTAAAGCACATGAAAAGCGGCAAAACGTTGACAATGATGCCCTTGGCCAAAAAGGGCGTATGCGTTTTTTCCTGAATATATTCAGGAAAAAGCGCATACGCCCTTTTTGGCCAACCAAGCAACCTGGAAAGGCAAATCAGCGCTACAAAGAAGTCTCGCTTCCCATCGGTCAAAAGGGCCATGCTGAAAAAAGTGTCAAAACCAGAAATGCAGGACAGGCCATGGAGAAATGGGAGCCTTGCTACACTGATGGGCGGGATGTAAATTGCCAACAGCCACTCTGGAGAAGTGTACGGTGTGTCCTGAAACATCTAAAAAACACAGCTTAGAGAGCATAGGGCACTTCCACGCATGGGGGGATAAAGTGGGAAAATTGAAAATCAGCAAGACACAAGCACCCCAAAGTTTAGGGCTGCTCTGTTGACAAGGACCTCCACTTCATTCCACCTTAAATATCCCAGGAAAGCGAAAAATGGATCAAAAAGTTGTGGTCCTTATGTACAATGGAATATCACTCAGCCATGAAATCAATGTCATAAGGCTAGTAGCAGCATGATGAGTGGATTTAGGTAAGACGATTCTAAGTGAAATAAGTCACACAGAAAAGGACACTTCTCATAAGGTGTCACTTATAGAGGGAATGTAAAAACCGTTACACTTGAACTGAATTACAAAACAGAACAGAGTCACACATGCAGAAAACACACTATAGCTGCTTAACGGGAAAGGTGAGGTGGGGTGATACATAAAAAAAGAGCTTCAAATTAGCTCAGATACCGTTCCATAAACCCAATATGTAATAGACAAGACCTACTCCTTGCTCAGAGAACTGGACTCAACACGCCCGATTCACCGCACAAGAATATATCTGATTAGTAATAATCTTAAAACCTATGTATTGATATCTCTCTGTTAGTGTGTCAAGTGGGTGTAAGGCGGCATAAGCACAGCCGTGAAAAGCAGCTAAACCCCATTATAAAAATAAATTACTTTTAAAAACCCATGAAACAAAGACAGGGAAAGAGAGAGAAATTCTTACACAATTCGTTCAGGGGCTGTGATGCAACCTGGACTGACCGTATCTAGACCCACAGCTGGATGAGACATAAGGGTGGACACTCTTGGGGCTGAGAGGTTTGGTGAGGTTGGGTGAGCAAACGCAGACACTTTAAAGTAATACTGCGTGCTACCCATCGCATGGGTCCCAAATCTCCAGGTTCAAGGGCAACTTCCTACATCGAAAACATGCATGAGAAACCCAGAAGATGGTACACCGTGTGATGGGGAAAGGTTTCTAAAACGCACCTCATTTCTCATCTCCTAGTGCTCGGGTTCGCCATTCCAGCCACTTTACTAGCAATCTCCCTACTTGGAGCCTCAGCACCTTTAACCTCCTGTTCCGTACAGGTTGCAATTTGTCCTGAGGATGAACGGGAAGACGGGGAACCAATGAGAGACTAGCTCTTGGTGTTGGGACAGGCACAGGTCACTCTATTTTCCCATCAGGAAGAAGAATTAACCACAGGCTCAGCCTGCCCCCCGGAACCAGAACAGGGCCTGAAGCCATCCTGCGCTTTTGCGGCCAGCTCCCAAAAAAGCGACTTGTAAAATGGAGCTTCAGGGCACTGCAATTCACAAACCTGCAGAGTTATAAATGATAACTCTCGTCCACAAATATATTGAGGGAAGGCAAAGAAGAGGATTTGAAATCAAGGCAGAATTGCAGGAAACAGATTTCAGGAGGTAGATTCGAATCGCCTTTAAAGCACATGAAAAGCGGCAAAACGTTGACAATGATGCCCTTGGCCAAAAAGGGAGTATGCGTTTTTTCCTGAATATATTCAGGAAAAAACGCATACGCCCTTTTTGGCCAACCAAGCAACCTGGAAAGGCAAATCAGCGCTACAAAGAAGTCTCGCTTCCCATCGGTCAAAAGGGCCATGCTGAAAAAAGTGTCAAAACCAGAAATGCAGGACAGGCCATGGAGAAATGGGAGCCTTGCTACACTGATGGGCGGGATGTAAATCGCCAACAGCCACTCTGGAGAAGTGTACGGTGTGTCCTGAAACATCTAAAAAACACAGCTTAGAGAGCATAGGGCACTTCCACGCATGGGGGGATAAAGTGGGAAAAGTGAAAATCAGCAAGACACAAGCACCCCACAGTTTAGGGCTGCTCTGTTGACAAGGACCTCCACTTCATTCCACCTTAAATATCCCAGGAAAGCGAAAAATGGATCAAAAAGTTGTGGTCCTTATGTACAATGGAATATCACTCAGCCATGAAATCAATGTCATAAGGCTAGTAGCAGCATGATGAGTGGATTTAGGTAAGACGATTCTAAGTGAAATAAGTCACACAGAAAAGGACACTTCTCATAAGGTGTCACTTATAGAGGGAATGTAAAAACCGTTACACTTGAACTGAATTACAAAACAGAACAGAGTCACACATGCAGAAAACACACTATGGCTGCTTAACGGGAAAGGTGAGGTGGGGTGATACATAAAACAAGAGTTTCAAATTAGCTCAGATACCGTTCCATAAACCCAATATGTAATAGACAAGACCTACTCCTTGCTCAGAGAACTGGACTCAACACGCCCGATTCACCGCACAAGAATATATCTGACTAGTAATAATCTTAAAACCTATGTATTGATATCTCTCTGTTAGTGTGTCAAGTGGGTGTAAAGCGGCATAAACACAGCCGTGAAAAGCAGCTAAACCCCATTATAAAAATAAATTACTTTTAAAAACCCATGAAACACAAACAGGGAAAGAGAGAGAAATTCTTACACAATTCGTTCAGGGGCTGTGATGCAACCTGGATTGACCATATCTAGACCCACAGCTGGATGAGACATAAGGGTGGACACTCTTGGGGCTGAGAGGTTTGGTGAGGTTGGGTGAGCAAATGCAGACCCTTTAAAGTAATACTGCGTGCTACCCATCGCATGGGTCCCAAATCTCCAGGTTCAAGGGCATCTTCCTACATCGAAAACATGCATGAGAAACCCAGAAGATGGTACACCGTGTGATGGGGAAAGGTTTCTAAAACGCACCTCATTTCTCATCTCCTTGTGCTCGGGTTCGCCATTCCAGCCACTTTACTAGCAATCTCCCTACTTGGAGCATCAGCACCTTTAACCTCCTGTTCCGTACAGGTTGCAATTTGTCCTGAGGATGAACGGGAAGACGGGGAACCAATGAGAGACTAGCTCTTGGTGTTGGGACAGGCACAGGTCACTCTATTTTCCCATCAGGAAGAAGAATTAACCACAGGCTCAGCCTGCCCCCCGGAACCAGAACAGGGCCTGAAGCCATCCTGCGCTTTTGCGGCCAGCTCCCAAAAAAGCGACTTGTAAAATGGAGGTTCAGGGCACTGCAATTCACAAACCTGCAGAGTTATAAATGATAACTCTCGTCCACAAATATATTGAGGGAAGGCAAAGAAGAGGATTTGAAATCAAGGCAGAATTGCAGGAAACAGATTTCAGGAGGTAGATTCGAATCGCCTTTAAAGCACATGAAAAGCGGCAAAACGTTGACAATGATGCCCTTGGCCAAAAAGGGCGTATGCGTTTTTTCCTGAATATATTCAGGAAAAAACGCATACGCCCTTTTTGGCCAACCAAGCAACCTGGAAAGGCAAATCAGCGCTACAAAGAAGTCTCGCTTCCCATCGGTCAAAAGGGCCATGCTGAAAAAAGTGTCAAAACCAGAAAAGCAGGACAGGCCATGGAGAAATGGGAGCCTTGCTACACTGATGGGTGGGATGTAAATTGCCAACAGCCACTCTGGAGAAGTGTACGGTGTGTCCTGAAACATCTAAAAAACACAGCTTAGAGAGCATAGGGCACTTCCACGCATGGGGGGATAAAGTGGGAAAATTGAAAATCAGCAAGACACAAGCACCCCAAAGTTTAGGGCTGCTCTGTTGACAAGGACCTCCACTTCATTCCACCTTAAATATCCCAGGAAAGCGAAAAATGGATCAAAAAGTTGTGGTCCTTATGTACAATGGAATATCACTCAGCCATGAAATCAATGTCATAAGGCTAGTAGCAGCATGATGAGTGGATTTAGGTAAGACGATTCTAAGTGAAATAAGTCACACAGAAAAGGACACTTCTCATAAGGTGTCACTTATAGAGGGAATGTAAAAACCGTTACACTTGAACTGAATTACAAAACAGAACAGAGTCACACATGCAGAAAACACACTATGGCTGCTTAACGGGAAAGGTGAGGTGGGGTGATACATAAAACAAGAGTTTCAAATTAGCTCAGATACCGTTCCATAAACCCAATATGTAATACACAAGACCTACTCCTTGCTCAGAGAACTGGACTCAACACGCCCGATTCACCGCACAAGAATATATCTGACTAGTAATAATCTTAAAACCTATGTATTGATATCTCTCTGTTAGTGTGTCAAGTGGGTGTAAAGCGGCATAAACACAGCCGTGAAAAGCAGCTAAACCCCATTATAAAAATAAATTACTTTTAAAAACCCATGAAACAAAGATAGGGAAAGAGAGAGAAATTCTTACACAATTCGTTCAGGGGCTGTGATGCAACCTGGATTGACCATATCTAGACCCACAGCTGGATGAGACATAAGGGTGGACACTCTTGGGGCTGAGAGGTTTGGTGAGGTTGGGTGAGCAAACGCAGACCCTTTAAAGTAATACTGCGTGCTACCCATCGCATGGGTCCCAAATCTCCAGGTTCAAGGGCATCTTCCTACACCGAAAACATGCATGAGAAACCCAGAAGATGGTACACCGTGTGATGGGGAAAGGTTTCTAAAACGCACCTCATTTCTCATCTCCTTGTGCTCGGGTTCGCCATTCCAGCCACTTTACTAGCAATCTCCCTACTTGGAGCATCAGCACCTTTAACCTCCTGTTCCGTACAGGTTGCAATTTGTCCTGAGAATGAACGGGAAGACGGGGAACCAATGAGAGACTAGCTCTTGGTGTTGGGACAGGCACAGGTCACTCTATTTTCCCATCAGGAAGAAGAATTAACCACAGGCTCAGCCTGCCCCCCGGAACCAGAACAGGGCCTGAAGCCATCCTGCGCTTTTGCGGCCAGCTCCCAAAAAAGCGACTTGTAAAATGGAGCTTCAGGGCACTGCAATTCACAAACCTGCAGAGTTTTAAATGATAACTCTCGTCCACAAATATATTGAGGGAAGGCAAAGAAGAGGATTTGAAATCAAGGCAGAATTGCAGAAAACAGATTTCAGGAGGTAGATTCGAATCGCCTTTAAAGCACATGAAAAGCGGCAAAACGTTGACAATGATGCCCTTGGCCAAAAAGGGCGTATGCGTTTTTTCCTGAATATATTCAGGAAAAAACGCATACGCCCTTTTTGGCCAACCAAGCAACCTGGAAAGGCAAATCAGCGCTACAAAGAAGTCTCGCTTCCCATCGGTCAAAAGGGCCATGCTGAAAAAAGTGTCAAAACCAGAAATGCAGGACAGGCCATGGAGAAATGGGAGCCTTGCTACACTGATGGGCGGGATGTAAATTGCCAACAGCCACTCTGGAGAAGTGTACGGTGTGTCCTGAAACATCTAAAAAACACAGCTTAGAGAGCACAGGGCACTTCTACGCATGGGGAGATAAAGTGGGAAAATTGAAAATCAGCAAGACACAAGCACCCCAAAGTTTAGGGCTGCTCTGTTGACAAGGACCTCCACTTCATTCCACCTTAAATATCCCAGGAAAGCGAAAAATGGATCAAAAAGTTGTGGTCCTTATGTACAATGGAATAACACTCAGCCATGAAATCAATGTCATAAGGCTAGTAGCAGCATGATGAGTGGATTTAGGTAAGACGATTCTAAGTGAAATAAGTCACACAGAAAAGGACACTTCTCATAAGGTGTCACTTATAGAGGGAATGTAAAAACCGTTACACTTGAACTGAATTACAAAACAGAACAGAGTCACACATGCAGAAAACACACTATGGCTGCTTAACGGGAAAGGTGAGGTGGGGTGATACATAAAACAAGAGTTTCAAATTAGCTCAGATACCGTTCCATAAACCCAATATGTAATAGACAAGACCTACTCCTTGCTCAGAGAACTGGACTCAACACGCCCGATTCACCGCACAAGAATATATCTGACTAGTAATAATCTTAAAACCTATGTATTGATATCTCTCTGTTAGTGTGTCAAGTGGGTGTAAAGCGGCATAAACACAGCCGTGAAAAGCAGCTAAACCCCATTATAAAAATAAATTACTTTTAAAAACCCATGAAACAAAGACAGGGAAAGAGAGAGAAATTCTTACACAATTCGTTCAGGGGCTGTGATGCAACCTGGATTGACCATATCTAGACCCACAGCTGGATGAGACATAAGGGTGGACACTCTTGGGGCTGAGAGGTTTGGTGAGGTTGGGTGAGCAAATGCAGACCCTTTAAAGTAATACTGCGTGCTATCCATCGCATGGGTCCCAAATCTCCAGGTTCAAGGGCATCTTCCTACATCGAAAACATGCATGAGAAACCCCGAAGATGGTACACCGTGTGATGGGGAAAGGTTTCTAAAACGCACCTCATTTCTCATCTCCTTGTGCTCGGGTTCGCCATTCCAGCCACTTTACTAGCAATCTCCCTACTTGGAGCATCAGCACCTTTAACCTCCTGTTCCGTACAGGTTGCAATTTGTCCTGAGGATGAACGGGAAGACGGGGAACCAATGAGAGACTAGCTCTTGGTGTTGGGACAGGCACAGGTCACTCTATTTTCCCATCAGGAAGAAGAATTAACCACAGGCTCAGCCTGCCCCCCGGAACCAGAACAGGGCCTGAAGCCATCCTGCGCTTTTGCGGCCAGCTCCCAAAAAAGCGACTTGTAAAATGGAGGTTCAGGGCACTGCAATTCACAAACCTGCAGAGTTATAAATGATAACTCTCGTCCACAAATATATTGAGGGAAGGCACAGAAGAGGATTTGAAATCAAGGCAGAATTGCAGGAAACAGATTTCAGGAGGTAGATTCGAATCGCCTTTAAAGCACATGAAAAGCGGCAAAACGTTGACAATGATGCCCTTGGCCAAAAAGGGCGTATGCGTTTTTTCCTGAATATATTCAGGAAAAAACGCATACGCCCTTTTTGGCCAACCAAGCAACCTGGAAAGGCAAATCAGCCCTACAAAGAAGTCTCGCTTCCCATCGGTCGAAAGGGCCATGCTGAAAAAAGTGTCAAAACCAGAAATGCAGGACAGTCCATGGAGAAATGGGACCCTTGCTACACTGATAGGTGAGATGTAAATTGCCAACAGCCACTCTGGAGAAGTGTACGGTGTGTCCTGAAACATCTAAAAAACACAGCTTAGAGAGCATAGGGCACTTCCACGCATGGGGGGATATAGTGGGAAAATTGAAAATCAGCAAGACACAAGCACCCCAAAGTTTAGGGCTGCTCTGTTGACAAGGACCTCCACTTCATTCCACCTTAAATATCCCAGGAAAGCGAAAAATGGATCAAAAAGTTGTGGTCCTTATGTACAATGGAATATCACTCAGCCATGAAATCAATGTCATAAGGCTAGTAGCAGCATGATGAGTGGATTTAGGTAAGACGATTCTAAGTGAAATAAGTCACACAGAAAAGGACACTTCTCATAAGGTGTCACTTATAGAGGGAATGTAAAAACCGTTACACTTGAACTGAATTACAAAACAGAACAGAGTCACACATGCAGAAAACACACTATGGCTGCTTAACGGGAAAGGTGAGGTGGGGTGATACATAAAACAAGAGTTTCAAATTAGCTCAGATACCGTTCCATAAACCCAATATGTAATAGACAAGACCTACTCCTTGCTCAGAGAACTGGACTCAACACGCCCGATTCACCGCACAAGAATATATCTGACTAGTAATAATCTTAAAACCTATGTATTGATATCTCTCTGTTAGTGTGTCAAGTGGGTGTAAAGCGGCATAAACACAGCCGTGAAAAGCAGCTAAACCCCATTATAAAAATAAATTACTTTTAAAAACCCATGAAACAAAGACAGGGAAAGAGAGAGAAATTCTTACACAATTCGTTCAGGGGCTGTGATGCAACCTGGATTGACCATATCTAGACCCACAGCTGGATGAGACATAAGGGTGGACACTCTTGGGGCTGAGAGGTTTGGTGAGGTTGGGTGAGCAAACGCAGACCCTTTAAAGTAATACTGCGTGCTACCCATCGCATGGGTCCCAAATCTCCAGGTTCAAGGGCATCTTCCTACATCGAAAACATGCATGAGAAACCCAGAAGATGGTACACCGTGTGATGGGGAAAGGTTTCTAAAACGCACCTCATTTCTCATCTCCTTGTGCTCGGGTTCGCCATTCCAGCCACTTTACTAGCAATCTCCCTACTTGGAGCATCAGCACCTTTAACCTCCTGTTCCGTACAGGTTGCAATTTGTCCTGAGGATGAACGGGAAGACGGGGAACCAATGAGAGACTAGCTCTTGGTGTTGGGACAGGCAGAGGTCACTCTATTTTTCCATCAGGAAGAAGAATTAACCACAGGCTCAGCCTGCCCCCCGGAACCATAACAGGGCCTGAAGCCATCCTGCGCTTTTGCGGCCAGCTCCCAAAAAAGCGACTTGTAAAATGGAGCTTCAGGGCACTGCAATTCACAAACCTGCAGAGTTATAAATGATAACTCTCGTCCACAAATATATTGAGGGAAGGCAAAGAAGAGGATTTGAAATCAAGGCAGAATTGCAGGAAACAGATTTCAGGAGGTAGATTCGAATCACCTTTAAAGCACATGAAAAGCGGCAAAACGTTGACAATGATGCCCTTGGCCAAAAAGCGCGTATGCGTTTTTTCCTGAATATATTCAGGAAAAAACGCATACGCCCTTTTTGGCCAACCAAGCAACCTGGAAAGGCAAATCAGCGCTACAAAGAAGTCTCGCTTCCCATCGGTCAAAAGGGCCATGCTGAAAAAAGTGTCAAATCCAGAAATGCAGGACAGGCCATGGAGAAATGGGAGCCTTGCTACACTGATGGGCGAGATGTAAATTGCCAGCAGCCACTCTGGAGAAGTGTACGGTGTGTCCTGAAACATCTAAAAAACACAGCTTAGAGAGCACAGGGCACTTCCACGCATGGGGAGATAAAGTGGGAAAATTGAAAATCAGCAAGACACAAACACCCCAAAGTTTAGGGCTGCTCTGTTGACAAGGACCTCCACTTCATTCCACCTTAAATATGCCAGGAAAGCGAAAAATGGATCAAAAAGTTGTGGTCCTTATGTACAATGGAATAACACTCAGCCATGAAATCAATGTCATAAGGCTAGTAGCAGCATGATGAGTGGATTTAGGTAAGACGATTCTAAGTGAAATAAGTCACACAGAAAAGGACACTTCTCATAAGGTGTCACTTATAGAGGGAATGTAAAAACCGTTACACTTGAACTGAATTAAAAAACAGAACAGAGTCACACATGCAGAAAACACACTATGGCTGCTTAACGGGAAAGGTGAGGTGGGGTGATACATAAAACAAGAGTTTCAAATTAGCTCAGATACCGTTCCATAAACCCAATATGTAATAGACAAGACCTACTCCTTGCTCAGAGAACTGGACTCAACACGCCCGATTCACCGCACAAGAATATATCTGACTAGTAATAATCTTAAAACCTATGTATTGATATCTCTCTGTTAGTGTGTCAAGTGGGTGTAAAGCGGCATAAACACAGCCGTGAAAAGCAGCTAAACCCCATTATAAAAATAAATTACTTTTAAAAACCCATGAAACAAAGACAGGGAAAGAGAGAGAAATTCTTACACAATTCGTTCAGGGGCTGTGATGCAACCTGGATTGACCATATCTAGACCGACAGCTGGATGAGACATAAGGGTGGACACTCTTGGGGCTGAGAGGTTTGGTGAGGTTGGGTGAGCAAATGCAGACCCTTTAAAGTAATACTGCGTGCTACCCATCGCATGGGTCCCAAATCTCCAGGTTCAAGGGCATCTTCCTACATCGAAAACATGCATGAGAAACCCAGAAGATGGTACACCGTGTGATGGGGAAAGGTTTCTAAAACGCACCTCATTTCTCATCTCCTTGTGCTCGGGTTCGCCATTCCAGCCACTTTACTAGCAATCTCCCTACTTGGAGCATCAGCACCTTTAACCTCCTGTTCCGTACAGGTTGCAATTTGTCCTGAGGATGAACGGGAAGACGGGGAACCAATGAGAGACTAGCTCTTGGTGTTGGGACAGGCACAGGTCACTCTATTTTCCCATCAGGAAGAAGAATTAACCACAGGCTCAGCCTGCCCCCCGGAACCAGAACAGGGCCTGAAGCCATCCTGCGCTTTTGCGGCCAGCTCCCAAGAAAGCGACTTGTAAAATGGAGCTTCAGGGTACTGCAATTCACAAACCTGCAGAGTTATAAATGATAACTCTCGTCCACAAATATATTGAGGGAAGGCACAGAAGAGGATTTGAAATCAAGGCAGAATTGCAGGAAACAGATTTCAGGAGGTAGATTCGAATCGCCTTTAAAGCACATGAAAAGCGGCAAAACGTTGACAATGATGCCCTTGGCCAAAAAGGGCGTATGCGTTTTTTCCTGAATATATTCAGGAAAAAACGCATACGCCCTTTTTGGCCAACCAAGCAACCTGGAAAGGCAAATCAGCGCTACAAAGAAGTCTCGCTTCCCATCGGTCAAAAGGGCCATGCTGAAAAAAGTGTCAAAACCAGAAATGCAGGACAGGCCATGGAGAAATGGGAGCCTTGCTACACTGATGGGCGAGATGTAAATTGCCAACAGCCACTCTGGAGAAGTGTACGGTGTGTCCTGAAACATCTAAAAAACACAGCTTAGAGAGCACAGGGCACTTCCACGCATGGGGAGATAAAGTGGGAAAATTGAAAATCAGCAAGACACAAGCACCCCAAAGTTTAGGGCTGCTCTGTTGACAAGGACCTCCACTTCATTCCACCTTAAATATCCCAGGAAAGCGAAAAATGGATCAAAAAGTTGTGGTCCTTATGTACAATGGAATAACACTCAGCCATGAAATCAATGTCATAAGGCTAGTAGCAGCATGATGAGTGGATTTAGGTAAGACGATTCTAAGTGAAATAAGTCACACAGAAAAGGACACTTCTCATAAGGTGTCACTTATAGAGGGAATGTAAAAACCGTTACACTTGAACTGAATTACAAAACAGAACAGAGTCACACATGCAGAAAACACACTATGGCTGCTTAACGGGAAAGGTGAGGTGGGGTGATACATAAAACAAGAGTTTCAAATTAGCTCAGATACCGTTCCATAAACCCAATATGTAATAGACAAGACCTACTCCTTGCTCAGAGAACTGGACTCAACACGCCCGATTCACCGCACAAGAAAATATCTGACTAGTAATAATCTTAAAACCTATGTATTGATATCTCTCTGTTAGTGTGTCAAGAGGGTGTAAAGCGGCATAAACACAGCCGTGAAAAGCAGCTAAAGCCCATTATAAAAATAAATTATTTTTAAAAACCCATGAAACACAAACAGGGAAAGAGAGAGAAATTCTTACACAATTCGTTCAGGGGCTGTGATGCAACCTGGATTGACCATATCTAGACCCACAGCTGGATGAGACATAACGGTGGACACTCTTGGGGCTGAGAGGTTTGGTGAGGTTGGGTGAGCAAACACAGACCGTTTAAAGTAATACTGCGTGCTACCCATCGCATGGGTCCCAAATCTCCAGGTTCAAGGGCATCTTCCTACATCGAAAACATGCATGAGAAACCCAGAAGATGGTACACCGTGTGATGGGGAAAGGTTTCTAAAACGCACCTCATTTCTCATCTCCTTGTGCTCGGGTTCGCCATTCCAGCCACTTTACTAGCAATCTCCCTACTTGGAGCATCAGCACCTTTAACCTCCTGTTCCGTACAGGTTGTAATTTGTCCTGAGGATGAACGGGAAGACGGGGAACCAATGAGAGACTAGCTATTGGTGTTGGGACAGGCACAGGTCACTCTATTTTCCCATCAGGAAGAAGAATTAACCACAGGCTCAGCCTGCCCCCGGAACCAGAACAGGGCCTGAAGCCATCCTGCGCTTTTGCGGCCAGCTCCCAAAAATGCGACTTGTAAAATGGAGCTTCAGGGCACTGCAATTCACAAACCTGCAGAGTTATAAATGATAACTCTCGTCCACAAATATATTGAGGGAAGGCAAAGAAGAGGATTTGAAATCAAGGCAGAATTGCAAGAAACAGATTTCAGGAGGTAGATTCGAATCGCCTTTAAAGCACATGAAAAGCGGCAAAACGTTGACAATGATTCCCTTGGCCAAAAAGGGCGTATGCGTTTTTTCCTGAATATATTCAGGAAAAAACGCATACGCCCTTTTTGGCCAACCAAGCAACCTGGAAAGGCAAATCAGCGCTACAAAGAAGTCTCGCTTCCCATCGGTCAAAAGGGCCATGCTGAAAAAAGTGTCAAAACCAGAAATGCAGGACAGGCCATGGAGAAATTGGAGCCTTGCTACACTGATGGGTGGGATGTAAATTGCCAACAGCCACTCTGGAGAAGTGTACGGTGTGTCCTGAAACATCTAAGAAACACAGCTTAGAGAGCATAGGGCACTTCCACGCATGGGGGGATAAAGTGGGAAAATTGAAAATCAGCAAGACACAAGCACCCCAAAGTTTAGGGCTGCTCTGTTGACAAGGACCTCCACTTCATTCCACCTTAAATATCCCAGGAAAGCGAAAAATGGATCAAAAAGTTGTGGTCCTTATGTACAATGGAATATCACTCAGCCATGAAATCAATGTCATAAGGCTAGTAGCAGCATGATGAGTGGATTTAGGTAAGACGATTCTAAGTGAAATAAGTCACACAGAAAAGGACACTTCTCATAAGGTGTCACTTATAGAGGGAATGTAAAAACCGTTACACTTGAACTGAATTACAAAACAGAACAGAGTCACACATGCAGAAAACACACTATGGCTGCTTAACGGGAAAGGTGAGGTGGGGTGATACATAAAACAAGAGTTTCAAATTAGCTCAGATACCGTTCCATAAACCCAATATGTAATAGACAAGACCTACTCCTTGCTCAGAGAACTGGACTCAACACGCCCGATTCACCGCACAAGAATATATCTGACTAGTAATAATCTTAAAACCTATGTATTGATATCTCTCTGTTAGTGTGTCAAGTGGGTGTAAAGCGGCATAAACACAGCCGTGAAAAGCAGCTAAACCCCATTATAAAAATAAATTACTTTTAAAAACCCATGAAACAAAGACAGGGAAAGAGAGAGAAATTCTTACACAATTCGTTCAGGGGCTGTGATGCAACCTGGATTGACCATATCTAGACCCACAGCTGGATGAGACATAAGGGTGGACACTCTTGGGGCTGAGAGGTTTGGTGAGGTTGGGTGAGCAAACGCAGACCCTTTAAAGAAATACTGCGTGCTACCCATCGCATGGGTCCCAAATCTCCAGGTTCAAGGGCATCTTCCTACATCGAAAACATGCATGAGAAACCCAGAAGATGGTACACCGTGTGATGGGGAAAGGTTTCTAAAACGCACCTCATTTCTCATCTCCTTGTGCTCGGGTTCGCCATTCCAGCCACTTTACTAGCAATCTCCCTAATTGGAGCATCAGCACCTTTAACCTCCTGTTCCGTACAGGTTGCAATTTGTCCTGAGGATGAACGGGAAGACGGGGAACCAATGAGAGACTAGCTCTTGGTGTTGGGACAGGCACAGGTCACTCTATTTTCCCATCAGGAAGAAGAATTAACCACAGGCTCAGCCTGCCCCCCGGAACCAGAACAGGGCCTGAAGCCATCCTGCGCTTTTGCGGCCATCTCCCAAAAATGCGACTTGTAAAATGGAGCTTCAGGGCACTGCAATTCACAAACCTGCAGAGTTATAAATGATAACTCTCGTCCACAAATATATTGAGGGAAGGCAAAGAAGAGGATTTGAAATCAAGGCAGAATTGCAGGTAACAGATTTCAGGAGGTAGATTCGAATCGCCTTTAAAGTACATGAAAAGCGGCAAAACGTTGACAATGATGCCCTTGTCCAAAAAGGGCGTATGCGTTTTTTCCTGAATATATTCAGGAAAAAACGCATACGCACTTTTTGCCAACCAAGCATCCTGGAAAGGCAAATCAGCGCTACAAAGAAGTCTCGCTTCCCATCGGACAAAAGGGCCATGCTGAAAAAAGTGTCAAAACCGGAAATGCAGGACAGGCCATGGAGAAATGGGAGCCTTGCTACACTGATGGGCGGGATGTAAATCGCCAACAGCCACTCTGGAGAAGTGTACGGTGTGTCCTGAAACATCTAAAAAACACATCTTAGAGAGCATAGGGCACTTCCACGCATGGGTGGATAAAGTGGGAAAAGTGAAAATCAGCAAGACACAAGCACCCCAAAGTTTAGGGCTGCTCTGTTGACAAGGACCTCCACTTCATTCCACCTTAAATATCCCAGGAAAGCGAAAAATGGATAAAAAAGTTGTGGTCCTTATGTACAATGGAATATCACTCAGCCATGAAATCAATGTCATAAGGCTAGTAGCAGCATGATGAGTGGATTTAGGTAAGACGATTCTAAGTGAAATAAGTCACACAGAAAAGGACACTTCTCATAAGGTGTCACTTATAGAGGGAATGTAAAAACCGTTACACTTGAACTGAATTACAAAACAGAACAGAGTCACACATGCAGAAAACACACTATGGCTGCTTAACGGGAAAGGTGAGGTGGGGTGATACATAAAACAAGAGTTTCAAATTAGCTCAGATACCGTTCCATAAACCCAATATGTAATAGACAAGACCTACTCCTTGCTCAGAGAACTGGACTCAACACGCCCGATTCACCGCACAAGAATATATCTGACTAGTAATAATCTTAAAACCTATGTATTGATATCTCTCTGTTAGTGTGTCAAGTGGGTGTAAAGCGGCATAAACACAGCCGTGAAAAGCAGCTAAACCCCATTATAAAAATAAATTACTTTTAAAAACCCATGAAACAAAGACAGGGAAAGAGAGAGAAATTCTTACACAATTCGTTCAGGGGCTGTGATGCAACCTGGATTGACCATATCTAGACCCACAGCTGGATGAG
The DNA here is from genome assembly GCF_965194825.1 of Balaenoptera physalus. Classification (NCBI taxonomy): domain Eukaryota; kingdom Metazoa; phylum Chordata; class Mammalia; order Artiodactyla; family Balaenopteridae; genus Balaenoptera; species Balaenoptera physalus. Next base: position 147,685 of record NW_028125731.1, read on the forward strand.
ACATAAGGGTGGACACTCTTGGGGCTGAGAGGTTTGGTGAGGTTGGGTGAGCAAACGCAGACCCTTTAAAGTAATGCTGCGTGCTACCCATCGCATGGGTCCCAAATCTCCAGGTTCAAGGGCATCTTCCTACATCGAAAACATGCATGAGAAACCCAGAAGATGGTACACCGTGTGATGGGGAAAGGTTTCTAAAACGCACCTCATTTCTCATCTCCTTGTGCTCGGGTTCGCCATTCCAGCCACTTTACTAGCAATCTCCCTACTTGGAGCATCAGCACCTTTAACCTCCTGTTCCGTACAGGTTGCAATTTGTCCTGAGGATGAACGGGAAGACGGGGAACCAATGAGAGACTAGCTCTTGGTGTTGGGACAGGCACAGGTCACTCTATTTTCCCATCAGGAAGAAGAATTAACCACAGGCTCAGCCTGCCCCCCGGAACCAGAACAGGGCCTGAAGCCATCCTGCGCTTTTGCGGCCAGCTCCCAAAAAAGCGACTTGTAAAATGGAGCTTCAGGGCACTGCAATTCACAAACCTGCAGAGTTATAAATGATAACTCTCGTCCACAAATATATTGAGGGAAGGCAAAGAAGAGGATTTGAAATCAAGGCAGAATTGCAGGAAACAGATTTCAGGAGGTAGATTCGAATCGCCTTTAAAGCACATGAAAAGCGGCAAAACGTTGACAATGATGCCCTTGGCCAAAAAGGGCGTATGCGTTTTTTCCTGAATATATTCAGGAAAAAACGCATACGCCCTTTTTGGCCAACCAAGCAACCTGCAAAGGCAAATCAGCGCTACAAAGAAGTCTCGCTTCCCATCGGTCAAAAGGGCCATGCAGAAAAAAGTGTCAAAACCAGAAATGCAGGACAGGCCATGGCGAAATGGGAGCCTTGCTACACTGATGGGCGACATGTAAATTGCCAACAGCCACTCTGGAGAAGTGTATGGTGTGTCCTGAAACATCTAAAAAACACAGCTTAGAGAGCACAGGGCACTTCCACGCATGGGGAGATAAAGTGGGAAAATTGAAAATCAGCAAGACACAAGCACCCCAAAGTTTAGGGCTGCTCTGTTGACAAGGACCTCCACTTCATTCCACCTTAAATGTCCCAGGAAAGCGAAAAATGGATCAAAAAGTTGTGGTCCTTATGTACAATGGAATAACACTCAGCCATGAAATCAATGTCATAAGGCTAGTAGCAGCATGATGAGTGGATTTAGGTAAGACGATTCTAAGTGAAATAAGTCACACAGAAAAGGACACTTCTCATAAGGTGTCACTTATAGAGGGAATGTAAAAACCGTTACACTTGAACTGAATTACAAAACAGAACAGAGTCACACATGCAGAAAACACACTATGGCTGCTTAACGGGAAAGGTGAGGTGGGGTGATACATAAAACAAGAGTTTCAAATTAGCTCAGATACCGTTCCATAAACCCAATATGTAATAGACAAGACCTACTCCTTGCTCAGAGAACTGGACTCAACACGCCCGATTCACCGCACAAGAATATATCTGACTAGTAATAATCTTAAAACCTATGTATTGATATCTCTCTGTTAGTGTGTCAAGTGGGTGTAAAGCGGCATAAACACAGCCGTGAAAAGCAGCTAAACCCCATTATAAAAATAAATTACTTTTAAAAACCCATGAAACAAAGACAGGGAAAGAGAGATAAATTCTTACACAATTCGTTCAGGGGCTGTGATGCAACCTGGATTGACCATATCTAGACCCACAGCTGGATGAGACATAAGGGTGGACACTCTTGGGGCTGAGAGGTTTGGTGAGGTTGGGTGAGCAAACGCAGACCCTTTAAAGTAATGCTGCGTGCTACCCATCGCATGGGTCCCAAATCTCCAGGTTCAAGGGCATCTTCCTACATCGAAAACATGCATGAGAAACCCAGAAGATGGTACACCGTGTGATGGGGAAAGGTTTCTGAAACGCACCTCATTTCTCATCTCCTTGTGCTCGGGTTCGCCATTCCAGCCACTTTACTAGCAATCTCCCTACTTGGAGCATCAGCACCTTTAACCTCCTGTTCCGTACAGGTTGCAATTTGTCCTGAGGATGAACGGGAAGACGGGGAACCAATGAGAGACTAGCTCTTGGTGTTGGGACAGGCACAGGTCACTCTATTTTCCCATCAGGAAGAAGAATTAACCACAGGCTCAGCCTGCCCCCCGGAACCAGAACAGGGCCTGAAGCCATCCTGCGCTTTTGCGGCCAGCTCCCAAGAAAGCGACTTGTAAAATGGAGCTTCAGGGCACTGCAATTCACAAACCTGCAGAGTTATAAATGATAACTCTCGTCCACAAATATATTGAGGGAAGGCAAAGAAGAGGATTTGAAATAAAGGCAGAATTGCAGGAAACAGATTTCAGGAGGTAGATTCGAATCGCCTTTAAAGCACATGAAAAGCGGCAAAACGTTGACAATGATGCCCTTGGCCAAAAAGGGCGTATGCGTTTTTTCCTGAATATATTCAGGAAAAAACGCATACGCCCTTTTTGGCCAACCAAGCAACCTGGAAAGGCAAATCAGCGCTACAAAGTAGTCTCGCTTCCCATCGGTCAAAAGGGCCATGCTGAAAAAAGTGTCAAAACCAGAAATGCAGGACAGGCCATGGAGAAATGGGAGCCTTGCTACACTGATAGGTGGGATGTAAATTGCAAACAGCCACTCTGGAGAAGTGTACGGTGTGTCCTGAAACATCTAAAAAACACAGCTTAGAGAGCATAGGGCACTTCCACGCATGGGGAGATAAAGTGGGAAAATTGAAAATCAGCAAGACACAAGCACCCCAAAGTTTAGGGCTGCTCTGTTGACAAGGACCTCCACTTCATTCCACCTTAAATATCCCAGGAAAGCGAAAAATGGATCAAAAAGTTGTGGTCCTTATGTACAATGGAATATCACTCAGCCATGAAATCAATGTCATAAGGCTAGTAGCAGCATGATGAGTGGATTTAGGTAAGACGATTCTAAGTGAAATAAGTCACACAGAAAAGGACACTTCTCATAAGGTGTCACTTATAGAGGGAATGTAAAAACCGTTACACTTGAACTGAATTACAAAACAGAACAGAGTCACACATGCAGAAAACACACTATGGCTGCTTAACGGGAAAGGTGAGGTGGGGTGATACATAAAACAAGAGTTTCAAATTAGCTCAGATACCGTTCCATAAACCCAATATGTAATAGACAAGACCTACTCCTTGCTCAGAGAACTGGACTCAACACGCCCGATTCACCGCACAAGAATATATCTGACTAGTAATAATCTTAAAACCTATGTATTGATATCTCTCTGTTAGTGTGTCAAGTGGGTGTAAAGCGGCATAAACACAGCCGTGAAAAGCAGCTAAACCCCATTATAAAAATAAATTACTTTTAAAAACCCATGAAACAAAGACAGGGAAAGAGAGAGAAATTCTTACACAATTCGTTCAGGGGCTGTGATGCAACCTGGATTGACCATATCTAGACCCACAGCTGGATGAGACATAAGGGTGGACACTCTTGGGGCTGAGAGGTTTGGTGAGGTTGGGTGAGCAAATGCAGACCCTTTAAAGTAATACTGCGTGCTACCCATCGCATGGGTCCCAAATCTCCAGGTTCAAGGGCATCTTCCTACATCGAAAACATGCATGAGAAACCCAGAAGATGGTACACCGTGTGATGGGGAAAGGTTTCTAAAACGCACCTCATTTCTCATCTCCTTGTGCTCGGGTTCGCCATTCCAGCCACTTTACTAGCAATCTCCCTACTTGGAGCATCAGCACCTTTAACCTCCTGTTCCGTACAGGTTGCAATTTGTCCTGAGGATGAACGGGAAGACGGGGAACCAATGAGAGACTAGCTCTTGGTGTTGGGACAGGCAGAGGTCACTCTATTTTTCCATCAGGAAGAAGAATTAACCACAGGCTCAGCCTGCCCCCCGGAACCATAACAGGGCCTGAAGCCATCCTGCGCTTTTGCGGCCAGCTCCCAAAAAAGCGACTTGTAAAATGGAGCTTCAGGGCACTGCAATTCACAAACCTGCAGAGTTATAAATGATAACTCTCGTCCACAAATATATTGAGGGAAGGCAAAGAAGAGGATTTGAAATCAAGGCAGAATTGCAGGAAACAGATTTCAGGAGGTAGATTCGAATCACCTTTAAAGCACATGAAAAGCGGCAAAACGTTGACAATGATGCCCTTGGCCAAAAAGCGCGTATGCGTTTTTTCCTGAATATATTCAGGAAAAAACGCATACGCCCTTTTTGGCCAACCAAGCAACCTGGAAAGGCAAATCAGCGCTACAAAGAAGTCTCGCTTCCCATCGGTCAAAAGGGCCATGCTGAAAAAAGTGTCAAATCCAGAAATGCAGGACAGGCCATGGAGAAATGGGAGCCTTGCTACACTGATGGGCGAGATGTAAATTGCCAGCAGCCACTCTGGAGAAGTGTACGGTGTGTCCTGAAACATCTAAAAAACACAGCTTAGAGAGCACAGGGCACTTCCACGCATGGGGAGATAAAGTGGGAAAATTGAAAATCAGCAAGACACAAGCACCCCAAAGTTTAGGGCTGCTCTGTTGACAAGGACCTCCACTTCATTCCACCTTAAATATGCCAGGAAAGCGAAAAATGGATCAAAAAGTTGTGGTCCTTATGTACAATGGAATAACACTCAGCCATGAAATCAATGTCATAAGGCTAGTAGCAGCATGATGAGTGGATTTAGGTAAGACGATTCTAAGTGAAATAAGTCACACAGAAAAGGACACTTCTCATAAGGTGTCACTTATAGAGGGAATGTAAAAACCGTTACACTTGAACTGAATTAAAAAACAGAACAGAGTCACACATGCAGAAAACACACTATGGCTGCTTAACGGGAAAGGTGAGGTGGGGTGATACATAAAACAAGAGTTTCAAATTAGCTCAGATACCGTTCCATAAACCCAATATGTAATAGACAAGACCTACTCCTTGCTCAGAGAACTGGACTCAACACGCCCGATTCACCGCACAAGAATATATCTGACTAGTAATAATCTTAAAACCTATGTATTGATATCTCTCTGTTAGTGTGTCAAGTGGGTGTAAAGCGGCATAAACACAGCCGTGAAAAGCAGCTAAACCCCATTATAAAAATAAATTACTTTTAAAAACCCATGAAACAAAGACAGGGAAAGAGAGAGAAATTCTTACACAATTCGTTCAGGGGCTGTGATGCAACCTGGATTGACCATATCTAGACCGACAGCTGGATGAGACATAAGGGTGGACACTCTTGGGGCTGAGAGGTTTGGTGAGGTTGGGTGAGCAAATGCAGACCCTTTAAAGTAATACTGCGTGCTACCCATCGCATGGGTCCCAAATCTCCAGGTTCAAGGGCATCTTCCTACATCGAAAACATGCATGAGAAACCCAGAAGATGGTACACCGTGTGATGGGGAAAGGTTTCTAAAACGCACCTCATTTCTCATCTCCTTGTGCTCGGGTTCGCCATTCCAGCCACTTTACTAGCAATCTCCCTACTTGGAGCATCAGCACCTTTAACCTCCTGTTCCGTACAGGTTGCAATTTGTCCTGAGGATGAACGGGAAGACGGGGAACCAATGAGAGACTAGCTCTTGGTGTTGGGACAGGCACAGGTCACTCTATTTTCCCATCAGGAAGAAGAATTAACCACAGGCTCAGCCTGCCCCCCGGAACCAGAACAGGGCCTGAAGCCATCCTGCGCTTTTGCGGCCAGCTCCCAAGAAAGCGACTTGTAAAATGGAGCTTCAGGGCACTGCAATTCACAAACCTGCAGAGTTATAAATGATAACTCTCGTCCACAAATATATTGAGGGAAGGCAAAGAAGAGGATTTGAAATCAAGGCAGAATTGCAGGAAACAGATTTCAGGAGGTAGATTCGAATCGCCTTTAAAGCACATGAAAAGCGGCAAAACGTTGACAATGATGCCCTTGGCCAAAAAGGGCGTATGCGTTTTTTCCTGAATATATTCAGGAAAAAACGCATACGCCCTTTTTGGCCAACCAAGCAACCTGGAAAGGCAAATCAGCGCTACAAAGAAGTCTCGCTTCCCATCGGTCAAAAGGGCCATGCTGAAAAAAGTGTCAAAACCAGAAATGCAGGACAGGCCATGGAGAAATGGGAGCCTTGCTACACTGATGGGCGAGATGTAAATTGCCAACAGCCACTCTGGAGAAGTGTACGGTGTGTCCTGAAACATCTAAAAAACACAGCTTAGAGAGCACAGGGCACTTCCACGCATGGGGAGATAAAGTGGGAAAATTGAAAATCAGCAAGACACAAGCACCCCAAAGTTTAGGGCTGCTCTGTTGACAAGGACCTCCACTTCATTCCACCTTAAATATCCCAGGAAAGCGAAAAATGGATCAAAAAGTTGTGGTCCTTATGTACAATGGAATAACACTCAGCCATGAAATCAATGTCATAAGGCTAGTAGCAGCATGATGAGTGGATTTAGGTAAGACGATTCTAAGTGAAATAAGTCACACAGAAAAGGACACTTCTCATAAGGTGTCACTTATAGAGGGAATGTAAAAACCGTTACACTTGAACTGAATTACAAAACAGAACAGAGTCACACATGCAGAAAACACACTATGGCTGCTTAACGGGAAAGGTGAGGTGGGGTGATACATAAAACAAGAGTTTCAAATTAGCTCAGATACCGTTCCATAAACCCAATATGTAATAGACAAGACCTACTCCTTGCTCAGAGAACTGGACTCAACACGCCCGATTCACCGCACAAGAATATATCTGACTAGTAATAATCTTAAAACCTATGTATTGATATCTCTCTGTTAGTGTGTCAAGTGGGTGTAAAGCGGCATAAACACAGCCGTGAAAAGCAGCTAAACCCCATTATAAAAATAAATTACTTTTAAAAACCCAAGAAACAAAGACAGGGAAAGAGAGAGAAATTCTTACACAATTCGTTCAGGGACTGTGATGCAACCTGGATTGACCATATCTAGACCCACAGCTGGATGAGACATAAGGGTGGACACTCTTGGGGCTGAGAGGTTTGGTGAGGTTGGGTGAGCAAACGCAGACCCTTTAAAGTAATGCTGCGTGCTACCCATCGCATGGGTCCCAAATCTCCAGGTTCAAGGGCATCTTCCTACATCGAAAACATGCATGAGAAACCCAGAAGATGGTACACCGTGTGATGGGGAAAGGTTTCTGAAACGCACCTCATTTCTCATCTCCTTGTGCTCGGGTTCGCCATTCCAGCCACTTTACTAGCAATCTCCCTACTTGGAGCATCAGCACCTTTAACCTCCTGTTCCGTACAGGTTGCAATTTGTCCTGAGGATGAACGGGAAGACGGGGAACCAATGAGAGACTAGCTCTTGGTGTTGGGACAGGCACAGGTCACTCTATTTTCCCATCAGGAAGAAGAATTAACCACAGGCTCAGCCTGCCCCCCGGAACCAGAACAGGGCCTGAAGCCATCCTGCGCTTTTGCGGCCAGCTCCCAAAAATGCGACTTGTAAAATGGAGCTTCAGGGCACTGCAATTCACAAACCTGCAGAGTTATAAATGATAACTCTCGTCCACAAATATATTGAGGGAAGGCAAAGAAGAGGATTTGAAATCAAGGCAGAATTGCAGGTAACAGATTTCAGGAGGTAGATTCGAATCGCCTTTAAAGCACATGAAAAGCGGCAAAACGTTGACAATGATGCCCTTGTCCAAAAAGGGCGTATGCGTTTTTTCCTGAATATATTCAGGAAAAAACGCATACGCACTTTTTGCCAACCAAGCATCCTGGAAAGGCAAATCAGCGCTACAAAGAAGTCTCGCTTCCCATCGGACAAAAGGGCCATGCTGAAAAAAGTGTCAAAACCGGAAATGCAGGACAGGCCATGGAGAAATGGGAGCCTTGCTACACTGATGGGCGGGATGTAAATCGCCAACAGCCACTCTGGAGAAGTGTACGGTGTGTCCTGAAACATCTAAAAAACACATCTTAGAGAGCATAGGGCACTTCCACGCATGGGGGGATAAAGTGGGAAAAGTGAAAATCAGCAAGACACAAGCACCCCAAAGTTTAGGGCTGCTCTGTTGACAAGGACCTCCACTTCATTCCACCTTAAATATCCCAGGAAAGCGAAAAATGGATAAAAAAGTTGTGGTCCTTATGTACAATGGAATATCACTCAGCCATGAAATCAATGTCATAAGGCTAGTAGCAGCATGATGAGTGGATTTAGGTAAGACGATTCTAAGTGAAATAAGTCACACAGAAAAGGACACTTCTCATAAGGTGTCACTTATAGAGGGAATGTAAAAACCGTTACACTTGAACTGAATTACAAAACAGAACAGAGTCACACATGCAGAAAACACACTATGGCTGCTTAACGGGAAAGGTGAGGTGGGGTGATACATAAAACAAGAGTTTCAAATTAGCTCAGATACCGTTCCATAAACCCAATATGTAATAGACAAGACCTACTCCTTGCTCAGAGAACTGGACTCAACACGCCCGATTCACCGCACAAGAATATATCTGACTAGTAATAATCTTAAAACCTATGTATTGATATCTCTCTGTTAGTGTGTCAAGTGGGTGTAAAGCGGCATAAACACAGCCGTGAAAAGCAGCTAAACCCCATTATAAAAATAAATTACTTTTAAAAACCCATGAAACAAAGACAGGGAAAGAGAGAGAAATTCTTACACAATTCGTTCAGGGGCTGTGATGCAACCTGGATTGACCATATCTAGACCCACAGCTGGATGAGACATAAGGGTGGACACTCTTGGGGCTGAGAGGTTTGGTGAGGTTGGGTGAGCAAATGCAGACCCTTTAAAGTAATACTGCGTGCTACCCATCGCATGGGTCCCAAATCTCCAGGTTCAAGGGCATCTTCCTACATCGAAAACATGCATGAGAAACCCAGAAGATGGTACACCGTGTGATGGGGAAAGGTTTCTAAAACGCACCTCATTTCTCATCTCCTTGTGCTCGGGTTCGCCATTCCAGCCACTTTACTAGCAATCTCCCTACTTGGAGCATCAGCACCTTTAACCTCCTGTTCCGTACAGGTTGCAATTTGTCCTGAGGATGAACGGGAAGACGGGGAACCAATGAGAGACTAGCTCTTGGTGTTGGGACAGGCACAGGTCACTCTATTTTCCCATCAGGAAGAAGAATTAACCACAGGCTCAGCCTGCCCCCCGGAACCAGAACAGGGCCTGAAGCCATCCTGCGCTTTTGCGGCCAGCTCCCAAAAAAGCGACTTGTAAAATGGAGCTTCAGGGCACTGCAATTCACAAACCTGCAGAGTTATAAATGATAACTCTCGTCCACAAATATATTGAGGGAAGGCAAAGAAGAGGATTTGAAATCAAGGCAGAATTGCAGGAAACAGATTTCAGGAGGTAGATTCGAATCGCCTTTAAAGCACATGAAAAGCGGCAAAACGTTGACAATGATGCCCTTGGCCAAAAAGGGCATATGCGTTTTTTCCTGAATATATTCAGGAAAAAACGCATACGCCCTTTTTGGCCAACCAAGCAACCTGCAAAGGCAAATCAGCGCTACAAAGAAGTCTCGCTTCCCATCGGTCAAAAGGGCCATGCTGAAAAAAGTGTCAAAACCAGAAATGCAGGACAGGCCATGGCGAAATGGGAGCCTTGCTACACTGATGGGCGAGATGTAAATTGCCAACAGCCACTCTGGAGAAGTGTATGGTGTGTCCTGAAACATCTAAAAAACACAGCTTAGAGAGCACAGGGCACTTCCACGCATGGGGAGATAAAGTGGGAAAATTGAAAATCAGCAAGACACAAGCACCCCAAAGTTTAGGGCTGCTCTGTTGACAAGGACCTCCACTTCATTCCACCTTAAATATCCCAGGAAAGCGAAAAATGGATCAAAAAGTTGTGGTCCTTATGTACAATGGAATAACACTCAGCCATGAAATCAATGTCATAAGGCTAGTAGCAGCATGATGAGTGGATTTAGGTAAGACGATTCTAAGTGAAATAAGTCACACAGAAAAGGACACTTCTCATAAGGTGTCACTTATAGAGGGAATGTAAAAACCGTTACACTTGAACTGAATTACAAAACAGAACAGAGTCACACATGCAGAAAACACACTATGGCTGCTTAACGGGAAAGGTGAGGTGGGGTGATACATAAAACAAGAGTTTCAAATTAGCTCAGATACCGTTCCATAAACCCAATATGTAATAGACAAGACCTACTCCTTGCTCAGAGAACTGGACTCAACACGCCCGATTCACCGCACAAGAATATATCTGACTAGTAATAATCTTAAAACCTATGTATTGATATCTCTCTGTTAGTGTGTCAAGTGGGTGTAAAGCGGCATAAACACAGCCGTGAAAAGCAGCTAAACCCCATTATAAAAATAAATTACTTTTAAAAACCCATGAAACAAAGACAGGGAAAGAGAGATAAATTCTTACACAATTCGTTCAGGGGCTGTGATGCAACCTGGATTGACCATATCTAGACCCACAGCTGGATGAGACATAAGGGTGGACACTCTTGGGGCTGAGAGGTTTGGTGAGGTTGGGTGAGCAAACGCAGACCCTTTAAAGTAATGCTGCGTGCTACCCATCGCATGGGTCCCAAATCTCCAGGTTCAAGGGCATCTTCCTACATCGAAAACATGCATGAGAAACCCAGAAGATGGTACACCGTGTGATGGGGAAAGGTTTCTGAAACGCACCTCATTTCTCATCTCCTTGTGCTCGGGTTCGCCATTCCAGCCACTTTACTAGCAATCTCCCTACTTGGAGCATCAGCACCTTTAACCTCCTGTTCCGTACAGGTTGCAATTTGTCCTGAGGATGAACGGGAAGACGGGGAACCAATGAGAGACTAGCTCTTGGTGTTGGGACAGGCACAGGTCACTCTATTTTCCCATCAGGAAGAAGAATTAACCACAGGCTCAGCCTGCCCCCCGGAACCAGAACAGGGCCTGAAGCCATCCTGCGCTTTTGCGGCCAGCTCCCAAAAATGCGACTTGTAAAATGGAGCTTCAGGGCACTGCAATTCACAAACCTGCAGAGTTATAAATGATAACTCTCGTCCACAAATATATTGAGGGAAGGCAAAGAAGAGGATTTGAAATCAAGGCAGAATTGCAGGTAACAGATTTCAGGAGGTAGATTCGAATCGCCTTTAAAGCACATGAAAAGCGGCAAAACGTTGACAATGATGCCCTTGGCCAAAAAGGGCGTATGCGTTTTTTCCTGAATATATTCAGGAAAAAACGCATACGCCCTTTTTGGCCAACCAAGCAACCTGGAAAGGCAAATCAGCGCTACAAAGAAGTCTCGCTTCCCATCGGTCAAAAGGGCCATGCTGAAAAAAGTGTCAAAACCAGAAATGCAGGACAGGCCATGGAGAAATGGGAGCCTTGCTACACTGATGGGTGGGATGTAAATTGCCAACAGCCACTCTGGAGAAGTGTACGGTGTGTCCTGAAACATCTAAGAAACACAGCTTAGAGAGCATAGGGCACTTCCACGCATGGGGGGATAAAGTGGGAAAATTGAAAATCAGCAAGACACAAGCACCCCAAAGTTTAGGGCTGCTCTGTTGACAAGGACCTCCACTTCATTCCACCTTAAATATCCCAGGAAAGCGAAAAATGGATCAAAAAGTTGTGGTCCTTATGTACAATGGAATATCACTCAGCCATGAAATCAATGTCATAAGGCTAGTAGCAGCATGATGAGTGGATTTAGGTAAGACGATTCTAAGTGAAATAAGTCACACAGAAAAGGACACTTCTCATAAGGTGTCACTTATAGAGGGAATGTAAAAACCGTTACACTTGAACTGAATTACAAAACAGAACAGAGTCACACATGCAGAAAACACACTATGGCTGCTTAACGGGAAAGGTGAGGTGGGGTGATACATAAAACAAGAGTTTCAAATTAGCTCAGATACCGTTCCATAAACCCAATATGTAATAGACAAGACCTACTCCTTGCTCAGAGAACTGGACTCAACACGCCCGATTGACCGCACAAGAATATATCTGACTAGTAATAATCTTAAAACCTATGTATTGATATCTCTCTGTTAGTGTGTCAAGTGGGTGTAAAGCGGCATAAACACAGCCGTGAAAAGCAGCTAAACCCCATTATAAAAATAAATTACTTTTAAAAACCCATGAAACAAAGACAGGGAAAGAGAGAGAAATTCTTACACAATTCGTTCAGGGGCTGTGATGCAACCTGGATTGACCATATCTAGACCCACAGCTGGATGAGACATAAGGGTGGACACTCTTGGGGCTGAGAGGTTTGGTGAGGTTGGGTGAGCAAACGCAGACCCTTTAAAGTAATACTGCGTGCTACCATCGCATGGGTCCCAAATCTCCAGGTTCAAGGGCATCTTCCTACATCGAAAACATGCATGAGAAACCCAGAAGATGGTACACCGTGTGATGGGGAAAGGTTTCTAAAACGCACCTCATTTCTCATCTCCTTGTGCTCGGGTTCGCCATTCCAGCCACTTTACTAGCCATCTCCCTACTTGGAGCATCAGCACCTTTAACCTCCTGTTCCGTACAGGTTGCAATTTGTCCTGAGGATGAACGGGAAGACGGGGAACCAATGAGAGACTAGCTCTTGGTGTTGGGACAGGCACAGGTCACTCTATTTTCCCATCAGGATGAAGAATTAACCACAGGCTCAGCCTGCCCCCCGGAACCAGAACAGGGCCTGAAGCCATCCTGCGCTTTTGCGGCCAGCTCCCAAAAAAGCGACTTGTAAAATGGAGCTTCAGGGCACTGCAATTCACAAACCTGCAGAGTTATAAATGATAACTCTCATCCACAAATATATTGAGGGACGGCAAAGAAGAGGATTTGAAATCAAGGCAGAATTGCAGGAAACAGATTTCAGGAGGTAGATTCGAATCGCCTTTAAAGCACATGAAAAGCGGCAAAACGTTGACAATGATGCCCTTGGCCAGAAAGGGCGTATGCGTTTTTTCCTGAATATATTCAGGAAAAAACGCATACGCCCTTTTTGGCCAACCAAGCAACCTGGAAAGGCAAATCAGCGCTACAAAGAAGTCTCGCTTCCCATCGGTCAAAAGGGCCATGCTGAAAAAAGTGTCAAAACCAGAAATGCAGGACATGCCATGGAGAAATGGGAGCCTTGCTACACTGATGGGCGGGATGTAAATTGCCAACAGCCACTCTGGAGAAGTGTACGGTGTGTCCTGAAACATCTAAAAAACACAGCTTAGAGAGCATAGGGCACTTCCACGCATGGGGGGATAAAGTGGGAAAATTGAAAATCAGCAAGACACAAGCACCCCAAAGTTTAGGGCTGCTCTGTTGACAAGGACCTCCACTTCATTCCACCTTAAATATCCCAGGAAAGCGAAAAATGGATAAAAAAGTTGTGGTCCTCATGTACAATGGAATATCACTCAGCCATGAAATCAATGTCATAAGGCTAGTAGCAGCATGATGAGTGGATTTAGGTAAGACGATTCTAAGTGAAATAAGTCACACAGAAAAGGACACTTCTCATAAGGTGTCACTTATAGAGGGAATGTAAAAACCGTTACACTTGAACTGAATTAAAAAACAGAACAGAGTCACACATGCAGAAAACACACTATGGCTGCTTAACGGGAAAGGTGAGGTGGGGTGATACATAAAACAAGAGTTTCAAATTAGCTCAGATACCGTTCCATAAACCCAATATGTAATAGACAAGACCTACTCCTTGCTCAGAGAACTGGACTCAACACGCCCGATTCACCGCACAAGAATATATCTGACTAGTAATAATCTTAAAACCTATGTATTTATATCTCTCTGTTAGTGTGTCAAGTGGGTGTAAAGCGGCATAAACACAGCCGTGAAAAGCAGCTAAACCCCATTATAAAAATAAATTACTTTTAAAAACCCATGAAACAAAGACAGGGAAAGAGAGAGAAATTCTTACACAATTCGTTCAGGGGTTGTGATGCAACCTGGATTGACCATATCTAGACCGACAGCTGGATGAGACATAAGGGTGGACACTCTTGGGGCTGAGAGGTTTGGTGAGGTTGGGTGAGCAAATGCAGACCCTTTAAAGTAATACTGCGTGCTACCCATCGCATGGGTCCCAAATCTCCAGGTTCAAGGGCATCTTCCTACATCGAAAACATGCATGAGAAACCCAGAAGATGGTACACCGTGTGATGGGGAAAGGTTTCTAAAACGCACCTCATTTCTCATCTCCTTGTGCTCGGGTTCGCCATTCCAGCCACTTTACTAGCAATCTCCCTACTTGGAGCATCAGCACCTTTAACCTCCTGTTCCGTACAGGTTGCAATTTGTCCTGAGGATGAACGGGAAGACGGGGAACCAATGAGAGACTAGCTCTTGGTGTTGGGACAGGCACAGGTCACTCTATTTTCCCATCAGGAAGAAGAATTAACCACAGGCTCAGCCTGCCCCCCGGAACCAGAACAGGGCCTGAAGCCATCCTGCGCTTTTGCGGCCAGCTCCCAAGAAAGCGACTTGTAAAATGGAGCTTCAGGGCACTGCAATTCACAAACCTGCAGAGTTATAAATGATAACTCTCGTCCACAAATATATTGAGGGAAGGCAAAGAAGAGGATTTGAAATCAAGGCAGAATTGCAGGAAACAGATTTCAGGAGGTAGATTCGAATCGCCTTTAAAGCACATGAAAAGCGGCAAAACGTTGACAATGATGCCCTTGGCCAAAAAGGGCGTATGCGTTTTTTCCTGAATATATTCAGGAAAAAACGCATACGCCCTTTTTGGCCAACCAAGCAACCTGGAAAGGCAAATCAGCGCTACAAAGAAGTCTCGCTTCCCATCGGTCAAAAGGGCCATGCTGAAAAAAGTGTCAAAACCAGAAATGCAGGACAGGCCATGGAGAAATGGGAGCCTTGCTACACTGATGGGCGGGATGTAAATTGCCAACAGCCACTCTGGAGAAGTGTACGGTGTGTCCTGAAACATCTAAAAAACACAGCTTAGAGAGCATAGGGCACTTCCACGCATGGGGGGATAAAGTGGGAAAATTGAAAATCAGCAAGACACAAGCACCCCAAAGTTTAGGGCTGCTCTGTTGACAAGGACCTCCACTTCATTCCACCTTAAATATCCCAGGAAAGCGAAAAATGGATCAAAAAGTTGTGGTCCTTATGTACAATGGAATATCACTCAGCCATGAAATCAATGTCATAAGGCTAGTAGCAGCATGATGAGTGGATTTAGGTAAGACGATTCTAAGTGAAATAAGTCACACAGAAAAGGACACTTCTCATAAGGTGTCACTTATAGAGGGAATGTAAAAACCGTTACACTTGAACTGAATTAAAAAACAGAACAGAGTCACACATGCAGAAAACACACTATGGCTGCTTAACGGGAAAGGTGAGGTGGGGTGATACATAAAACAAGAGTTTCAAATTAGCTCAGATACCGTTCCATAAACCCAATATGTAATACACAAGACCTACTCCTTGCTCAGAGAACTGGACTCAACACGCCCGATTCACCGCACAAGAATATATCTGACTAGTAATAATCTTAAAACCTATGTATTGATATCTCTCTGTTAGTGTGTCAAGTGGGTGTAAAGCGGCATAAACACAGCCGTGAAAAGCAGCTAAACCCCATTATAAAAATAAATTACTTTTAAAAACCCATGAAACAAAGACAGGGAAAGAGAGAGAAATTCTTACACAATTCGTTCAGGGGCTGTGATGCAACCTGGATTGACCATATCTAGACCGACAGCTGGATGAGACATAAGGGTGGACACTCTTGGGGCTGAGAGGTTTGGTGAGGTTGGGTGAGCAAATGCAGACCCTTTAAAGTAATACTGCGTGCTACCCATCGCATGGGTCCCAAATCTCCAGGTTCAAGGGCATCTTCCTACATCGAAAACATGCATGAGAAACCCAGAAGATGGTACACCGTGTGATGGGGAAAGGTTTCTAAAACGCACCTCATTTCTCATCTCCTTGTGCTCGGGTTCGCCATTCCAGCCACTTTACTAGCAATCTCCCTACTTGGAGCATCAGCACCTTTAACCTCCTGTTCCGTACAGGTTGCAATTTGTCCTGAGGATGAACGGGAAGACGGGGAACCAATGAGAGACTAGCTCTTGGTGTTGGGACAGGCACAGGTCACTCTATTTTCCCATCAGGAAGAAGAATTAACCACAGGCTCAGCCTGCCCCCCGGAACCAGAACAGGGCCTGAAGCCATCCTGCGCTTTTGCGGCCAGCTCCCAAGAAAGCGACTTGTAAAATGGAGCTTCAGGGCACTGCAATTCACAAACCTGCAGAGTTATAAATGATAACTCTCGTCCACAAATATATTGAGGGAAGGCAAAGAAGAGGATTTGAAATCAAGGCAGAATTGCAGGAAACAGATTTCAGGAGGTAGATTCGAATCGCCTTTAAAGCACATGAAAAGCGGCAAAACGTTGACAATGATGCCCTTGGCCAAAAAGGGCGTATGCGTTTTTTCCTGAATATATTCAGGAAAAAACGCATACGCCCTTTTTGGCCAACCAAGCAACCTGGAAAGGCAAATCAGCGCTACAAAGAAGTCTCGCTTCCCATCGGTCAAAAGGGCCATGCTGAAAAAAGTGTCAAAACCAGAAATGCAGGACAGGCCATGGAGAAATGGGAGCCTTGCTACACTGATGGGCGGGATGTAAATTGCCAACAGCCACTCTGGAGAAGTGTACGGTGTGTCCTGAAACATCTAAAAAACACAGCTTAGAGAGCATAGGGCACTTCCACGCATGGGGGGATAAAGTGGGAAAATTGAAAATCAGCAAGACACAAGCACCCCAAAGTTTAGGGCTGCTCTGTTGACAAGGACCTCCACTTCATTCCACCTTAAATATCCCAGGAAAGCGAAAAATGGATCAAAAAGTTGTGGTCCTTATGTACAATGGAATATCACTCAGCCATGAAATCAATGTCATAAGGCTAGTAGCAGCATGATGAGTGGATTTAGGTAAGACGATTCTAAGTGAAATAAGTCACACAGAAAAGGACACTTCTCATAAGGTGTCACTTATAGAGGGAATGTAAAAACCGTTACACTTGAACTGAATTACAAAACAGAACAGAGTCACACATGCAGAAAACACACTATGGCTGCTTAACGGGAAAGGTGAGGTGGGGTGATACATAAAACAAGAGTTTCAAATTAGCTCAGATACCGTTCCATAAACCCAATATGTAATACACAAGACCTACTCCTTGCTCAGAGAACTGGACTCAACACGCCCGATTCACCGCACAAGAATATATCTGACTAGTAATAATCTTAAAACCTATGTATTGATATCTCTCTGTTAGTGTGTCAAGTGGGTGTAAAGCGGCATAAACACAGCCGTGAAAAGCAGCTAAACCCCATTATAAAAATAAATTACTTTTAAAAACCCATGAAACAAAGACAGGGAAAGAGAGAGAAATTCTTACACAATTCGTTCAGGGGCTGTGATGCAACCTGGATTGACCATATCTAGACCGACAGCTGGATGAGACATAAGGGTGGACACTCTTGGGGCTGAGAGGTTTGGTGAGGTTGGGTGAGCAAATGCAGACCCTTTAAAGTAATACTGCGTGCTACCCATCGCATGGGTCCCAAATCTCCAGGTTCAAGGGCATCTTCCTACATCGAAAACATGCATGAGAAACCCAGAAGATGGTACACCGTGTGATGGGGAAAGGTTTCTAAAACGCACCTCATTTCTCATCTCCTTGTGCTCGGGTTCGCCATTCCAGCCACTTTACTAGCAATCTCCCTACTTGGAGCATCAGCACCTTTAACCTCCTGTTCCGTACAGGTTGCAATTTGTCCTGAGGATGAACGGGAAGACGGGGAACCAATGAGAGACTAGCTCTTGGTGTTGGGACAGGCACAGGTCACTCTATTTTCCCATCAGGAAGAAGAATTAACCACAGGCTCAGCCTGCCCCCCGGAACCAGAACAGGGCCTGAAGCCATCCTGCGCTTTTGCGGCCAGCTCCCAAGAAAGCGACTTGTAAAATGGAGCTTCAGGGCACTGCAATTCACAAACCTGCAGAGTTATAAATGATAACTCTCGTCCACAAATATATTGAGGGAAGGCAAAGAAGAGGATTTGAAATCAAGGCAGAATTGCAGGAAACAGATTTCAGGAGGTAGATTCGAATCGCCTTTAAAGCACATGAAAAGCGGCAAAACGTTGACAATGATGCCCTTGGCCAAAAAGGGCGTATGCGTTTTTTCCTGAATATATTCAGGAAAAAACGCATACGCCCTTTTTGGCCAACCAAGCAACCTGGAAAGGCAAATCAGCGCTACAAAGAAGTCTCGCTTCCCATCGGTCAAAAGGGCCATGCTGAAAAAAGTGTCAAAACCAGAAATGCAGGACAGGCCATGGAGAAATGGGAGCCTTGCTACACTGATGGGCGAGATGTAAATTGCCAACAGCCACTCTGGAGAAGTGTACGGTGTGTCCTGAAACATCTAAAAAACACAGCTTAGAGAGCACAGGGCACTTCCACGCATGGGGAGATAAAGTGGGAAAATTGAAAATCAGCAAGACACAAGCACCCCAAAGTTTAGGGCTGCTCTGTTGACAAGGACCTCCACTTCATTCCACCTTAAATATCCCAGGAAAGCGAAAAATGGATCAAAAAGTTGTGGTCCTTATGTACAATGGAATAACACTCAGCCATGAAATCAATGTCATAAGGCTAGTAGCAGCATGATGAGTGGATTTAGGTAAGACGATTCTAAGTGAAATAAGTCACACAGAAAAGGACACTTCTCATAAGGTGTCACTTATAGAGGGAATGTAAAAACCGTTACACTTGAACTGAATTACAAAACAGAACAGAGTCACACATGCAGAAAACACACTATGGCTGCTTAACGGGAAAGGTGAGGTGGGGTGATACATAAAACAAGAGTTTCAAATTAGCTCAGATACCGTTCCATAAACCCAATATGTAATAGACAAGACCTACTCCTTGCTCAGAGAACTGGACTCAACACGCCCGATTCACCGCACAAGAAAATATCTGACTAGTAATAATCTTAAAACCTATGTATTGATATCTCTCTGTTAGTGTGTCAAGAGGGTGTAAAGCGGCATAAACACAGCCGTGAAAAGCAGCTAAAGCCCATTATAAAAATAAATTATTTTTAAAAACCCATGAAACACAAACAGGGAAAGAGAGAGAAATTCTTACACAATTCGTTCAGGGGCTGTGATGCAACCTGGATTGACCATATCTAGACCCACAGCTGGATGGGACATAACGGTGGACACTCTTGGGGCTGAGAGGTTTGGTGAGGTTGGGTGAGCAAACACAGACCCTTTAAAGTAATACTGCGTGCTACCCATCGCATGGGTCCCAAATCTCCAGGTTCAAGGGCATCTTCCTACATCGAAAACATGCATGAGAAACCCAGAAGATGGTACACCGTGTGATGGGGAAAGGTTTCTAAAACGCACCTCATTTCTCATCTCCTTGTGCTCGGGTTCGCCATTCCAGCCACTTTACTAGCAATCTCCCTACTTGGAGCATCAGCACCTTTAACCTCCTGTTCCGTACAGGTTGCAATTTGTCCTGAGGATGAACGGGAAGACGGGGAACCAATGAGAGACTAGCTATTGGTGTTGGGACAGGCACAGGTCACTCTATTTTCCCATCAGGAAGAAGAATTAACCACAGGCTCAGCCTGCCCCCGGAACCAGAACAGGGCCTGAAGCCATCCTGCGCTTTTGCGGCCAGCTCCCAAAAATGCGACTTGTAAAATGGAGCTTCAGGGCACTGCAATTCACAAACCTGCAGAGTTATAAATGATAACTCTCGTCCACAAATATATTGAGGGAAGGCAAAGAAGAGGATTTGAAATCAAGGCAGAATTGCAAGAAACAGATTTCAGGAGGTAGATTCGAATCGCCTTTAAAGCACATGAAAAGCGGCAAAACGTTGACAATGATTCCCTTGGCCAAAAAGGGCGTATGCGTTTTTTCCTGAATATATTCAGGAAAAAACGCATACGCCCTTTTTGGCCAACCAAGCAACCTGGAAAGGCAAATCAGCGCTACAAAGAAGTCTCGCTTCCCATCGGTCAAAAGGGCCATGCTGAAAAAAGTGTCAAAACCAGAAATGCAGGACAGGCCATGGAGAAATTGGAGCCTTGCTACACTGATGGGTGGGATGTAAATTGCCAACAGCCACTCTGGAGAAGTGTACGGTGTGTCCTGAAACATCTAAGAAACACAGCTTAGAGAGCATAGGGCACTTCCACGCATGGGGGGATAAAGTGGGAAAAGTGAAAATCAGCAAGACACAAGCACCCCAAAGTTTAGGGCTGCTCTGTTGACAAGGACCTCCACTTCATTCCACCTTAAATATCCCAGGAAAGCGAAAAATGGATAAAAAAGTTGTGGTCCTTATGTACAATGGAATATCACTCAGCCATGAAATCAATGTCATAAGGCTAGTAGCAGCATGATGAGTGGATTTAGGTAAGACGATTCTAAGTGAAATAAGTCACACAGAAAAGGACACTTCTCATAAGGTGTCACTTATAGAGGGAATGTAAAAACCGTTACACTTGAACTGAATTACAAAACAGAACAGAGTCACACATGCAGAAAACACACTATGGCTGCTTAACGGGAAAGGTGAGGTGGGGTGATACATAAAACAAGAGTTTCAAATTAGCTCAGATACCGTTCCATAAACCCAATATGTAATAGACAAGACCTACTCCTTGCTCAGAGAACTGGACTCAACACGCCCGATTCACCGCACAAGAATATATCTGACTAGTAATAATCTTAAAACCTATGTATTGATATCTCTCTGTTAGTGTGTCAAGTGGGTGTAAAGCGGCATAAACACAGCCGTGAAAAGCAGCTAAACCCCATTATAAAAATAAATTACTTTTAAAAACCCATGAAACAAAGACAGGGAAAGAGAGAGAAATTCTTACACAATTCGTTCAGGGGCTGTGATGCAACCTGGATTGACCATATCTAGACCCACAGCTGGATGAGACATAAGGGTGGACACTCTTGGGGCTGAGAGGTTTGGTGAGGTTGGGTGAGCAAACGCAGACCCTTTAAAGTAATACTGCGTGCTACCATCGCATGAGTCCCAAATCTCCAGGTTCAAGGGCATCTTCCTACATCGAAAACATGCATGAGAAACCCAGAAGATGGTACACCGTGTGATGGGGAAAGGTTTCTAAAACGCACCTCATTTCTCATCTCCTTGTGCTCGGGTTCGCCATTCCAGCCACTTTACTAGCCATCTCCCTACTTGGAGCATCAGCACCTTTAACCTCCTGTTCCGTACAGGTTGCAATTTGTCCTGAGGATGAACGGGAAGACGGGGAACCAATGAGAGACTAGCTCTTGGTGTTGGGACAGGCACAGGTCACTCTATTTTCCCATCAGGATGAAGAATTAACCACAGGCTCAGCCTGCCCCCCGGAACCAGAACAGGGCCTGAAGCCATCCTGCGCTTTTGCGGCCAGCTCCCAAAAAAGCGACTTGTAAAATGGAGCTTCAGGGCACTGCAATTCACAAACCTGCAGAGTTATAAATGATAACTCTCGTCCACAAATATATTGAGTGAAGGCAAAGAAGAGGATTTGAAATCAAGGCAGAATTGCAGGAAACAGATTTCAGGAGGTAGATTCGAATCGCCTTTAAAGCACATGAAAAGCGGCAAAACGTTGACAATGATGCCCTTGGCCATAAAGGGCGTATGCGTTTTTTCCTGAATATATTCAGGAAAAAACGCATACGCCCTTTTTGGCCAACCAAGCAACCTGGAAAGGCAAATCAGCGCTACAAAGAAGTCTCGCTTCCCATCGGTCAAAAGGGCCATGCTGAAAAAAGTGTCAAAACCAGAAATGCAGGACATGCCATGGAGAAATGGGAGCCTTGCTACACTGATGGGCGGGATGTAAATTGCCAACAGCCACTCTGGAGAAGTGTACGGTGTGTCCTGAAACATCTAAAAAACACAGCTTAGAGAGCATAGGGCACTTCCACGCATGGGGGGATAAAGTGGGAAAATTGAAAATCAGCAAGACACAAGCACCCCAAAGTTTAGGGCTGCTCTGTTGACAAGGACCTCCACTTCATTCCACCTTAAATATCCCAGGAAAGCGAAAAATGGATAAAAAAGTTGTGGTCCTCATGTACAATGGAATATCACTCAGCCATGAAATCAATGTCATAAGGCTAGTAGCAGCATGATGAGTGGATTTAGGTAAGACGATTCTAAGTGAAATAAGTCACACAGAAAAGGACACTTCTCATAAGGTGTCACTTATAGAGGGAATGTAAAAACCGTTACACTTGAACTGAATTAAAAAACAGAACAGAGTCACACATGCAGAAAACACACTATGGCTGCTTAACGGGAAAGGTGAGGTGGGGTGATACATAAAACAAGAGTTTCAAATTAGCTCAGATACCGTTCCATAAACCCAATATGTAATAGACAAGACCTACTCCTTGCTCAGAGAACTGGACTCAACACGCCCGATTCACCGCACAAGAATATATCTGACTAGTAATAATCTTAAAACCTATGTATTTATATCTCTCTGTTAGTGTGTCAAGTGGGTGTAAAGCGGCATAAACACAGCCGTGAAAAGCAGCTAAACCCCATTATAAAAATAAATTACTTTTAAAAACCCATGAAACAAAGACAGGGAAAGAGAGAGAAATTCTTACACAATTCGTTCAGGGGTTGTGATGCAACCTGGATTGACCATATCTAGACCGACAGCTGGATGAGACATAAGGGTGGACACTCTTGGGGCTGAGAGGTTTGGTGAGGTTGGGTGAGCAAATGCAGACCCTTTAAAGTAATACTGCGTGCTACCCATCGCATGGGTCCCAAATCTCCAGGTTCAAGGGCATCTTCCTACATCGAAAACATGCATGAGAAACCCAGAAGATGGTACACCGTGTGATGGGGAAAGGTTTCTAAAACGCACCTCATTTCTCATCTCCTTGTGCTCGGGTTCGCCATTCCAGCCACTTTACTAGCAATCTCCCTACTTGGAGCATCAGCACCTTTAACCTCCTGTTCCGTACAGGTTGCAATTTGTCCTGAGGATGAACGGGAAGACGGGGAACCAATGAGAGACTAGCTCTTGGTGTTGGGACAGGCACAGGTCACTCTATTTTCCCATCAGGAAGAAGAATTAACCACAGGCTCAGCCTGCCCCCCGGAACCAGAACAGGGCCTGAAGCCATCCTGCGCTTTTGCGGCCAGCTCCCAAGAAAGCGACTTGTAAAATGGAGCTTCAGGGCACTGCAATTCACAAACCTGCAGAGTTATAAATGATAACTCTCGTCCACAAATATATTGAGGGAAGGCAAAGAAGAGGATTTGAAATCAAGGCAGAATTGCAGGAAACAGATTTCAGGAGGTAGATTCGAATCGCCTTTAAAGCACATGAAAAGCGGCAAAACGTTGACAATGATGCCCTTGGCCAAAAAGGGCGTATGCGTTTTTTCCTGAATATATTCAGGAAAAAACGCATACGCCCTTTTTGGCCAACCAAGCAACCTGGAAAGGCAAATCAGCGCTACAAAGAAGTCTCGCTTCCCATCGGTCAAAAGGGCCATGCTGAAAAAAGTGTCAAAACCAGAAATGCAGGACAGGCCATGGAGAAATGGGAGCCTTGCTACACTGATGGGCGGGATGTAAATTGCCAACAGCCACTCTGGAGAAGTGTACGGTGTGTCCTGAAACATCTAAAAAACACAGCTTAGAGAGCATAGGGCACTTCCACGCATGGGGGGATAAAGTGGGAAAATTGAAAATCAGCAAGACACAAGCACCCCAAAGTTTAGGGCTGCTCTGTTGACAAGGACCTCCACTTCATTCCACCTTAAATATCCCAGGAAAGCGAAAAATGGATCAAAAAGTTGTGGTCCTTATGTACAATGGAATATCACTCAGCCATGAAATCAATGTCATAAGGCTAGTAGCAGCATGATGAGTGGATTTAGGTAAGACGATTCTAAGTGAAATAAGTCACACAGAAAAGGACACTTCTCATAAGGTGTCACTTATAGAGGGAATGTAAAAACCGTTACACTTGAACTGAATTACAAAACAGAACAGAGTCACACATGCAGAAAACACACTATGGCTGCTTAACGGGAAAGGTGAGGTGGGGTGATACATAAAACAAGAGTTTCAAATTAGCTCAGATACCGTTCCATAAACCCAATATGTAATACACAAGACCTACTCCTTGCTCAGAGAACTGGACTCAACACGCCCGATTCACCGCACAAGAATATATCTGACTAGTAATAATCTTAAAACCTATGTATTGATATCTCTCTGTTAGTGTGTCAAGTGGGTGTAAAGCGGCATAAACACAGCCGTGAAAAGCAGCTAAACCCCATTATAAAAATAAATTACTTTTAAAAACCCATGAAACAAAGACAGGGAAAGAGAGAGAAATTCTTACACAATTCGTTCAGGGGCTGTGATGCAACCTGGATTGACCATATCTAGACCGACAGCTGGATGAGACATAAGGGTGGACACTCTTGGGGCTGAGAGGTTTGGTGAGGTTGGGTGAGCAAATGCAGACCCTTTAAAGTAATACTGCGTGCTACCCATCGCATGGGTCCCAAATCTCCAGGTTCAAGGGCATCTTCCTACATCGAAAACATGCATGAGAAACCCAGAAGATGGTACACCGTGTGATGGGGAAAGGTTTCTAAAACGCACCTCATTTCTCATCTCCTTGTGCTCGGGTTCGCCATTCCAGCCACTTTACTAGCAATCTCCCTACTTGGAGCATCAGCACCTTTAACCTCCTGTTCCGTACAGGTTGCAATTTGTCCTGAGGATGAACGGGAAGACGGGGAACCAATGAGAGACTAGCTCTTGGTGTTGGGACAGGCACAGGTCACTCTATTTTCCCATCAGGAAGAAGAATTAACCACAGGCTCAGCCTGCCCCCCGGAACCAGAACAGGGCCTGAAGCCATCCTGCGCTTTTGCGGCCAGCTCCCAAGAAAGCGACTTGTAAAATGGAGCTTCAGGGCACTGCAATTCACAAACCTGCAGAGTTATAAATGATAACTCTCGTCCACAAATATATTGAGGGAAGGCAAAGAAGAGGATTTGAAATCAAGGCAGAATTGCAGGAAACAGATTTCAGGAGGTAGATTCGAATCGCCTTTAAAGCACATGAAAAGCGGCAAAACGTTGACAATGATGCCCTTGGCCAAAAAGGGCGTATGCGTTTTTTCCTGAATATATTCAGGAAAAAACGCATACGCCCTTTTTGGCCAACCAAGCAACCTGGAAAGGCAAATCAGCGCTACAAAGAAGTCTCGCTTCCCATCGGTCAAAAGGGCCATGCTGAAAAAAGTGTCAAAACCAGAAATGCAGGACAGGCCATGGAGAAATGGGAGCCTTGCTACACTGATGGGCGAGATGTAAATTGCCAACAGCCACTCTGGAGAAGTGTACGGTGTGTCCTGAAACATCTAAAAAACACAGCTTAGAGAGCACAGGGCACTTCCACGCATGGGGAGATAAAGTGGGAAAATTGAAAATCAGCAAGACACAAGCACCCCAAAGTTTAGGGCTGCTCTGTTGACAAGGACCTCCACTTCATTCCACCTTAAATATCCCAGGAAAGCGAAAAATGGATCAAAAAGTTGTGGTCCTTATGTACAATGGAATAACACTCAGCCATGAAATCAATGTCATAAGGCTAGTAGCAGCATGATGAGTGGATTTAGGTAAGACGATTCTAAGTGAAATAAGTCACACAGAAAAGGACACTTCTCATAAGGTGTCACTTATAGAGGGAATGTAAAAACCGTTACACTTGAACTGAATTACAAAACAGAACAGAGTCACACATGCAGAAAACACACTATGGCTGCTTAACGGGAAAGGTGAGGTGGGGTGATACATAAAACAAGAGTTTCAAATTAGCTCAGATACCGTTCCATAAACCCAATATGTAATAGACAAGACCTACTCCTTGCTCAGAGAACTGGACTCAACACGCCCGATTCACCGCACAAGAAAATATCTGACTAGTAATAATCTTAAAACCTATGTATTGATATCTCTCTGTTAGTGTGTCAAGAGGGTGTAAAGCGGCATAAACACAGCCGTGAAAAGCAGCTAAAGCCCATTATAAAAATAAATTATTTTTAAAAACCCATGAAACACAAACAGGGAAAGAGAGAGAAATTCTTACACAATTCGTTCAGGGGCTGTGATGCAACCTGGATTGACCATATCTAGACCCACAGCTGGATGGGACATAACGGTGGACACTCTTGGGGCTGAGAGGTTTGGTGAGGTTGGGTGAGCAAACACAGACCCTTTAAAGTAATACTGCGTGCTACCCATCGCATGGGTCCCAAATCTCCAGGTTCAAGGGCATCTTCCTACATCGAAAACATGCATGAGAAACCCAGAAGATGGTACACCGTGTGATGGGGAAAGGTTTCTAAAACGCACCTCATTTCTCATCTCCTTGTGCTCGGGTTCGCCATTCCAGCCACTTTACTAGCAATCTCCCTACTTGGAGCATCAGCACCTTTAACCTCCTGTTCCGTACAGGTTGCAATTTGTCCTGAGGATGAACGGGAAGAC
The DNA here is from genome assembly GCF_965194825.1 of Balaenoptera physalus. Taxonomy (NCBI): domain Eukaryota; kingdom Metazoa; phylum Chordata; class Mammalia; order Artiodactyla; family Balaenopteridae; genus Balaenoptera; species Balaenoptera physalus. The sequence goes on from NW_028125731.1 coordinate 174,418, forward strand.
GGGGAACCAATGAGAGACTAGCTATTGGTGTTGGGACAGGCACAGGTCACTCTATTTTCCCATCAGGAAGAAGAATTAACCACAGGCTCAGCCTGCCCCCGGAACCAGAACAGGGCCTGAAGCCATCCTGCGCTTTTGCGGCCAGCTCCCAAAAATGCGACTTGTAAAATGGAGCTTCAGGGCACTGCAATTCACAAACCTGCAGAGTTATAAATGATAACTCTCGTCCACAAATATATTGAGGGAAGGCAAAGAAGAGGATTTGAAATCAAGGCAGAATTGCAAGAAACAGATTTCAGGAGGTAGATTCGAATCGCCTTTAAAGCACATGAAAAGCGGCAAAACGTTGACAATGATTCCCTTGGCCAAAAAGGGCGTATGCGTTTTTTCCTGAATATATTCAGGAAAAAACGCATACGCCCTTTTTGGCCAACCAAGCAACCTGGAAAGGCAAATCAGCGCTACAAAGAAGTCTCGCTTCCCATCGGTCAAAAGGGCCATGCTGAAAAAAGTGTCAAAACCAGAAATGCAGGACAGGCCATGGAGAAATTGGAGCCTTGCTACACTGATGGGTGGGATGTAAATTGCCAACAGCCACTCTGGAGAAGTGTACGGTGTGTCCTGAAACATCTAAGAAACACAGCTTAGAGAGCATAGGGCACTTCCACGCATGGGGGGATAAAGTGGGAAAATTGAAAATCAGCAAGACACAAGCACCCCAAAGTTTAGGGCTGCTCTGTTGACAAGGACCTCCACTTCATTCCACCTTAAATATCCCAGGAAAGCGAAAAATGGATCAAAAAGTTGTGGTCCTTATGTACAATGGAATATCACTCAGCCATGAAATCAATGTCATAAGGCTAGTAGCAGCATGATGAGTGGATTTAGGTAAGACGATTCTAAGTGAAATAAGTCACACAGAAAAGGACACTTCTCATAAGGTGTCACTTATAGAGGGAACGTAAAAACCGTTACACTTGAACTGAATTACAAAACAGAACAGAGTCACACATGCAGAAAACACACTATGGCTGCTTAACGGGAAAGGTGAGGTGGGGTGATACATAAAACAAGAGTTTCAAATTAGCTCAGATACCGTTCCATAAACCCAATATGTAATAGACAAGACCTACTCCTTGCTCAGAGAACTGGACTCAACACGCCCGATTCACCGCACAAGAATATATCTGACTAGTAATAATCTTAAAACCTATGTATTGATATCTCTCTGTTAGTGTGTCAAGTGGGTGTAAAGCGGCATAAACACAGCCGTGAAAAGCAGCTAAACCCCATTATAAAAATAAATTACTTTTAAAAACCCATGAAACAAAGACAGGGAAAGAGAGAGAAATTCTTACACAATTCGTTCAGGGGCTGTGATGCAACCTGGATTGACCATATCTAGACCCACAGCTGGATGAGACATAAGGGTGGACACTCTTGGGGCTGAGAGGTTTGGTGAGGTTGGGTGAGCAAACGCAGACCCTTTAAAGTAATACTGCGTGCTACCCATCGCATGGGTCCCAAATCTCCAGGTTCAAGGGCATCTTCCTACATCGAAAACATGCATGAGAAACCCAGAAGATGGTACACCGTGTGATGGGGAAAGGTTTCTAAAACGCACCTCATTTCTCATCTCCTTGTGCTCGGGTTCGCCATTCCAGCCACTTTACTAGCAATCTCCCTAATTGGAGCATCAGCACCTTTAACCTCCTGTTCCGTACAGGTTGCAATTTGTCCTGAGGATGAACGGGAAGACGGGGAACCAATGAGAGACTAGCTCTTGGTGTTGGGACAGGCACAGGTCACTCTATTTTCCCATCAGGAAGAAGAATTAACCACAGGCTCAGCCTGCCCCCCGGAACCAGAACAGGGCCTGAAGCCATCCTGCGCTTTTGCGGCCAGCTCCCAAGAAAGCGACTTGTAAAATGGAGCTTCAGGGCACTGCAATTCACAAACCTGCAGAGTTATAAATGATAACTCTCGTCCACAAATATATTGAGGGAAGGCAAAGAAGAGGATTTGAAATCAAGGCAGAATTGCAGGAAACAGATTTCAGGAGGTAGATTCGAATCGCCTTTAAAGCACATGAAAAGCGGCAAAACGTTGACAATGATGCCCTTGGCCAAAAAGGGCGTATGCGTTTTTTCCTGAATATATTCAGGAAAAAACGCATACGCCCTTTTTGGCCAACCAAGCAACCTGGAAAGGCAAATCAGCGCTACAAAGAAGTCTCGCTTCCCATCGGTCAAAAGGGCCATGCTGAAAAAAGTGTCAAAACCAGAAATGCAGGACAGGCCATGGAGAAATGGGAGCCTTGCTACACTGATGGGCGAGATGTAAATTGCCAACAGCCACTCTGGAGAAGTGTACGGTGTGTCCTGAAACATCTAAAAAACACAGCTTAGAGAGCACAGGGCACTTCCACGCATGGGGAGATAAAGTGGGAAAATTGAAAATCAGCAAGACACAAGCACCCCAAAGTTTAGGGCTGCTCTGTTGACAAGGACCTCCACTTCATTCCACCTTAAATATCCCAGGAAAGCGAAAAATGGATCAAAAAGTTGTGGTCCTTATGTACAATGGAATAACACTCAGCCATGAAATCAATGTCATAAGGCTAGTAGCAGCATGATGAGTGGATTTAGGTAAGACGATTCTAAGTGAAATAAGTCACACAGAAAAGGACACTTCTCATAAGGTGTCACTTATAGAGGGAATGTAAAAACCGTTACACTTGAACTGAATTACAAAACAGAACAGAGTCACACATGCAGAAAACACACTATGGCTGCTTAACGGGAAAGGTGAGGTGGGGTGATACATAAAACAAGAGTTTCAAATTAGCTCAGATACCGTTCCATAAACCCAATATGTAATAGACAAGACCTACTCCTTGCTCAGAGAACTGGACTCAACACGCCCGATTCACCGCACAAGAAAATATCTGACTAGTAATAATCTTAAAACCTATGTATTGATATCTCTCTGTTAGTGTGTCAAGAGGGTGTAAAGCGGCATAAACACAGCCGTGAAAAGCAGCTAAAGCCCATTATAAAAATAAATTATTTTTAAAAACCCATGAAACACAAACAGGGAAAGAGAGAGAAATTCTTACACAATTCGTTCAGGGGCTGTGATGCAACCTGGATTGACCATATCTAGACCCACAGCTGGATGGGACATAACGGTGGACACTCTTGGGGCTGAGAGGTTTGGTGAGGTTGGGTGAGCAAACACAGACCCTTTAAAGTAATACTGCGTGCTACCCATCGCATGGGTCCCAAATCTCCAGGTTCAAGGGCATCTTCCTACATCGAAAACATGCATGAGAAACCCAGAAGATGGTACACCGTGTGATGGGGAAAGGTTTCTAAAACGCACCTCATTTCTCATCTCCTTGTGCTCGGGTTCGCCATTCCAGCCACTTTACTAGCAATCTCCCTACTTGGAGCATCAGCACCTTTAACCTCCTGTTCCGTACAGGTTGCAATTTGTCCTGAGGATGAACGGGAAGACGGGGAACCAATGAGAGACTAGCTATTGGTGTTGGGACAGGCACAGGTCACTCTATTTTCCCATCAGGAAGAAGAATTAACCACAGGCTCAGCCTGCCCCCGGAACCAGAACAGGGCCTGAAGCCATCCTGCGCTTTTGCGGCCAGCTCCCAAAAATGCGACTTGTAAAATGGAGCTTCAGGGCACTGCAATTCACAAACCTGCAGAGTTATAAATGATAACTCTCGTCCACAAATATATTGAGGGAAGGCAAAGAAGAGGATTTGAAATCAAGGCAGAATTGCAAGAAACAGATTTCAGGAGGTAGATTCGAATCGCCTTTAAAGCACATGAAAAGCGGCAAAACGTTGACAATGATTCCCTTGGCCAAAAAGGGCGTATGCGTTTTTTCCTGAATATATTCAGGAAAAAACGCATACGCCCTTTTTGGCCAACCAAGCAACCTGGAAAGGCAAATCAGCGCTACAAAGAAGTCTCGCTTCCCATCGGTCAAAAGGGCCATGCTGAAAAAAGTGTCAAAACCAGAAATGCAGGACAGGCCATGGAGAAATTGGAGCCTTGCTACACTGATGGGTGGGATGTAAATTGCCAACAGCCACTCTGGAGAAGTGTACGGTGTGTCCTGAAACATCTAAGAAACACAGCTTAGAGAGCATAGGGCACTTCCACGCATGGGGGGATAAAGTGGGAAAATTGAAAATCAGCAAGACACAAGCACCCCAAAGTTTAGGGCTGCTCTGTTGACAAGGACCTCCACTTCATTCCACCTTAAATATCCCAGGAAAGCGAAAAATGGATCAAAAAGTTGTGGTCCTTATGTACAATGGAATATCACTCAGCCATGAAATCAATGTCATAAGGCTAGTAGCAGCATGATGAGTGGATTTAGGTAAGACGATTCTAAGTGAAATAAGTCACACAGAAAAGGACACTTCTCATAAGGTGTCACTTATAGAGGGAACGTAAAAACCGTTACACTTGAACTGAATTACAAAACAGAACAGAGTCACACATGCAGAAAACACACTATGGCTGCTTAACGGGAAAGGTGAGGTGGGGTGATACATAAAACAAGAGTTTCAAATTAGCTCAGATACCGTTCCATAAACCCAATATGTAATAGACAAGACCTACTCCTTGCTCAGAGAACTGGACTCAACACGCCCGATTCACCGCACAAGAATATATCTGACTAGTAATAATCTTAAAACCTATGTATTGATATCTCTCTGTTAGTGTGTCAAGTGGGTGTAAAGCGGCATAAACACAGCCGTGAAAAGCAGCTAAACCCCATTATAAAAATAAATTACTTTTAAAAACCCATGAAACAAAGACAGGGAAAGAGAGAGAAATTCTTACACAATTCGTTCAGGGGCTGTGATGCAACCTGGATTGACCATATCTAGACCCACAGCTGGATGAGACATAAGGGTGGACACTCTTGGGGCTGAGAGGTTTGGTGAGGTTGGGTGAGCAAACGCAGACCCTTTAAAGTAATACTGCGTGCTACCCATCGCATGGGTCCCAAATCTCCAGGTTCAAGGGCATCTTCCTACATCGAAAACATGCATGAGAAACCCAGAAGATGGTACACCGTGTGATGGGGAAAGGTTTCTAAAACGCACCTCATTTCTCATCTCCTTGTGCTCGGGTTCGCCATTCCAGCCACTTTACTAGCAATCTCCCTAATTGGAGCATCAGCACCTTTAACCTCCTGTTCCGTACAGGTTGCAATTTGTCCTGAGGATGAACGGGAAGACGGGGAACCAATGAGAGACTAGCTCTTGGTGTTGGGACAGGCACAGGTCACTCTATTTTCCCATCAGGAAGAAGAATTAACCACAGGCTCAGCCTGCCCCCCGGAACCAGAACAGGGCCTGAAGCCATCCTGCGCTTTTGCGGCCATCTCCCAAAAATGCGACTTGTAAAATGGAGCTTCAGGGCACTGCAATTCACAAACCTGCAGAGTTATAAATGATAACTCTCGTCCACAAATATATTGAGGGAAGGCAAAGAAGAGGATTTGAAATCAAGGCAGAATTGCAGGTAACAGATTTCAGGAGGTAGATTCGAATCGCCTTTAAAGTACATGAAAAGCGGCAAAACGTTGACAATGATGCCCTTGTCCAAAAAGGGCGTATGCGTTTTTTCCTGAATATATTCAGGAAAAAACGCATACGCACTTTTTGCCAACCAAGCATCCTGGAAAGGCAAATCAGCGCTACAAAGAAGTCTCGCTTCCCATCGGACAAAAGGGCCATGCTGAAAAAAGTGTCAAAACCGGAAATGCAGGACAGGCCATGGAGAAATGGGAGCCTTGCTACACTGATGGGCGGGATGTAAATCGCCAACAGCCACTCTGGAGAAGTGTACGGTGTGTCCTGAAACATCTAAGAAACACAGCTTAGAGAGCATAGGGCACTTCCACGCATGGGGGGATAAAGTGGGAAAATTGAAAATCAGCAAGACACAAGCACCCCAAAGTTTAGGGCTGCTCTGTTGACAAGGACCTCCACTTCATTCCACCTTAAATATCCCAGGAAAGCGAAAAATGGATAAAAAAGTTGTGGTCCTTATGTACAATGGAATATCACTCAGCCATGAAATCAATGTAATAAGGCTAGTAGCAGCATGATGAGTGGATTTAGGTAAGACGATTCTAAGTGAAATAAGTCACACAGAAAAGGACACTTCTCATAAGGTGTCACTTATAGAGGGAATGTAAAAACCGTTACACTTTAACTGAATTACAAAACAGAACAGAGTCACACATGCAGAAAACACACTATGGCTGCTTAACGGGAAAGGTGAGGTGGGGTGATACATAAAACAAGAGTTTCAAATTAGCTCAGATACCGTTCCATAAACCCAATATGTAATAGACAAGACCTACTCCTTGCTCAGAGAACTGGACTCAACACGCCCGATTCACTGCACAAGAATATATCTGACTAGTAATAATCTTAAAACCTATGTATTGATATCTCTCTGTTAGTGTGTCAAGTGGGTGTAAAGCGGCATAAACACAGCCGTGAAAAGCAGCTAAACCCCATTATAAAAATAAATTACTTTTAAAAACCCATGAAACAAAGACAGGGAAAGAGAGAGAAATTCTTACACAATTCGTTCAGGGGCTGTGATGCAACCTGGATTGACCATATCTAGACCCACAGCTGGATGAGACATAAGGGTGGACACTCTTGGGGCTGAGAGGTTTGGTGAGGTTGGGTGAGCAAACGCAGACCCTTTAAAGTAATACTGCGTGCTACCCATCGCATGGGTCCCAAATCTCCAGGTTCAAGGGCATCTTCCTACATCGAAAACATGCATGAGAAACCCAGAAGATGGTACACCGTGTGATGGGGAAAGGTTTCTAAAACGCACCTCATTTCTCATCTCCTTGTGCTAGGGTTCGCCATTCCAGCCACTTTACTAGCAATCTCCCTACTTGGAGCATCAGCACCTTTAACCTCCTGTTCCGTACAGGTTGCAATTTGTCCTGAGGATGAACGGGAAGACGGGGAACCAATGAGAGACTAGCTCTTGGTGTTGGGACAGGCACAGGTCACTCTATTTTCCCATCAGGAAGAAGAATTAACCACAGGCTCAGCCTGCCCCCCGGAACCAGAAGAGGGCCTGAAGCCATCCTGCGCTTTTGCGGCCAGCTCCCAAAAATGCGAATTGTAAAATGGAGCTTCAGGGCACTGCAATTCACAAACCTGCAGAGTTATAAATGATAACTCTCGTCCACAAATATATTGAGGGAAGGCAAAGAAGAGGATTTGAAATCAAGGCAGAATTGCAGGTAACAGATTTCAGGAGTTAGATTCGAATCGCCTTTAAAGCACATGAAAAGCGGCAAAACGTTGACAATGATGCCCTTGGCCAAAAAGGGCGTATGCGTTTTTTCCTGAATATATTCAGGAAAAAACGCATACGCCCTTTTTGGCCAACCAAGCAACCTGGAAAGGCAAATCAGCGCTACAAAGAAGTCTCGCTTCCCATCGGTCAAAAGGGCCATGCTGAAAAAAGTGTCAAAACCAGAAATGCAGGACAGGCCATGGAGAAATGGGAGCCTTGCTACACTGATGGGTGGGATGTAAATCGCCAACAGCCACTCTGGAGAAGTGTACGGTGTGTCCTGAAACATCTAAGAAACACAGCTTAGAGAGCATAGGGCACTTCCACGCATGGGGGGATAAAGTGGGAAAATTGAAAATCAGCAAGACACAAGCACCCCAAAGTTTAGGGCTGCTCTGTTGACAAGGACCTCCACTTCATTCCACCTTAAATATCCCAGGAAAGCGAAAAATGGATCAAAAAGTTGTGGTCCTTATGTACAATGGAATATCACTCAGCCATGAAATCAATGTCATAAGGCTAGTAGCAGCATGATGAGTGGATTTAGGTAAGACGATTCTAAGTGAAATAAGTCACACAGAAAAGGACACTTCTCATAAGGTGTCACTTATAGAGGGAATGTAAAAACCGTTACACTTTAACTGAATTACAAAACAGAACAGAGTCACACATGCAGAAAACACACTATGGCTGCTTAACGGGAAAGGTGAGGTGGGGTGATACATAAAACAAGAGTTTCAAATTAGCTCAGATACCGTTCCATAAACCCAATATGTAATAGACAAGACCTACTCCTTGCTCAGAGAACTGGACTCAACACGCCCGATTCACCGCACAAGAATATATCTGACTAGTAATAATCTTAAAACCTATGTATTGATATCTCTCTGTTAGTGTGTCAAGTGGGTGTAAAGCGGCATAAACACAGCCGTGAAAAGCAGCTAAACCCCATTATAAAAATAAATTACTTTTAAAAACCCATGAAACAAAGACAGGGAAAGAGAGAGAAATTCTTACACAATTCGTTCAGGGGCTGTGATGCAACCTGGATTGACCATATCTAGACCCACAGCTGGATGAGACATAAGGGTGGACACTCTTGGGGCTGAGAGGTTTGGTGAGGTTGGGTGAGCAAACGCAGACCCTTTAAAGTAATACTGCGTGCTACCCATCGCATGGGTCCCAAATCTCCAGGTTCAAGGGCATCTTCCTACATCGAAAACATGCATGAGAAACCCAGAAGATGGTACACCGTGTGATGGGGAAAGGTTTCTAAAACGCACCTCATTTCTCATCTCCTTGTGCTCGGGTTCGCCATTCCAGCCACTTTACTAGCAATCTCCCTACTTGGAGCATCAGCACCTTTAACCTCCTGTTCCGTACAGGTTGCAATTTGTCCTGAGGATGAACGGGAAGACGGGGAACCAATGAGAGACTAGCTCTTGGTGTTGGGACAGGCACAGGTCACTCTATTTTCCCATCAGGAAGAAGAATTAACCACAGGCTCAGCCTGCCCCCCGGAACCAGAACAGGGCCTGAAGCCATCCTGCGCTTTTGCGGCCGGCTCCCAAAAATGCGACTTGTAAAATGGAGCTTCAGGGCACTGCAATTCACAAACCTGCAGAGTTATAAATGATAACTCTCGTCCACAAATATATTGAGGGAAGGCAAAGAAGAGGATTTGAAATCAAGGCAGAATTGCAGGTAACAGATTTCAGGAGGTAGATTCGAATCGCCTTTAAAGCACATGAAAAGCGGCAAAACGTTGACAATGATGCCCTTGGCCAAAAAGGGCGTATGCGTTTTTTCCTGAATATATTCAGGAAAAAACGCATACGCACTTTTTGGCCAACCAAGCATCCTGGAAAGGCAAATCAGCGCTACAAAGAAGTCTCGCTTCCCATCGGACAAAAGGGCCATGCTGAAAAAAGTGTCAAAACCGGAAATGCAGGACAGGCCATGGAGAAATGGGAGCCTTGCTACACTGATGGGCGTGATGTAAATCGCCAACAGCCACTCTGGAGAAGTGTACGGTGTGTCCTGAAACATCTAAAAAACACATCTTAGAGAGCATAGGGCACTTCCACGCATGGGGGGATAAAGTGGGAAAAGTGAAAATCAGCAAGACACAAGCACCCCAAAGTTTAGGGCTGCTCTGTTGACAAGGACCTCCACTTCATTCCACCTTAAATATCCCAGGAAAGCGAAAAATGGATAAAAAAGTTGTGGTCCTTATGTACAATGGAATATCACTCAGCCATGAAATCAATGTCATAAGGCTAGTAGCAGCATGATGAGTGGATTTAGGTAAGACGATTCTAAGTGAAATAAGTCACACAGAAAAGGACACTTCTCATAAGGTGTCACTTATAGAGGGAATGTAAAAACCGTTACACTTGAACTGAATTACAAAACAGAACAGAGTCACACATGCAGAAAACACACTATGGCTGCTTAACGGGAAAGGTGAGGTGGGGTGATACATAAAACAAGAGTTTCAAATTAGCTCAGATACCGTTCCATAAACCCAATATGTAATAGACAAGACCTACTCCTTGCTCAGAGAACTGGACTCAACACGCCCGATTGACCGCACAAGAATATATCTGACTAGTAATAATCTTAAAACCTATGTATTGATATCTCTCTGTTAGTGTGTCAAGTGGGTGTAAAGCGGCATAAACACAGCCGTGAAAAGCAGCTAAACCCCATTATAAAAATAAATTACTTTTAAAAACCCATGAAACAAAGACAGGGAAAGAGAGAGAAATTCTTACACAATTCGTTCAGGGGCTGTGATGCAACCTGGATTGACCATATCTAGACCCACAGCTGGATGAGACATAAGGGTGGACACTCTTGGGGCTGAGAGGTTTGGTGAGGTTGGGTGAGCAAACGCAGACCCTTTAAAGTAATACTGCGTGCTACCATCGCATGGGTCCCAAATCTCCAGGTTCAAGGGCATCTTCCTACATCGAAAACATGCATGAGAAACCCAGAAGATGGTACACCGTGTGATGGGGAAAGGTTTCTAAAACGCACCTCATTTCTCATCTCCTTGTGCTCGGGTTCGCCATTCCAGCCACTTTACTAGCAATCTCCCTACTTGGAGCATCAGCACCTTTAACCTCCTGTTCCGTACAGGTTGCAATTTGTCCTGAGGATGAACGGGAAGACGGGGAACCAATGAGAGACTAGCTCTTGGTGTTGGGACAGGCACAGGTCACTCTATTTTCCCATCAGGAAGAAGAATTAACCACAGGCTCAGCCTGCCCCCCGGAACCAGAACAGGGCCTGAAGCCATCCTGCGCTTTTGCGGCCAGCTCCCAAAAATGCGACTTGTAAAATGGAGCTTCAGGGCACTGCAATTCACAAACCTGCAGAGTTATAAATGATAACTCTCGTCCACAAATATATTGAGGGAAGGCAAAGAAGAGGATTTGAAATCAAGGCAGAATTGCAAGAAACAGATTTCAGGAGGTAGATTCGAATCGCCTTTAAAGCACATGAAAAGCGGCAAAACGTTGACAATGATGCCCTTGGCCAAAAAGGGCGTATGCGTTTTTTCCTGAATATATTCAGGAAAAAATGCATACGCCCTTTTTGGCCAACCAAGCAACCTGGAAAGGCAAATCAGCGCTACAAAGAAGTCTCGCTTCCCATCGGTTAAAAGGGCCATGCTGAAAAAAGTGTCAAAACCAGAAATGCAGGACAGGCCATGGAGAAATTGGATCCTTGCTACACTGATGGGTGGGATGTAAATTGCCAACAGCCACTCTGGAGAAGTGTACGGTGTGTCCTGAAACATCTAAAAAACACAGCTTAGAGAGCATAGGGCACTTCCACGCATGGGGGGATAAAGTGGGAAAATTGAAAATCAGCAAGACACAAGCACCCCAAAGTTTAGGGCTGCTCTGTTGACAAGGACCTCCACTTCATTCCACCTTAAATATCCCAGGAAAGCGAAAAATGGATAAAAAAGTTGTGGTCCTTATGTACAATGGAATATCACTCAGCCATGAAATCAATGTCATAAGGCTAGTAGCAGCATGATGAGTGGATTTAGGTAAGACGATTCTAAGTGAAATAAGTCACACAGAAAAGGACACTTCTCATAAGGTGTCACTTATAGAGGGAAAGTAAAAACCGTTACACTTGAACTGAATTACAAAACAGAACAGAGTCACACATGCAGAAAACACACTATGGCTGCTTAACGGGAAAGGTGAGGTGGGGTGATACATAAAACAAGAGTTTCAAATTAGCTCAGATACCGTTCCATAAACCCAATATGTAATAGACAAGACCTACTCCTTGCTCAGAGAACTGGACTCAACACGCCCGATTCACCGCACAAGAATATATCTGACTAGTAATAATCTTAAAACCTATGTATTGATATCTCTCTGTTAGTGTGTCAAGTGGGTGTAAAGCGGCATAAACACAGCCGTGAAAAGCAGCTAAACCCCATTATAAAAATAAATTACTTTTAAAAACCCATGAAACAAAGACAGGGAAAGAGAGAGAAATTCTTACACAATTCGTTCAGGGGCTGTGATGCAACCTGGATTGACCATATCTAGACCCACAGCTGGATGAGACATAAGGGTGGACACTCTTGGGGCTGAGAGGTTTGGTGAGGTTGGGTGAGCAAACGCAGACCCTTTAAAGTAATACTGCGTGCTACCCATCGCATGGGTCCCAAATCTCCAGGTTCAAGGGCATCTTCCTACATCGAAAACATGCATGAGAAACCCAGAAGATGGTACACCGTGTGATGGGGAAAGGTTTCTAAAACGCACCTAATTTCTCATCTCCTTGTGCTCGGGTTCGCCATTCCAGCCACTTTACTAGCAATCTCCCTACTTGGAGCATCAGCACCTTTAACCTCCTGTTCCGTACAGGTTGCAATTTGTCCTGAGGATGAACGGGAAGACGGGGAACCAATGAGAGACTAGCTCTTGGTGTTGGGACTGGCACAGGTCACTCTATTTTCCCATCAGGATGAAGAATTAACCACAGGCTCAGCCTGCCCCCCGGAACCAGAACAGGGCCTGAAGCCTTCCTGCGCTTTTGCGGCCAGCTCCCAAAAAAGCGACTTGTAAAATGGAGCTTCAGGGCACTGCAATTCACAAACCTGCAGAGTTATAAATGATAACTCTCGTCCACAAATATATTGAGGGAAGGCAAAGAAGAGGATTTGAAATCAAGGCAGAATTGCAGGAAACAGATTTCAGGAGGTAGATTCGAATCGCCTTTAAAGCACATGAAAAGCGGCAAAACGTTGACAATGATGCCCTTGGCCAGAAAGGGCGTATGCGTTTTTTCCTGAATATATTCAGGAAAAAACGCATACGCCCTTTTTGGCCAACCAAGCAACCTGGAAAGGCAAATCAGCGCTACAAAGAAGTCTCGCTTCCCATCGGTCAAAAGGGCCATGCTGAAAAAAGTGTCAAAACCAGAAATGCAGGACAGGCCATGGAGAAATGGGAGCCTTGCTACACTGATGGGCGGGATGTAAATTGCCAACAGCCACTCTGGAGAAGTGTACGGTGTGTCCTGAAACATCTAAAAAAAACAGCTTAGAGAGCATAGGGCACTTCCACGCATGGGGGGATAAAGTGGGAAAATTGAAAATCAGCAAGACACAAGCACCCCAAAGTTTAGGGCTGCTCTGTTGACAAGGACCTCCACTTCATTCCACCTTAAATATCCCAGGAAAGCGAAAAATGGATAAAAAAGTTGTGGTCCTCATGTACAATGGAATATCACTCAGCCATGAAATCAATGTCATAAGGCTAGTAGCAGCATGATGAGTGGATTTAGGTAAGACGATTCTAAGTGAAATAAGTCACACAGAAAAGGACACTTCTCATAAGGTGTCACTTATAGAGGGAATGTAAAAACCGTTACACTTGAACTGAATTACAAAACAGAACAGAGTCACACATGCAGAAAACACACTATGGCTGCTTAACGGGAAAGGTGAGGTGGGGTGATACATAAAACAAGAGTTTCAAATTAGCTCAGATACCGTTCCATAAACCCAATATGTAATAGACAAGACCTACTCCTTGCTCAGAGAACTGGACTCAACACGCCCGATTCACCGCACAAGAATATATCTGACTAGTAATAATCTTAAAACCTATGTATTGATATCTCTCTGTTAGTGTGTCAAGTGGGTGTAAAGCGGCATAAACACAGCCGTGAAAAGCAGCTAAACCCCATTATAAAAATAAATTACTTTTAAAAACCCATGAAACAAAGACAGGGAAAGAGAGAGAAATTCTTACACAATTCGTTCAGGGGCTGTGATGCAACCTGGATTGACCATATCTAGACCCACAGCTGGATGAGACATAAGGGTGGACACTCTTGGGGCTGAGAGGTTTGGTGAGGTTGGGTGAGCAAACGCAGACCCTTTAAAGTAATACTGCGTGCTACCCATCGCATGGGTCCCAAATCTCCAGGTTCAAGGGCATCTTCCTACATCGAAAACATGCATGAGAAACCCAGAAGATGGTACACCGTGTGATGGGGAAAGGTTTCTAAAACGCACCTAATTTCTCATCTCCTTGTGCTCGGGTTCGCCATTCCAGCCACTTTACTAGCAATCTCCCTACTTGGAGCATCAGCACCTTTAACCTCCTGTTCCGTACAGGTTGCAATTTGTCCTGAGGATGAACGGGAAGACGGGGAACCAATGAGAGACTAGCTCTTGGTGTTGGGACTGGCACAGGTCACTCTATTTTCCCATCAGGATGAAGAATTAACCACAGGCTCAGCCTGCCCCCCGGAACCAGAACAGGGCCTGAAGACATCCTGCGCTTTTGCGGCCAGCTCCCAAAAAAGCGACTTGTAAAATGGAGCTTCAGGGCACTGCAATTCACAAACCTGCAGAGTTATAAATGATAACTCTCGTCCACAAATATATTGAGGGAAGGCAAACAAGAGGATTTGAAATCAAGGCAGAATTGCAGGAAACAGATTTCAGGAGGTAGATTCGAATCGCCTTTAAAGCACATGAAAAGCGACAAAACGTTGACAATGATGCCCTTGGCCAGAAAGGGCGTATGCGTTTTTTCCTGAATATATTCAGGAAAAAACGCATACGCCCTTTTTGGCCAACCAAGCAACCTGGAAAGGCAAATCAGCGCTACAAAGAAGTCTCGCTTCCCATCGGTCAAAAGGGCCATGCTGAAAAAAGTGTCAAAACCAGAAATGCAGGACAGGCCATGGAGAAATGGGAGCCTTGCTACACTGATGGGCGGGATGTAAATTGCCAACAGCCACTCTGGAGAAGTGTACGGTGTGTCCTGAAACATCTAAAAAACACAGCTTAGAGAGCATAGGGCACTTCCATGCATGGGGGGATAAAGTGGGAAAATTGAAAATCAGCAAGACACAAGCACCCCAAAGTTTAGGGCTGCTCTGTTGACAAGGACCTCCACTTCATTCCACCTTAAATATCCCAGGAAACCGAAAAATGGATCAAAAATTTGTGGTCCTTATGTACAATGGAATAACACTCAGCCATGAAATCAATGTCATAAGGCTAGTAGCAGCATGATGAGTGGATTTAGGTAAGACGATTCTAAGTGAAATAAGTCACACAGAAAAGGACACTTCTCATAAGGTGTCACTTATAGAGGGAATGTAAAAACCGTTACACTTGAACTGAATTACAAAACAGAACAGAGTCACACATGCAGAAAACACACTATGGCTGCTTAACGGGAAAGGTGAGGTGGGGTGATACATAAAACAAGAGCTTCAAATTAGCTTAGATACCGTTCCATAAACCCAATATGTAATAGACAAGACCTACTCCTTGCTCAGAGAACTGGACTCAACACGCCCGATTCACCGCACAAGAATATATCTGACTAGTAATAATCTTAAAACCTATGTATTGATATCCCTCTGTTAGTGTGTCAAGTGGGTGTAAAGCGGCATAAACACAGCCGTGAAAAGCAGCTAAGCCCCATTATAAAAATAAATTACTTTTAAAAACCCATGAAACAAAGACAGGGAAAGAGAGAGAAATTCTTACACAATTCGTTCAGGGGCTGTGATGCAACCTGGATTGACCATATCTAGACCCACAGCTGGATGAGACATAAGGGTGGACACTCTTGGGGCTGAGAGGTTTGGTGAGGTTGGGTGAGCAAACGCAGACCCTTTAAAGTAATACTGCGTGCTACCCATCGCATGGGTCCCAAATCTCCAGGTTCAAGGGCATCTTCCTACACCGAAAACATGCATGAGAAACCCAGAAGATGGTACACCGTGTGATGGGGAAAGGTTTCTAAAACGCACCTCATTTCTCATCTCCTTGTGCTCGGGTTCGCCATTCCAGCCAATTTACTAGCAATCTCCCTACTTGGAGCATCAGCACCTTTAACCTCCTGTTCCGTACAGGTTGCAATTTGTCCTGAGGATGAACGGGAAGACGGGAAACCAATGAGAGACTAGCTCTTGGTGTTGGGACAGGCACAGGTCACTCTATTTTCCCATCAGGAAGAAGAATTAACCACAGGCTCAGCCTGCCCCCCGGAACCAGAACAGGGCCTGAAGCCATCCTGCGCTTTTGCGGCCAGCTCCCAAAAAAGCGACTTGTAAAATGGAGCTTCAGGGCACTGCAATTCACAAACCTGCAGAGTTATAAATGATAACTCTCGTCCACAAATATATTGAGGGAAGGCAAAGAAGAGGATTTGAAATCAAGGCAGAATTGCAGGAAACAGATTTCAGGAGGTAGATTCGAATCGCCTTTAAAGCACATGAAAAGCGGCAAAACGTTGACAATGATGCCCTTGGCCAAAAAGGGCGTATGCGTTTTTTCCTGAATATATTCAGAAAAAAACGCATACGCCCTTTTTGGCCAACCAAGCAACCTGGAAAGGCAAATCAGCGCTACAAAGAAGTCTCGCTTCCCATCGGTCAAAAGGGCCATGCTGAAAAAAGTGTCAAAACCAGAAATGCAGGACAGGCCATGGAGAAATGGGAGCCTTGCTACACTGATGGGTGGGATGTAAATCGCCAACAGCCACTCTGGAGAAGTGTACGGTGTGTCCTGAAACATCTAAAAAACACAGCTTAGAGAGCATAGGGCACTTCCACGCATGGGGGGATAAAGTGGGAAAATTGAAAATCAGCAAGACACAAGCACCCCAAAGTTTAGGGCTGCTCTGTTGACAAGGACCTCCACTTCATTCCACCTTAAATATCCCAGGAAAGCGAAAAATGGATAAAAAAGTTGTGGTCCTCATGTACAATGGAATATCACTCAGCCATGAAATCAATGTCATAAGGCTAGTAGCAGCATGATGAGTGGATTTAGGTAAGACGATTCTAAGTGAAATAAGTCACACAGAAAAGGACACTTCTCATAAGGTGTCACTTATAGAGGGAATGTAAAAACCGTTACACTTGAACTGAATTACAAAACAGAACAGAGTCACACATGCAGAAAACACACTATGGCTGCTTAACGGGAAAGGTGAGGTGGGGGGATACATAAAACAAGAGTTTCAAATTAGCTCAGATACCGTTCCATAAACCCAATATGTAATAGACAAGACCTACTCCTTGCTCAGAGAACTGGACTCAACACGCCCGATTCACCGCACAAGAATATATCTGACTAGTAATAATCTTAAAACCTATGTATTGATATCTCTCTGTTAGTGTGTCAAGTGGGTGTAAAGCGGCATAAACACAGCCGTGAAAAGCAGCTAAACCCCATTATAAAAATAAATTACTTTTAAAAACCCATGAAACAAAGACAGGGAAAGAGAGAGAAATTCTTACACAATTCGTTCAGGGGCTGTGATGCAACCTGGATTGACCATATCTAGACCCACAGCTGGATGAGACATAAGGGTGGACACTCTTGGGGCTGAGAGGTTTGGTGAGGTTGGGTGAGCAAACGCAGACCCTTTAAAGTAATACTGCGTGCTACCATCGCATGGGTCCCAAATCTCCAGGTTCAAGGGCATCTTCCTACATCGAAAACATGCATGAGAAACCCAGAAGATGGTACACCGTGTGATGGGGAAAGGTTTCTAAAACGCACCTCATTTCTCATCTCCTTGTGCTCGGGTTCGCCATTCCAGCCACTTTACTAGCAATCTCCCTACTTGGAGCATCAGCACCTTTAACCTCCTGTTCCGTACAGGTTGCAATTTGTCCTGAGGATGAACGGGAAGACGGGGAACCAATGAGAGACTAGCTCTTGGTGTTGGGACTGGCACAGGTCACTCTATTTTCCCATCAGGATGAAGAATTAACCACAGGCTCAGCCTGCCCCCCGGAACCAGAACAGGGCCTGAAGCCTTCCTGCGCTTTTGCGGCCAGCTCCCAAAAAAGCGACTTGTAAAATGGAGCTTCAGGGCACTGCAATTCACAAACCTGCAGAGTTATAAATGATAACTCTCGTCCACAAATATATTGAGGGAAGGCAAAGAAGAGGATTTGAAATCAAGGCAGAATTGCAGGAAACAGATTTCAGGAGGTAGATTCGAATCGCCTTTAAAGCACATGAAAAGCGGCAAAACGTTGACAATGATGCCCTTGGCCAGAAAGGGCGTATGCGTTTTTTCCTGAATATATTCAGGAAAAAACGCATACGCCCTTTTTGGCCAACCAAGCAACCTGGAAAGGCAAATCAGCGCTACAAAGAAGTCTCGCTTCCCATCGGTCAAAAGGGCCATGCTGAAAAAAGTGTCAAAACCAGAAATGCAGGACAGGCCATGGAGAAATGGGAGCCTTGCTACACTGATGGGCGGGATGTAAATTGCCAACAGCCACTCTGGAGAAGTGTACGGTGTGTCCTGAAACATCTAAAAAAAACAGCTTAGAGAGCATAGGGCACTTCCACGCATGGGGGGATAAAGTGGGAAAATTGAAAATCAGCAAGACACAAGCACCCCAAAGTTTAGGGCTGCTCTGTTGACAAGGACCTCCACTTCATTCCACCTTAAATATCCCAGGAAAGCGAAAAATGGATAAAAAAGTTGTGGTCCTCATGTACAATGGAATATCACTCAGCCATGAAATCAATGTCATAAGGCTAGTAGCAGCATGATGAGTGGATTTAGGTAAGACGATTCTAAGTGAAATAAGTCACACAGAAAAGGACACTTCTCATAAGGTGTCACTTATAGAGGGAATGTAAAAACCGTTACACTTGAACTGAATTACAAAACAGAACAGAGTCACACATGCAGAAAACACACTATGGCTGCTTAACGGGAAAGGTGAGGTGGGGTGATACATAAAACAAGAGTTTCAAATTAGCTCAGATACCGTTCCATAAACCCAATATGTAATAGACAAGACCTACTCCTTGCTCAGAGAACTGGACTCAACACGCCCGATTCACCGCACAAGAATATATCTGACTAGTAATAATCTTAAAACCTATGTATTGATATCTCTCTGTTAGTGTGTCAAGTGGGTGTAAAGCGGCATAAACACAGCCGTGAAAAGCAGCTAAACCCCATTATAAAAATAAATTACTTTTAAAAACCCATGAAACAAAGACAGGGAAAGAGAGAGAAATTCTTACACAATTCGTTCAGGGGCTGTGATGCAACCTGGATTGACCATATCTAGACCCACAGCTGGATGAGACATAAGGGTGGACACTCTTGGGGCTGAGAGGTTTGGTGAGGTTGGGTGAGCAAACGCAGACCCTTTAAAGTAATACTGCGTGCTACCCATCGCATGGGTCCCAAATCTCCAGGTTCAAGGGCATCTTCCTACATCGAAAACATGCATGAGAAACCCAGAAGATGGTACACCGTGTGATGGGGAAAGGTTTCTAAAACGCACCTCATTTCTCATCTCCTTGTGCTCGGGTTCGCCATTCCAGCCACTTTACTAGCAATCTCCCTACTTGGAGCATCAGCACCTTTAACCTCCTGTTCCGTACAGGTTGCAATTTGTCCTGAGGATGAACGGGAAGACGGGGAACCAATGAGAGACTAGCTCTTGGTGTTGGGACTGGCACAGGTCACTCTATTTTCCCATCAGGATGAAGAATTAACCACAGGCTCAGCCTGCCCCCCGGAACCAGAACAGGGCCTGAAGACATCCTGCGCTTTTGCGGCCAGCTCCCAAAAAAGCGACTTGTAAAATGGAGCTTCAGGGCACTGCAATTCACAAACCTGCAGAGTTATAAATGATAACTCTCGTCCACAAATATATTGAGGGAAGGCAAACAAGAGGATTTGAAATCAAGGCAGAATTGCAGGAAACAGATTTCAGGAGGTAGATTCGAATCGCCTTTAAAGCACATGAAAAGCGACAAAACGTTGACAATGATGCCCTTGGCCAGAAAGGGCGTATGCGTTTTTTCCTGAATATATTCAGGAAAAAACGCATACGCCCTTTTTGGCCAACCAAGCAACCTGGAAAGGCAAATCAGCGCTACAAAGAAGTCTCGCTTCCCATCGGTCAAAAGGGCCATGCTGAAAAAAGTGTCAAAACCAGAAATGCAGGACAGGCCATGGAGAAATGGGAGCCTTGCTACACTGATGGGCGGGATGTAAATTGCCAACAGCCACTCTGGAGAAGTGTACGGTGTGTCCTGAAACATCTAAAAAACACAGCTTAGAGAGCATAGGGCACTTCCATGCATGGGGGGATAAAGTGGGAAAATTGAAAATCAGCAAGACACAAGCACCCCAAAGTTTAGGGCTGCTCTGTTGACAAGGACCTCCACTTCATTCCACCTTAAATATCCCAGGAAACCGAAAAATGGATCAAAAATTTGTGGTCCTTATGTACAATGGAATAACACTCAGCCATGAAATCAATGTCATAAAGCTAGTAGCAGCATGATGAGTGGATTTAGGTAAGACGATTCTAAGTGAAATAAGTCACACAGAAAAGGACACTTCTCATAAGGTGTCACTTATAGAGGGAATGTAAAAACTGTTACACTTGAACTGAATTACAAAACAGAACAGAGTCACACATGCAGAAAACACACTATGGCTGCTTAACGGGAAAGGTGAGGTGGGGTGATACATAAAACAAGAGCTTCAAATTAGCTTAGATACCGTTCCATAAACCCAATATGTAATAGACAAGACCTACTCCTTGCTCAGAGAACTGGACTCAACACGCCCGATTCACCGCACAAGAATATATCTGACTAGTAATAATCTTAAAACCTATGTATTGATATCCCTCTGTTAGTGGGTCAAGTGGGTGTAAAGCGGCATAAACACAGCCGTGAAAAGCAGCTAAGCCCCATTATAAAAATAAATTACTTTTAAAAACCCATGAAACAAAGACAGGGAAAGAGAGAGAAATTCTTACACAATTCGTTCAGGGGCTGTGATGCAACCTGGATTGACCATATCTAGACCCACAGCTGGATGAGACATAAGGGTGGACACTCTTGGGGCTGAGAGGTTTGGTGAGGTTGGGTGAGCAAACGCAGACCCTTTAAAGTAATACTGCGTGCTACCCATCGCATGGGTCCCAAATCTCCAGGTTCAAGGGCATCTTCCTACACCGAAAACATGCATGAGAAACCCAGAAGATGGTACACCGTGTGATGGGGAAAGGTTTCTAAAACGCACCTCATTTCTCATCTCCTTGTGCTCGGGTTCGCCATTCCAGCCAATTTACTAGCAATCTCCCTACTTGGAGCATCAGCACCTTTAACCTCCTGTTCCGTACAGGTTGCAATTTGTCCTGAGGATGAACGGGAAGACGGGAAACCAATGAGAGACTAGCTCTTGGTGTTGGGACAGGCACAGGTCACTCTATTTTCCCATCAGGAAGAAGAATTAACCACAGGCTCAGCCTGCCCCCCGGAACCAGAACAGGGCCTGAAGCCATCCTGCGCTTTTGCGGCCAGCTCCCAAAAAAGCGACTTGTAAAATGGAGCTTCAGGGCACTGCAATTCACAAACCTGCAGAGTTATAAATGATAACTCTCGTCCACAAATATATTGAGGGAAGGCAAAGAAGAGGATTTGAAATCAAGGCAGAATTGCAGGAAACAGATTTCAGGAGGTAGATTCGAATCGCCTTTAAAGCACATGAAAAGCGGCAAAACGTTGACAATGATGCCCTTGGCCAAAAAGGGCGTATGCGTTTTTTCCTGAATATATTCAGAAAAAAACGCATACGCCCTTTTTGGCCAACCAAGCAACCTGGAAAGGCAAATCAGCGCTACAAAGAAGTCTCGCTTCCCATCGGTCAAAAGGGCCATGCTGAAAAAAGTGTCAAAACCAGAAATGCAGGACAGGCCATGGAGAAATGGGAGCCTTGCTACACTGATGGGTGGGATGTAAATCGCCAACAGCCACTCTGGAGAAGTGTACGGTGTGTCCTGAAACATCTAAAAAACACAGCTTAGAGAGCATAGGGCACTTCCACGCATGGGGGGATAAAGTGGGAAAATTGAAAATCAGCAAGACACAAGCACCCCAAAGTTTAGGGCTGCTCTGTTGACAAGGACCTCCACTTCATTCCACCTTAAATATCCCAGGAAAGCGAAAAATGGATAAAAAAGTTGTGGTCCTCATGTACAATGGAATATCACTCAGCCATGAAATCAATGTCATAAGGCTAGTAGCAGCATGATGAGTGGATTTAGGTAAGACGATTCTAAGTGAAATAAGTCACACAGAAAAGGACACTTCTCATAAGGTGTCACTTATAGAGGGAATGTAAAAACCGTTACACTTGAACTGAATTACAAAACAGAACAGAGTCACACATGCAGAAAACACACTATGGCTGCTTAACGGGAAAGGTGAGGTGGGGTGATACATAAAACAAGAGTTTCAAATTAGCTCAGATACCGTTCCATAAACCCAATATGTAATAGACAAGACCTACTCCTTGCTCAGAGAACTGGACTCAACACGCCCGATTCACCGCACAAGAATATATCTGACTAGTAATAATCTTAAAACCTATGTATTGATATCTCTCTGTTAGTGTGTCAAGTGGGTGTAAAGCGGCATAAACACAGCCGTGAAAAGCAGCTAAACCCCATTATAAAAATAAATTACTTTTAAAAACCCATGAAACAAAGACAGGGAAAGAGAGAGAAATTCTTACACAATTCGTTCAGGGGCTGTGATGCAACCTGGATTGACCATATCTAGACCCACAGCTGGATGAGACATAAGGGTGGACACTCTTGGGGCTGAGAGGTTTGGTGAGGTTGGGTGAGCAAACGCAGACCCTTTAAAGTAATACTGCGTGCTACCATCGCATGGGTCCCAAATCTCCAGGTTCAAGGGCATCTTCCTACATCGAAAACATGCATGAGAAACCCAGAAGATGGTACACCGTGTGATGGGGAAAGGTTTCTAAAACGCACCTCATTTCTCATCTCCTTGTGCTCGGGTTCGCCATTCCAGCCACTTTACTAGCAATCTCCCTACTTGGAGCATCAGCACCTTTAACCTCCTGTTCCGTACAGGTTGCAATTTGTCCTGAGGATGAACGGGAAGACGGGGAACCAATGAGAGACTAGCTCTTGGTGTTGGGACAGGCACAGGTCACTCTATTTTCCCATCAGGATGAAGAATTAACCACAGGCTCAGCCTGCCCCCCGGAACCAGAACAGGGCCTGAAGCCTTCCTGCGCTTTTGCGGCCAGCTCCCAAAAAAGCGACTTGTAAAATGGAGCTTCAGGGCACTGCAATTCACAAACCTGCAGAGTTATAAATGATAACTCTCGTCCACAAATATATTGAGGGAAGGCAAAGAAGAGGATTTGAAATCAAGGCAGAATTGCAGGTAACAGATTTCAGGAGGTAGATTCGAATCGCCTTTAAAGCACATGAAAAGCGGCAAAACGTTGACAATGATGCCCTTGGCCAAAAAGGGCGTATGCGTTTTTTCCTGAATATATTCAGGAAAAAACGCATACGCCCTTTTTGGCCAACCAAGCAACCTGGAAAGGCAAATCAGCGCTACAAAGAAGTCTCGCTTCCCATCGGTCAAAAGGGCCATGCTGAAAAAAGTGTCAAAACCAGAAATGCAGGACAGGCCATGGAGAAATGGGAGCCTTGCTACACTGATGGGCGGGATGTAAATCGCCAACAGCCACTCTGGAGAAGTGTACGGTGTGTCCTGAAACATCTAAAAAACACAGCTTAGAGAGCATAGGGCACTTCCACGCATGGGGGGATAAAGTGGGAAAATTGAAAATCAGCAAGACACAAGCACCCCAAAGTTTAGGGCTGCTCTGTTGACAAGGACCTCCACTTCATTCCACCTTAAATATCCCAGGAAAGCGAAAAATGGATAAAAAAGTTGTGGTCCTCATGTACAA
The DNA here is from genome assembly GCF_965194825.1 of Balaenoptera physalus. NCBI lineage: Eukaryota > Metazoa > Chordata > Mammalia > Artiodactyla > Balaenopteridae > Balaenoptera > Balaenoptera physalus. The sequence goes on from NW_028125731.1 coordinate 198,116, forward strand.
TGGAATATCACTCAGCCATGAAATCAATGTCATAAGGCTAGTAGCAGCATGATGAGTGGATTTAGGTAAGACGATTCTAAGTGAAATAAGTCACACAGAAAAGGACACTTCTCATAAGGTGTCACTTATAGAGGGAATGTAAAAACCGTTACACTTGAACTGAATTACAAAACAGAACAGAGTCACACATGCAGAAAACACACTATGGCTGCTTAACGGGAAAGGTGAGGTGGGGTGATACATAAAACAAGAGTTTCAAATTAGCTCAGATACCGTTCCATAAACCCAATATGTAATAGACAAGACCTACTCCTTGCTCAGAGAACTGGACTCAACACGCCCGATTCACCGCACAAGAATATATCTGACTAGTAATAATCTTAAAACCTATGTATTGATATCTCTCTGTTAGTGTGTCAAGTGGGTGTAAAGCGGCATAAACACAGCCGTGAAAAGCAGCTAAACCCCATTATAAAAATAAATTACTTTTCAAAACCCATGAAACAAAGACAGTGAAAGAGAGAGAAATTCTTACACAATTCGTTCAGGGGCTGTGATGCAACCTGGATTGACCATATCTAGACCCACAGCTGGATGAGACATAAGGGTGGACACTCTTGGGGCTGAGAGGTTTGGTGAGGTTGGGTGAGCAAACGCAGACCCTTTAAAGTAATACTGCGTGCTACCATCGCATGGGTCCCAAATCTCCAGGTTCAAGGGCATCTTCCTACATCGAAAACATGCATGAGAAACCCAGAAGATGGTACACCGTGTGATGGGGAAAGGTTTCTAAAACGCACCTCATTTCTCATCTCCTTGTGCTCGGGTTCGCCATTCCAGCCACTTTACTAGCAATCTCCCTACTTGGAGCATCAGCACCTTTAACCACCTGTTCCGTACAGGTTGCAATTTGTCCTGAGGATGAACGGGAAGACGGGGAACCAATGAGAGACTAGCTCTTGGTGTTGGGACTGGCACAGGTCACTCTATTTTCCCATCAGGATGAAGAATTAACCACAGGCTCAGCCTGCCCCCCGGAACCAGAACAGGGCCTGAAGCCTTCCTGCGCTTTTGCGGCCAGCTCCCAAAAAAGCGACTTGTAAAATGGAGCTTCAGGGCACTGCAATTCACAAACCTGCAGAGTTATAAATGATAACTCTCGTCCACAAATATATTGAGGGAAGGCAAAGAAGAGGATTTGAAATCAAGGCAGAATTGCAGGAAACAGATTTCAGGAGGTAGATTCGAATCGCCTTTAAAGCACATGAAAAGCGGCAAAACGTTGACAATGATGCCCTTGGCCAGAAAGGGCGTATGCGTTTTTTCCTGAATATATTCAGGAAAAAACGCATACGCCCTTTTTGGCCAACCAAGCAACCTGGAAAGGCAAATCAGCGCTACAAAGAAGTCTCGCTTCCCATCGGTCAAAAGGGCCATGCTGAAAAAAGTGTCAAAACCAGAAATGCAGGACAGGCCATGGAGAAATGGGAGCCTTGCTACACTGATGGGCGGGATGTAAATTGCCAACAGCCACTCTGGAGAAGTGTACGGTGTGTCCTGAAACATCTAAAAAAAACAGCTTAGAGAGCATAGGGCACTTCCACGCATGGGGGGATAAAGTGGGAAAATTGAAAATCAGCAAGACACAAGCACCCCAAAGTTTAGGGCTGCTCTGTTGACAAGGACCTCCACTTCATTCCACCTTAAATATCCCAGGAAAGCGAAAAATGGATAAAAAAGTTGTGGTCCTCATGTACAATGGAATATCACTCAGCCATGAAATCAATGTCATAAGGCTAGTAGCAGCATGATGAGTGGATTTAGGTAAGACGATTCTAAGTGAAATAAGTCACACAGAAAAGGACACTTCTCATAAGGTGTCACTTATAGAGGGAATGTAAAAACCGTTACACTTGAACTGAATTACAAAACAGAACAGAGTCACACATGCAGAAAACACACTATGGCTGCTTAACGGGAAAGGTGAGGTGGGGTGATACATAAAACAAGAGTTTCAAATTAGCTCAGATACCGTTCCATAAACCCAATATGTAATAGACAAGACCTACTCCTTGCTCAGAGAACTGGACTCAACACGCCCGATTCACCGCACAAGAATATATCTGACTAGTAATAATCTTAAAACCTATGTATTGATATCTCTCTGTTAGTGTGTCAAGTGGGTGTAAAGCGGCATAAACACAGCCGTGAAAAGCAGCTAAACCCCATTATAAAAATAAATTACTTTTAAAAACCCATGAAACAAAGACAGGGAAAGAGAGAGAAATTCTTACACAATTCGTTCAGGGGCTGTGATGCAACCTGGATTGACCATATCTAGACCCACAGCTGGATGAGACATAAGGGTGGACACTCTTGGGGCTGAGAGGTTTGGTGAGGTTGGGTGAGCAAACGCAGACCCTTTAAAGTAATACTGCGTGCTACCCATCGCATGGGTCCCAAATCTCCAGGTTCAAGGGCATCTTCCTACATCGAAAACATGCATGAGAAACCCAGAAGATGGTACACCGTGTGATGGGGAAAGGTTTCTAAAACGCACCTCATTTCTCATCTCCTTGTGCTCGGGTTCGCCATTCCAGCCACTTTACTAGCAATCTCCCTACTTGGAGCATCAGCACCTTTAACCTCCTGTTCCGTACAGGTTGCAATTTGTCCTGAGGATGAACGGGAAGACGGGGAACCAATGAGAGACTAGCTCTTGGTGTTGGGACTGGCACAGGTCACTCTATTTTCCCATCAGGATGAAGAATTAACCACAGGCTCAGCCTGCCCCCCGGAACCAGAACAGGGCCTGAAGACATCCTGCGCTTTTGCGGCCAGCTCCCAAAAAAGCGACTTGTAAAATGGAGCTTCAGGGCACTGCAATTCACAAACCTGCAGAGTTATAAATGATAACTCTCGTCCACAAATATATTGAGGGAAGGCAAACAAGAGGATTTGAAATCAAGGCAGAATTGCAGGAAACAGATTTCAGGAGGTAGATTCGAATCGCCTTTAAAGCACATGAAAAGCGACAAAACGTTGACAATGATGCCCTTGGCCAGAAAGGGCGTATGCGTTTTTTCCTGAATATATTCAGGAAAAAACGCATACGCCCTTTTTGGCCAACCAAGCAACCTGGAAAGGCAAATCAGCGCTACAAAGAAGTCTCGCTTCCCATCGGTCAAAAGGGCCATGCTGAAAAAAGTGTCAAAACCAGAAATGCAGGACAGGCCATGGAGAAATGGGAGCCTTGCTACACTGATGGGCGGGATGTAAATTGCCAACAGCCACTCTGGAGAAGTGTACGGTGTGTCCTGAAACATCTAAAAAACACAGCTTAGAGAGCATAGGGCACTTCCATGCATGGGGGGATAAAGTGGGAAAATTGAAAATCAGCAAGACACAAGCACCCCAAAGTTTAGGGCTGCTCTGTTGACAAGGACCTCCACTTCATTCCACCTTAAATATCCCAGGAAACCGAAAAATGGATCAAAAATTTGTGGTCCTTATGTACAATGGAATAACACTCAGCCATGAAATCAATGTCATAAGGCTAGTAGCAGCATGATGAGTGGATTTAGGTAAGACGATTCTAAGTGAAATAAGTCACACAGAAAAGGACACTTCTCATAAGGTGTCACTTATAGAGGGAATGTAAAAACCGTTACACTTGAACTGAATTACAAAACAGAACAGAGTCACACATGCAGAAAACACACTATGGCTGCTTAACGGGAAAGGTGAGGTGGGGTGATACATAAAACAAGAGCTTCAAATTAGCTTAGATACCGTTCCATAAACCCAATATGTAATAGACAAGACCTACTCCTTGCTCAGAGAACTGGACTCAACACGCCCGATTCACCGCACAAGAATATATCTGACTAGTAATAATCTTAAAACCTATGTATTGATATCCCTCTGTTAGTGTGTCAAGTGGGTGTAAAGCGGCATAAACACAGCCGTGAAAAGCAGCTAAGCCCCATTATAAAAATAAATTACTTTTAAAAACCCATGAAACAAAGACAGGGAAAGAGAGAGAAATTCTTACACAATTCGTTCAGGGGCTGTGATGCAACCTGGATTGACCATATCTAGACCCACAGCTGGATGAGACATAAGGGTGGACACTCTTGGGGCTGAGAGGTTTGGTGAGGTTGGGTGAGCAAACGCAGACCCTTTAAAGTAATACTGCGTGCTACCCATCGCATGGGTCCCAAATCTCCAGGTTCAAGGGCATCTTCCTACATCGAAAACATGCATGAGAAACCCAGAAGATGGTACACCGTGTGATGGGGAAAGGTTTCTAAAACGCACCTCATTTCTCATCTCCTTGTGCTCGGGTTCGCCATTCCAGCCAATTTACTAGCAATCTCCCTACTTGGAGCATCAGCACCTTTAACCTCCTGTTCCGTACAGGTTGCAATTTGTCCTGAGGATGAACGGGAAGACGGGAAACCAATGAGAGACTAGCTCTTGGTGTTGGGACAGGCACAGGTCACTCTATTTTCCCATCAGGAAGAAGAATTAACCACAGGCTCAGCCTGCCCCCCGGAACCAGAACAGGGCCTGAAGCCATCCTGCGCTTTTGCGGCCAGCTCCCAAAAAAGCGACTTGTAAAATGGAGCTTCAGGGCACTGCAATTCACAAACCTGCAGAGTTATAAATGATAACTCTCGTCCACAAATATATTGAGGGAAGGCAAAGAAGAGGATTTGAAATCAAGGCAGAATTGCAGGAAACAGATTTCAGGAGGTAGATTCGAATCGCCTTTAAAGCACATGAAAAGCGGCAAAACGTTGACAATGATGCCCTTGGCCAAAAAGGGCGTATGCGTTTTTTCCTGAATATATTCAGAAAAAAACGCATACGCCCTTTTTGGCCAACCAAGCAACCTGGAAAGGCAAATCAGCGCTACAAAGAAGTCTCGCTTCCCATCGGTCAAAAGGGCCATGCTGAAAAAAGTGTCAAAACCAGAAATGCAGGACAGGCCATGGAGAAATGGGAGCCTTGCTACACTGATGGGTGGGATGTAAATCGCCAACAGCCACTCTGGAGAAGTGTACGGTGTGTCCTGAAACATCTAAAAAACACAGCTTAGAGAGCATAGGGCACTTCCACGCATGGGGGGATAAAGTGGGAAAATTGAAAATCAGCAAGACACAAGCACCCCAAAGTTTAGGGCTGCTCTGTTGACAAGGACCTCCACTTCATTCCACCTTAAATATCCCAGGAAAGCGAAAAATGGATAAAAAAGTTGTGGTCCTCATGTACAATGGAATATCACTCAGCCATGAAATCAATGTCATAAGGCTAGTAGCAGCATGATGAGTGGATTTAGGTAAGACGATTCTAAGTGAAATAAGTCACACAGAAAAGGACACTTCTCATAAGGTGTCACTTATAGAGGGAATGTAAAAACCGTTACACTTGAACTGAATTACAAAACAGAACAGAGTCACACATGCAGAAAACACACTATGGCTGCTTAACGGGAAAGGTGAGGTGGGGTGATACATAAAACAAGAGTTTCAAATTAGCTCAGATACCGTTCCATAAACCCAATATGTAATAGACAAGACCTACTCCTTGCTCAGAGAACTGGACTCAACACGCCCGATTCACCGCACAAGAATATATCTGACTAGTAATAATCTTAAAACCTATGTATTGATATCTCTCTGTTAGTGTGTCAAGTGGGTGTAAAGCGGCATAAACACAGCCGTGAAAAGCAGCTAAACCCCATTATAAAAATAAATTACTTTTAAAAACCCATGAAACAAAGACAGGGAAAGAGAGAGAAATTCTTACACAATTCGTTCAGGGGCTGTGATGCAACCTGGATTGACCATATCTAGACCCACAGCTGGATGAGACATAAGGGTGGACACTCTTGGGGCTGAGAGGTTTGGTGAGGTTGGGTGAGCAAACGCAGACCCTTTAAAGTAATACTGCGTGCTACCATCGCATGGGTCCCAAATCTCCAGGTTCAAGGGCATCTTCCTACATCGAAAACATGCATGAGAAACCCAGAAGATGGTACACCGTGTGATGGGGAAAGGTTTCTAAAACGCACCTCATTTCTCATCTCCTTGTGCTCGGGTTCGCCATTCCAGCCACTTTACTAGCAATCTCCCTACTTGGAGCATCAGCACCTTTAACCTCCTGTTCCGTACAGGTTGCAATTTGTCCTGAGGATGAACGGGAAGACGGGGAACCAATGAGAGACTAGCTCTTGGTGTTGGGACAGGCACAGGTCACTCTATTTTCCCATCAGGATGAAGAATTAACCACAGGCTCAGCCTGCCCCCCGGAACCAGAACAGGGCCTGAAGCCTTCCTGCGCTTTTGCGGCCAGCTCCCAAAAAAGCGACTTGTAAAATGGAGCTTCAGGGCACTGCAATTCACAAACCTGCAGAGTTATAAATGATAACTCTCGTCCACAAATATATTGAGGGAAGGCAAAGAAGAGGATTTGAAATCAAGGCAGAATTGCAGGTAACAGATTTCAGGAGGTAGATTCGAATCGCCTTTAAAGCACATGAAAAGCGGCAAAACGTTGACAATGATGCCCTTGGCCAAAAAGGGCGTATGCGTTTTTTCCTGAATATATTCAGGAAAAAACGCATACGCCCTTTTTGGCCAACCAAGCAACCTGGAAAGGCAAATCAGCGCTACAAAGAAGTCTCGCTTCCCATCGGTCAAAAGGGCCATGCTGAAAAAAGTGTCAAAACCAGAAATGCAGGACAGGCCATGGAGAAATGGGAGCCTTGCTACACTGATGGGCGGGATGTAAATTGCCAACAGCCACTCTGGAGAAGTGTACGGTGTGTCCTGAAACATCTAAAAAACACAGCTTAGAGAGCATAGGGCACTTCCACGCATGGGGGGATAAAGTGGGAAAATTGAAAATCAGCAAGACACAAGCACCCCAAAGTTTAGGGCTGCTCTGTTGACAAGGACCTCCACTTCATTCCACCTTAAATATCCCAGGAAAGCGAAAAATGGATAAAAAAGTTGTGGTCCTCATGTACAATGGAATATCACTCAGCCATGAAATCAATGTCATAAGGCTAGTAGCAGCATGATGAGTGGATTTAGGTAAGACGATTCTAAGTGAAATAAGTCACACAGAAAAGGACACTTCTCATAAGGTGTCACTTATAGAGGGAATGTAAAAACCGTTACACTTGAACTGAATTACAAAACAGAACAGAGTCACACATGCAGAAAACACACTATGGCTGCTTAACGGGAAAGGTGAGGTGGGGTGATACATAAAACAAGAGTTTCAAATTAGCTCAGATACCGTTCCATAAACCCAATATGTAATAGACAAGACCTACTCCTTGCTCAGAGAACTGGACTCAACACGCCCGATTCACCGCACAAGAATATATCTGACTAGTAATAATCTTAAAACCTATGTATTGATATCTCTCTGTTAGTGTGTCAAGTGGGTGTAAAGCGGCATAAACACAGCCGTGAAAAGCAGCTAAACCCCATTATAAAAATAAATTACTTTTCAAAACCCATGAAACAAAGACAGTGAAAGAGAGAGAAATTCTTACACAATTCGTTCAGGGGCTGTGATGCAACCTGGATTGACCATATCTAGACCCACAGCTGGATGAGACATAAGGGTGGACACTCTTGGGGCTGAGAGGTTTGGTGAGGTTGGGTGAGCAAACGCAGACCCTTTAAAGTAATACTGCGTGCTACCATCGCATGGGTCCCAAATCTCCAGGTTCAAGGGCATCTTCCTACATCGAAAACATGCATGAGAAACCCAGAAGATGGTACACCGTGTGATGGGGAAAGGTTTCTAAAACGCACCTCATTTCTCATCTCCTTGTGCTCGGGTTCGCCATTCCAGCCACTTTACTAGCAATCTCCCTACTTGGAGCATCAGCACCTTTAACCACCTGTTCCGTACAGGTTGCAATTTGTCCTGAGGATGAACGGGAAGACGGGGAACCAATGAGAGACTAGCTCTTGGTGTTGGGACAGGCACAGGTCACTCTATTTTCCCATCAGGAAGAAGAATTAACCACAGGCTCAGCCTGCCCCCCGGAACCAGAACAGGGCCTGAAGCCATCCTGCGCTTTTGCGGCCAGCTCCCAAAAATGCGACTTGTAAAATGGAGCTTCAGGGCACTGCAATTCACAAACCTGCAGAGTTATAAATGATAACTCTCGTCCACAAATATATTGAGGGAAGGCAAAGAAGAGGATTTGAAATCAAGGCAGAATTGCAAGAAACAGATTTCAGGAGGTAGATTCGAATCGCCTTTAAAGCACATGAAAAGCGGCAAAACGTTGACAATGATGCCCTTGGCCAGAAAGGGCGTATGCGTTTTTTCCTGAATATATTCAGGAAAAAACGCATACGCCCTTTTTGGCCAACCAAGCAACCTGGAAAGGCAAATCAGCGCTACAAAGAAGTCTCGCTTCCCATCGGTCAAAAGGGCCATGCTGAAAAAAGTGTCAAAACCAGAAATGCAGGACAGGCCATGGAGAAATGGGAGCCTTGCTACACTGATGGGCGGGATGTAAATTGCCAACAGCCACTCTGGAGAAGTGTACGGTGTGTCCTGAAACATCTAAAAAACACAGCTTAGAGAGCATAGGGCACTTCCATGCATGGGGGGATAAAGTGGGAAAATTGAAAATCAGCAAGACACAAGCACCCCAAAGTTTAGGGCTGCTCTGTTGACAAGGACCTCCACTTCATTCCACCTTAAATATCCCAGGAAACCGAAAAATGGATCAAAAATTTGTGGTCCTTATGTACAATGGAATAACACTCAGCCATGAAATCAATGTCATAAGGCTAGTAGCAGCATGATGAGTGGATTTAGGTAAGACGATTCTAAGTGAAATAAGTCACACAGAAAAGGACACTTCTCATAAGGTGTCACTTATAGAGGGAATGTAAAAACCGTTACACTTGAACTGAATTACAAAACAGAACAGAGTCACACATGCAGAAAACACACTATGGCTGCTTAACGGGAAAGGTGAGGTGGGGTGATACATAAAACAAGAGCTTCAAATTAGCTTAGATACCGTTCCATAAACCCAATATGTAATAGACAAGACCTACTCCTTGCTCAGAGAACTGGACTCAACACGCCCGATTCACCGCACAAGAATATATCTGACTAGTAATAATCTTAAAACCTATGTATTGATATCCCTCTGTTAGTGTGTCAAGTGGGTGTAAAGCGGCATAAACACAGCCGTGAAAAGCAGCTAAGCCCCATTATAAAAATAAATTACTTTTAAAAACCCATGAAACAAAGACAGGGAAAGAGAGAGAAATTCTTACACAATTCGTTCAGGGGCTGTGATGCAACCTGGATTGACCATATCTAGACCCACAGCTGGATGAGACATAAGGGTGGACACTCTTGGGGCTGAGAGGTTTGGTGAGGTTGGGTGAGCAAACGCAGACCCTTTAAAGTAATACTGCGTGCTACCCATCGCATGGGTCCCAAATCTCCAGGTTCAAGGGCATCTTCCTACACCGAAAACATGCATGAGAAACCCAGAAGATGGTACACCGTGTGATGGGGAAAGGTTTCTAAAACGCACCTCATTTCTCATCTCCTTGTGCTCGGGTTCGCCATTCCAGCCAATTTACTAGCAATCTCCCTACTTGGAGCATCAGCACCTTTAACCTCCTGTTCCGTACAGGTTGCAATTTGTCCTGAGGATGAACGGGAAGACGGGAAACCAATGAGAGACTAGCTCTTGGTGTTGGGACAGGCACAGGTCACTCTATTTTCCCATCAGGAAGAAGAATTAACCACAGGCTCAGCCTGCCCCCCGGAACCAGAACAGGGCCTGAAGCCATCCTGCGCTTTTGCGGCCAGCTCCCAAAAAAGCGACTTGTAAAATGGAGCTTCAGGGCACTGCAATTCACAAACCTGCAGAGTTATAAATGATAACTCTCGTCCACAAATATATTGAGGGAAGGCAAAGAAGAGGATTTGAAATCAAGGCAGAATTGCAGGAAACAGATTTCAGGAGGTAGATTCGAATCGCCTTTAAAGCACATGAAAAGCGGCAAAACGTTGACAATGATGCCCTTGGCCAAAAAGGGCGTATGCGTTTTTTCCTGAATATATTCAGAAAAAAACGCATACGCCCTTTTTGGCCAACCAAGCAACCTGGAAAGGCAAATCAGCGCTACAAAGAAGTCTCGCTTCCCATCGGTCAAAAGGGCCATGCTGAAAAAAGTGTCAAAACCAGAAATGCAGGACAGGCCATGGAGAAATGGGAGCCTTGCTACACTGATGGGTGGGATGTAAATCGCCAACAGCCACTCTGGAGAAGTGTACGGTGTGTCCTGAAACATCTAAAAAACACAGCTTAGAGAGCATAGGGCACTTCCACGCATGGGGGGATAAAGTGGGAAAATTGAAAATCAGCAAGACACAAGCACCCCAAAGTTTAGGGCTGCTCTGTTGACAAGGACCTCCACTTCATTCCACCTTAAATATCCCAGGAAAGCGAAAAATGGATAAAAAAGTTGTGGTCCTCATGTACAATGGAATATCACTCAGCCATGAAATCAATGTCATAAGGCTAGTAGCAGCATGATGAGTGGATTTAGGTAAGACGATTCTAAGTGAAATAAGTCACACAGAAAAGGACACTTCTCATAAGGTGTCACTTATAGAGGGAATGTAAAAACCGTTACACTTGAACTGAATTACAAAACAGAACAGAGTCACACATGCAGAAAACACACTATGGCTGCTTAACGGGAAAGGTGAGGTGGGGTGATACATAAAACAAGAGTTTCAAATTAGCTCAGATACCGTTCCATAAACCCAATATGTAATAGACAAGACCTACTCCTTGCTCAGAGAACTGGACTCAACACGCCCGATTCACCGCACAAGAATATATCTGACTAGTAATAATCTTAAAACCTATGTATTGATATCTCTCTGTTAGTGTGTCAAGTGGGTGTAAAGCGGCATAAACACAGCCGTGAAAAGCAGCTAAACCCCATTATAAAAATAAATTACTTTTAAAAACCCATGAAACAAAGACAGGGAAAGAGAGAGAAATTCTTACACAATTCGTTCAGGGGCTGTGATGCAACCTGGATTGACCATATCTAGACCCACAGCTGGATGAGACATAAGGGTGGACACTCTTGGGGCTGAGAGGTTTGGTGAGGTTGGGTGAGCAAACGCAGACCCTTTAAAGTAATACTGCGTGCTACCATCGCATGGGTCCCAAATCTCCAGGTTCAAGGGCATCTTCCTACATCGAAAACATGCATGAGAAACCCAGAAGATGGTACACCGTGTGATGGGGAAAGGTTTCTAAAACGCACCTCATTTCTCATCTCCTTGTGCTCGGGTTCGCCATTCCAGCCACTTTACTAGCAATCTCCCTACTTGGAGCATCAGCACCTTTAACCTCCTGTTCCGTACAGGTTGCAATTTGTCCTGAGGATGAACGGGAAGACGGGGAACCAATGAGAGACTAGCTCTTGGTGTTGGGACAGGCACAGGTCACTCTATTTTCCCATCAGGATGAAGAATTAACCACAGGCTCAGCCTGCCCCCCGGAACCAGAACAGGGCCTGAAGCCTTCCTGCGCTTTTGCGGCCAGCTCCCAAAAAAGCGACTTGTAAAATGGAGCTTCAGGGCACTGCAATTCACAAACCTGCAGAGTTATAAATGATAACTCTCGTCCACAAATATATTGAGGGAAGGCAAAGAAGAGGATTTGAAATCAAGGCAGAATTGCAGGTAACAGATTTCAGGAGGTAGATTCGAATCGCCTTTAAAGCACATGAAAAGCGGCAAAACGTTGACAATGATGCCCTTGGCCAAAAAGGGCGTATGCGTTTTTTCCTGAATATATTCAGGAAAAAACGCATACGCCCTTTTTGGCCAACCAAGCAACCTGGAAAGGCAAATCAGCGCTACAAAGAAGTCTCGCTTCCCATCGGTCAAAAGGGCCATGCTGAAAAAAGTGTCAAAACCAGAAATGCAGGACAGGCCATGGAGAAATGGGAGCCTTGCTACACTGATGGGCGGGATGTAAATCGCCAACAGCCACTCTGGAGAAGTGTACGGTGTGTCCTGAAACATCTAAAAAACACAGCTTAGAGAGCATAGGGCACTTCCACGCATGGGGGGATAAAGTGGGAAAATTGAAAATCAGCAAGACACAAGCACCCCAAAGTTTAGGGCTGCTCTGTTGACAAGGACCTCCACTTCATTCCACCTTAAATATCCCAGGAAAGCGAAAAATGGATAAAAAAGTTGTGGTCCTCATGTACAATGGAATATCACTCAGCCATGAAATCAATGTCATAAGGCTAGTAGCAGCATGATGAGTGGATTTAGGTAAGACGATTCTAAGTGAAATAAGTCACACAGAAAAGGACACTTCTCATAAGGTGTCACTTATAGAGGGAATGTAAAAACCGTTACACTTGAACTGAATTACAAAACAGAACAGAGTCACACATGCAGAAAACACACTATGGCTGCTTAACGGGAAAGGTGAGGTGGGGTGATACATAAAACAAGAGTTTCAAATTAGCTCAGATACCGTTCCATAAACCCAATATGTAATAGACAAGACCTACTCCTTGCTCAGAGAACTGGACTCAACACGCCCGATTCACCGCACAAGAATATATCTGACTAGTAATAATCTTAAAACCTATGTATTGATATCTCTCTGTTAGTGTGTCAAGTGGGTGTAAAGCGGCATAAACACAGACGTGAAAAGCAGCTAAACCCCATTATAAAAATAAATTACTTTTCAAAACCCATGAAACAAAGACAGTGAAAGAGAGAGAAATTCTTACACAATTCGTTCAGGGGCTGTGATGCAACCTGGATTGACCATATCTAGACCCACAGCTGGATGAGACATAAGGGTGGACACTCTTGGGGCTGAGAGGTTTGGTGAGGTTGGGTGAGCAAACGCAGACCCTTTAAAGTAATACTGCGTGCTACCATCGCATGGGTCCCAAATCTCCAGGTTCAAGGGCATCTTCCTACATCGAAAACATGCATGAGAAACCCAGAAGATGGTACACCGTGTGATGGGGAAAGGTTTCTAAAACGCACCTCATTTCTCATCTCCTTGTGCTCGGGTTCGCCATTCCAGCCACTTTACTAGCAATCTCCCTACTTGGAGCATCAGCACCTTTAACCACCTGTTCCGTACAGGTTGCAATTTGTCCTGAGGATGAACGGGAAGACGGGGAACCAATGAGAGACTAGCTCTTGGTGTTGGGACAGGCACAGGTCACTCTATTTTCCCATCAGGATGAAGAATTAACCACAGGCTCAGCCTGCCCCCCGGAACCAGAACAGGGCCTGAAGCCTTCCTGCGCTTTTGCGGCCAGCTCCCAAAAAAGCGACTTGTAAAATGGAGCTTCAGGGCACTGCAATTCACAAACCTGCAGAGTTATAAATGATAACTCTCGTCCACAAATATATTGAGGGAAGGCAAAGAAGAGGATTTGAAATCAAGGCAGAATTGCAGGTAACAGATTTCAGGAGGTAGATTCGAATCGCCTTTAAAGCACATGAAAAGCGGCAAAACGTTGACAATGATGCCCTTGGCCAAAAAGGGCGTATGCGTTTTTTCCTGAATATATTCAGGAAAAAACGCATACGCCCTTTTTGGCCAACCAAGCAACCTGGAAAGGCAAATCAGCGCTACAAAGAAGTCTCGCTTCCCATCGGTCAAAAGGGCCATGCTGAAAAAAGTGTCAAAACCAGAAATGCAGGACAGGCCATGGAGAAATGGGAGCCTTGCTACACTGATGGGCGGGATGTAAATCGCCAACAGCCACTCTGGAGAAGTGTACGGTGTGTCCTGAAACATCTAAAAAACACAGCTTAGAGAGCATAGGGCACTTCCACGCATGGGGGGATAAAGTGGGAAAATTGAAAATCAGCAAGACACAAGCACCCCAAAGTTTAGGGCTGCTCTGTTGACAAGGACCTCCACTTCATTCCACCTTAAATATCCCAGGAAAGCGAAAAATGGATAAAAAAGTTGTGGTCCTCATGTACAATGGAATATCACTCAGCCATGAAATCAATGTCATAAGGCTAGTAGCAGCATGATGAGTGGATTTAGGTAAGACGATTCTAAGTGAAATAAGTCACACAGAAAAGGACACTTCTCATAAGGTGTCACTTATAGAGGGAATGTAAAAACCGTTACACTTGAACTGAATTACAAAACAGAACAGAGTCACACATGCAGAAAACACACTATGGCTGCTTAACGGGAAAGGTGAGGTGGGGTGATACATAAAACAAGAGTTTCAAATTAGCTCAGATACCGTTCCATAAACCCAATATGTAATAGACAAGACCTACTCCTTGCTCAGAGAACTGGACTCAACACGCCCGATTCACCGCACAAGAATATATCTGACTAGTAATAATCTTAAAACCTATGTATTGATATCTCTCTGTTAGTGTGTCAAGTGGGTGTAAAGCGGCATAAACACAGCCGTGAAAAGCAGCTAAACCCCATTATAAAAATAAATTACTTTTCAAAACCCATGAAACAAAGACAGTGAAAGAGAGAGAAATTCTTACACAATTCGTTCAGGGGCTGTGATGCAACCTGGATTGACCATATCTAGACCCACAGCTGGATGAGACATAAGGGTGGACACTCTTGGGGCTGAGAGGTTTGGTGAGGTTGGGTGAGCAAACGCAGACCCTTTAAAGTAATACTGCGTGCTACCATCGCATGGGTCCCAAATCTCCAGGTTCAAGGGCATCTTCCTACATCGAAAACATGCATGAGAAACCCAGAAGATGGTACACCGTGTGATGGGGAAAGGTTTCTAAAACGCACCTCATTTCTCATCTCCTTGTGCTCGGGTTCGCCATTCCAGCCACTTTACTAGCAATCTCCCTACTTGGAGCATCAGCACCTTTAACCACCTGTTCCGTACAGGTTGCAATTTGTCCTGAGGATGAACGGGAAGACGGGGAACCAATGAGAGACTAGCTCTTGGTGTTGGGACTGGCACAGGTCACTCTATTTTCCCATCAGGATGAAGAATTAACCACAGGCTCAGCCTGCCCCCCGGAACCAGAACAGGGCCTGAAGCCTTCCTGCGCTTTTGCGGCCAGCTCCCAAAAAAGCGACTTGTAAAATGGAGCTTCAGGGCACTGCAATTCACAAACCTGCAGAGTTATAAATGATAACTCTCGTCCACAAATATATTGAGGGAAGGCAAAGAAGAGGATTTGAAATCAAGGCAGAATTGCAGGAAACAGATTTCAGGAGGTAGATTCGAATCGCCTTTAAAGCACATGAAAAGCGGCAAAACGTTGACAATGATGCCCTTGGCCAGAAAGGGCGTATGCGTTTTTTCCTGAATATATTCAGGAAAAAACGCATACGCCCTTTTTGGCCAACCAAGCAACCTGGAAAGGCAAATCAGCGCTACAAAGAAGTCTCGCTTCCCATCGGTCAAAAGGGCCATGCTGAAAAAAGTGTCAAAACCAGAAATGCAGGACAGGCCATGGAGAAATGGGAGCCTTGCTACACTGATGGGCGGGATGTAAATTGCCAACAGCCACTCTGGAGAAGTGTACGGTGTGTCCTGAAACATCTAAAAAAAACAGCTTAGAGAGCATAGGGCACTTCCACGCATGGGGGGATAAAGTGGGAAAATTGAAAATCAGCAAGACACAAGCACCCCAAAGTTTAGGGCTGCTCTGTTGACAAGGACCTCCACTTCATTCCACCTTAAATATCCCAGGAAAGCGAAAAATGGATAAAAAAGTTGTGGTCCTCATGTACAATGGAATATCACTCAGCCATGAAATCAATGTCATAAGGCTAGTAGCAGCATGATGAGTGGATTTAGGTAAGACGATTCTAAGTGAAATAAGTCACACAGAAAAGGACACTTCTCATAAGGTGTCACTTATAGAGGGAATGTAAAAACCGTTACACTTGAACTGAATTACAAAACAGAACAGAGTCACACATGCAGAAAACACACTATGGCTGCTTAACGGGAAAGGTGAGGTGGGGTGATACATAAAACAAGAGTTTCAAATTAGCTCAGATACCGTTCCATAAACCCAATATGTAATAGACAAGACCTACTCCTTGCTCAGAGAACTGGACTCAACACGCCCGATTCACCGCACAAGAATATATCTGACTAGTAATAATCTTAAAACCTATGTATTGATATCTCTCTGTTAGTGTGTCAAGTGGGTGTAAAGCGGCATAAACACAGCCGTGAAAAGCAGCTAAACCCCATTATAAAAATAAATTACTTTTAAAAACCCATGAAACAAAGACAGGGAAAGAGAGAGAAATTCTTACACAATTCGTTCAGGGGCTGTGATGCAACCTGGATTGACCATATCTAGACCCACAGCTGGATGAGACATAAGGGTGGACACTCTTGGGGCTGAGAGGTTTGGTGAGGTTGGGTGAGCAAACGCAGACCCTTTAAAGTAATACTGCGTGCTACCCATCGCATGGGTCCCAAATCTCCAGGTTCAAGGGCATCTTCCTACATCGAAAACATGCATGAGAAACCCAGAAGATGGTACACCGTGTGATGGGGAAAGGTTTCTAAAACGCACCTCATTTCTCATCTCCTTGTGCTCGGGTTCGCCATTCCAGCCACTTTACTAGCAATCTCCCTACTTGGAGCATCAGCACCTTTAACCTCCTGTTCCGTACAGGTTGCAATTTGTCCTGAGGATGAACGGGAAGACGGGGAACCAATGAGAGACTAGCTCTTGGTGTTGGGACTGGCACAGGTCACTCTATTTTCCCATCAGGATGAAGAATTAACCACAGGCTCAGCCTGCCCCCCGGAACCAGAACAGGGCCTGAAGACATCCTGCGCTTTTGCGGCCAGCTCCCAAAAAAGCGACTTGTAAAATGGAGCTTCAGGGCACTGCAATTCACAAACCTGCAGAGTTATAAATGATAACTCTCGTCCACAAATATATTGAGGGAAGGCAAACAAGAGGATTTGAAATCAAGGCAGAATTGCAGGAAACAGATTTCAGGAGGTAGATTCGAATCGCCTTTAAAGCACATGAAAAGCGACAAAACGTTGACAATGATGCCCTTGGCCAGAAAGGGCGTATGCGTTTTTTCCTGAATATATTCAGGAAAAAACGCATACGCCCTTTTTGGCCAACCAAGCAACCTGGAAAGGCAAATCAGCGCTACAAAGAAGTCTCGCTTCCCATCGGTCAAAAGGGCCATGCTGAAAAAAGTGTCAAAACCAGAAATGCAGGACAGGCCATGGAGAAATGGGAGCCTTGCTACACTGATGGGCGGGATGTAAATTGCCAACAGCCACTCTGGAGAAGTGTACGGTGTGTCCTGAAACATCTAAAAAACACAGCTTAGAGAGCATAGGGCACTTCCATGCATGGGGGGATAAAGTGGGAAAATTGAAAATCAGCAAGACACAAGCACCCCAAAGTTTAGGGCTGCTCTGTTGACAAGGACCTCCACTTCATTCCACCTTAAATATCCCAGGAAACCGAAAAATGGATCAAAAATTTTGTGGTCCTTATGTACAATGGAATAACACTCAGCCATGAAATCAATGTCATAAGGCTAGTAGCAGCATGATGAGTGGATTTAGGTAAGACGATTCTAAGTGAAATAAGTCACACAGAAAAGGACACTTCTCATAAGGTGTCACTTATAGAGGGAATGTAAAAACCGTTACACTTGAACTGAATTACAAAACAGAACAGAGTCACACATGCAGAAAACACACTATGGCTGCTTAACGGGAAAGGTGAGGTGGGGTGATACATAAAACAAGAGCTTCAAATTAGCTTAGATACCGTTCCATAAACCCAATATGTAATAGACAAGACCTACTCCTTGCTCAGAGAACTGGACTCAACACGCCCGATTCACCGCACAAGAATATATCTGACTAGTAATAATCTTAAAACCTATGTATTGATATCCCTCTGTTAGTGTGTCAAGTGGGTGTAAAGCGGCATAAACACAGCCGTGAAAAGCAGCTAAGCCCCATTATAAAAATAAATTACTTTTAAAAACCCATGAAACAAAGACAGGGAAAGAGAGAGAAATTCTTACACAATTCGTTCAGGGGCTGTGATGCAACCTGGATTGACCATATCTAGACCCACAGCTGGATGAGACATAAGGGTGGACACTCTTGGGGCTGAGAGGTTTGGTGAGGTTGGGTGAGCAAACGCAGACCCTTTAAAGTAATACTGCGTGCTACCCATCGCATGGGTCCCAAATCTCCAGGTTCAAGGGCATCTTCCTACATCGAAAACATGCATGAGAAACCCAGAAGATGGTACACCGTGTGATGGGGAAAGGTTTCTAAAACGCACCTCATTTCTCATCTCCTTGTGCTCGGGTTCGCCATTCCAGCCAATTTACTAGCAATCTCCCTACTTGGAGCATCAGCACCTTTAACCTCCTGTTCCGTACAGGTTGCAATTTGTCCTGAGGATGAACGGGAAGACGGGAAACCAATGAGAGACTAGCTCTTGGTGTTGGGACAGGCACAGGTCACTCTATTTTCCCATCAGGAAGAAGAATTAACCACAGGCTCAGCCTGCCCCCCGGAACCAGAACAGGGCCTGAAGCCATCCTGCGCTTTTGCGGCCAGCTCCCAAAAAAGCGACTTGTAAAATGGAGCTTCAGGGCACTGCAATTCACAAACCTGCAGAGTTATAAATGATAACTCTCGTCCACAAATATATTGAGGGAAGGCAAAGAAGAGGATTTGAAATCAAGGCAGAATTGCAGGAAACAGATTTCAGGAGGTAGATTCGAATCGCCTTTAAAGCACATGAAAAGCGGAAAACGTTGACAATGATGCCCTTGGCCAAAAAGGGCGTATGCGTTTTTTCCTGAATATATTCAGAAAAAAACGCATACGCCCTTTTTGGCCAACCAAGCAACCTGGAAAGGCAAATCAGCGCTACAAAGAAGTCTCGCTTCCCATCGGTCAAAAGGGCCATGCTGAAAAAAGTGTCAAAACCAGAAATGCAGGACAGGCCATGGAGAAATGGGAGCCTTGCTACACTGATGGGTGGGATGTAAATCGCCAACAGCCACTCTGGAGAAGTGTACGGTGTGTCCTGAAACATCTAAAAAACACAGCTTAGAGAGCATAGGGCACTTCCACGCATGGGGGGATAAAGTGGGAAAATTGAAAATCAGCAAGACACAAGCACCCCAAAGTTTAGGGCTGCTCTGTTGACAAGGACCTCCACTTCATTCCACCTTAAATATCCCAGGAAAGCGAAAAATGGATAAAAAAGTTGTGGTCCTCATGTACAATGGAATATCACTCAGCCATGAAATCAATGTCATAAGGCTAGTAGCAGCATGATGAGTGGATTTAGGTAAGACGATTCTAAGTGAAATAAGTCACACAGAAAAGGACACTTCTCATAAGGTGTCACTTATAGAGGGAATGTAAAAACCGTTACACTTGAACTGAATTACAAAACAGAACAGAGTCACACATGCAGAAAACACACTATGGCTGCTTAACGGGAAAGGTGAGGTGGGGTGATACATAAAACAAGAGTTTCAAATTAGCTCAGATACCGTTCCATAAACCCAATATGTAATAGACAAGACCTACTCCTTGCTCAGAGAACTGGACTCAACACGCCCGATTGACCGCACAAGAATATATCTGACTAGTAATAATCTTAAAACCTATGTATTGATATCTCTCTGTTAGTGTGTCAAGTGGGTGTAAAGCGGCATAAACACAGCCGTGAAAAGCAGCTAAACCCCATTATAAAAATAAATTACTTTTAAAAACCCATGAAACAAAGACAGGGAAAGAGAGAGAAATTCTTACACAATTCGTTCAGGGGCTGTGATGCAACCTGGATTGACCATATCTAGACCCACAGCTGGATGAGACATAAGGGTGGACACTCTTGGGGCTGAGAGGTTTGGTGAGGTTGGGTGAGCAAACGCAGACCCTTTAAAGTAATACTGCGTGCTACCATCGCATGGGTCCCAAATCTCCAGGTTCAAGGGCATCTTCCTACATCGAAAACATGCATGAGAAACCCAGAAGATGGTACACCGTGTGATGGGGAAAGGTTTCTAAAACGCACCTCATTTCTCATCTCCTTGTGCTCGGGTTCGCCATTCCAGCCACTTTACTAGCAATCTCCCTACTTGGAGCATCAGCACCTTTAACCTCCTGTTCCGTACAGGTTGCAATTTGTCCTGAGGATGAACGGGAAGACGGGGAACCAATGAGAGACTAGCTCTTGGTGTTGGGACAGGCACAGGTCACTCTATTTTCCCATCAGGATGAAGAATTAACCACAGGCTCAGCCTGCCCCCCGGAACCAGAACAGGGCCTGAAGCCTTCCTGCGCTTTTGCGGCCAGCTCCCAAAAAAGCGACTTGTAAAATGGAGCTTCAGGGCACTGCAATTCACAAACCTGCAGAGTTATAAATGATAACTCTCGTCCACAAATATATTGAGGGAAGGCAAAGAAGAGGATTTGAAATCAAGGCAGAATTGCAGGTAACAGATTTCAGGAGGTAGATTCGAATCGCCTTTAAAGCACATGAAAAGCGGCAAAACGTTGACAATGATGCCCTTGGCCAAAAAGGGCGTATGCGTTTTTTCCTGAATATATTCAGGAAAAAACGCATACGCCCTTTTTGGCCAACCAAGCAACCTGGAAAGGCAAATCAGCGCTACAAAGAAGTCTCGCTTCCCATCGGTCAAAAGGGCCATGCTGAAAAAAGTGTCAAAACCAGAAATGCAGGACAGGCCATGGAGAAATGGGAGCCTTGCTACACTGATGGGCGGGATGTAAATCGCCAACAGCCACTCTGGAGAAGTGTACGGTGTGTCCTGAAACATCTAAAAAACACAGCTTAGAGAGCATAGGGCACTTCCACGCATGGGGGGATAAAGTGGGAAAATTGAAAATCAGCAAGACACAAGCACCCCAAAGTTTAGGGCTGCTCTGTTGACAAGGACCTCCACTTCATTCCACCTTAAATATCCCAGGAAAGCGAAAAATGGATAAAAAAGTTGTGGTCCTCATGTACAATGGAATATCACTCAGCCATGAAATCAATGTCATAAGGCTAGTAGCAGCATGATGAGTGGATTTAGGTAAGACGATTCTAAGTGAAATAAGTCACACAGAAAAGGACACTTCTCATAAGGTGTCACTTATAGAGGGAATGTAAAAACCGTTACACTTGAACTGAATTACAAAACAGAACAGAGTCACACATGCAGAAAACACACTATGGCTGCTTAACGGGAAAGGTGAGGTGGGGTGATACATAAAACAAGAGTTTCAAATTAGCTCAGATACCGTTCCATAAACCCAATATGTAATAGACAAGACCTACTCCTTGCTCAGAGAACTGGACTCAACACGCCCGATTCACCGCACAAGAATATATCTGACTAGTAATAATCTTAAAACCTATGTATTGATATCTCTCTGTTAGTGTGTCAAGTGGGTGTAAAGCGGCATAAACACAGACGTGAAAAGCAGCTAAACCCCATTATAAAAATAAATTACTTTTCAAAACCCATGAAACAAAGACAGTGAAAGAGAGAGAAATTCTTACACAATTCGTTCAGGGGCTGTGATGCAACCTGGATTGACCATATCTAGACCCACAGCTGGATGAGACATAAGGGTGGACACTCTTGGGGCTGAGAGGTTTGGTGAGGTTGGGTGAGCAAACGCAGACCCTTTAAAGTAATACTGCGTGCTACCATCGCATGGGTCCCAAATCTCCAGGTTCAAGGGCATCTTCCTACATCGAAAACATGCATGAGAAACCCAGAAGATGGTACACCGTGTGATGGGGAAAGGTTTCTAAAACGCACCTCATTTCTCATCTCCTTGTGCTCGGGTTCGCCATTCCAGCCACTTTACTAGCAATCTCCCTACTTGGAGCATCAGCACCTTTAACCACCTGTTCCGTACAGGTTGCAATTTGTCCTGAGGATGAACGGGAAGACGGGGAACCAATGAGAGACTAGCTCTTGGTGTTGGGACAGGCACAGGTCACTCTATTTTCCCATCAGGATGAAGAATTAACCACAGGCTCAGCCTGCCCCCCGGAACCAGAACAGGGCCTGAAGCCTTCCTGCGCTTTTGCGGCCAGCTCCCAAAAAAGCGACTTGTAAAATGGAGCTTCAGGGCACTGCAATTCACAAACCTGCAGAGTTATAAATGATAACTCTCGTCCACAAATATATTGAGGGAAGGCAAAGAAGAGGATTTGAAATCAAGGCAGAATTGCAGGTAACAGATTTCAGGAGGTAGATTCGAATCGCCTTTAAAGCACATGAAAAGCGGCAAAACGTTGACAATGATGCCCTTGGCCAAAAAGGGCGTATGCGTTTTTTCCTGAATATATTCAGGAAAAAACGCATACGCCCTTTTTGGCCAACCAAGCAACCTGGAAAGGCAAATCAGCGCTACAAAGAAGTCTCGCTTCCCATCGGTCAAAAGGGCCATGCTGAAAAAAGTGTCAAAACCAGAAATGCAGGACAGGCCATGGAGAAATGGGAGCCTTGCTACACTGATGGGCGGGATGTAAATTGCCAACAGCCACTCTGGAGAAGTGTACGGTGTGTCCTGAAACATCTAAAAAACACAGCTTAGAGAGCATAGGGCACTTCCACGCATGGGGGGATAAAGTGGGAAAATTGAAAATCAGCAAGACACAAGCACCCCAAAGTTTAGGGCTGCTCTGTTGACAAGGACCTCCACTTCATTCCACCTTAAATATCCCAGGAAAGCGAAAAATGGATAAAAAAGTTGTGGTCCTCATGTACAATGGAATATCACTCAGCCATGAAATCAATGTCATAAGGCTAGTAGCAGCATGATGAGTGGATTTAGGTAAGACGATTCTAAGTGAAATAAGTCACACAGAAAAGGACACTTCTCATAAGGTGTCACTTATAGAGGGAATGTAAAAACCGTTACACTTGAACTGAATTACAAAACAGAACAGAGTCACACATGCAGAAAACACACTATGGCTGCTTAACGGGAAAGGTGAGGTGGGGTGATACATAAAACAAGAGTTTCAAATTAGCTCAGATACCGTTCCATAAACCCAATATGTAATAGACAAGACCTACTCCTTGCTCAGAGAACTGGACTCAACACGCCCGATTCACCGCACAAGAATATATCTGACTAGTAATAATCTTAAAACCTATGTATTGATATCTCTCTGTTAGTGTGTCAAGTGGGTGTAAAGCGGCATAAACACAGCCGTGAAAAGCAGCTAAACCCCATTATAAAAATAAATTACTTTTCAAAACCCATGAAACAAAGACAGTGAAAGAGAGAGAAATTCTTACACAATTCGTTCAGGGGCTGTGATGCAACCTGGATTGACCATATCTAGACCCACAGCTGGATGAGACATAAGGGTGGACACTCTTGGGGCTGAGAGGTTTGGTGAGGTTGGGTGAGCAAACGCAGACCCTTTAAAGTAATACTGCGTGCTACCATCGCATGGGTCCCAAATCTCCAGGTTCAAGGGCATCTTCCTACATCGAAAACATGCATGAGAAACCCAGAAGATGGTACACCGTGTGATGGGGAAAGGTTTCTAAAACGCACCTCATTTCTCATCTCCTTGTGCTCGGGTTCGCCATTCCAGCCACTTTACTAGCAATCTCCCTACTTGGAGCATCAGCACCTTTAACCACCTGTTCCGTACAGGTTGCAATTTGTCCTGAGGATGAACGGGAAGACGGGGAACCAATGAGAGACTAGCTCTTGGTGTTGGGACAGGCACAGGTCACTCTATTTTCCCATCAGGAAGAAGAATTAACCACAGGCTCAGCCTGCCCCCCGGAACCAGAACAGGGCCTGAAGCCATCCTGCGCTTTTGCGGCCAGCTCCCAAAAATGCGACTTGTAAAATGGAGCTTCAGGGCACTGCAATTCACAAACCTGCAGAGTTATAAATGATAACTCTCGTCCACAAATATATTGAGGGAAGGCAAAGAAGAGGATTTGAAATCAAGGCAGAATTGCAAGAAACAGATTTCAGGAGGTAGATTCGAATCGCCTTTAAAGCACATGAAAAGCGGCAAAACGTTGACAATGATGCCCTTGGCCAAAAAGGGCGTATGCGTTTTTTCCTGAATATATTCAGGAAAAAACGCATACGCCCTTTTTGGCCAACCAAGCAACCTGGAAAGGCAAATCAGCGCTACAAAGAAGTCTCGCTTCCCATCGGTCAAAAGGGCCATGCTGAAAAAAGTGTCAAAACCAGAAATGCAGGACAGGCCATGGAGAAATGGGAGCCTTGCTACACTGATGGGCGGGATGTAAATTGCCAACAGCCACTCTGGAGAAGTGTACGGTGTGTCCTGAAACATCTAAAAAACACAGCTTAGAGAGCATAGGGCACTTCCACGCATGGGGGGATAAAGTGGGAAAATTGAAAATCAGCAAGACACAAGCACCCCAAAGTTTAGGGCTGCTCTGTTGACAAGGACCTCCACTTCATTCCACCTTAAATATCCCAGGAAAGCGAAAAATGGATAAAAAAGTTGTGGTCCTCATGTACAATGGAATATCACTCAGCCATGAAATCAATGTCATAAAGCTAGTAGCAGCATGATGAGTGGATTTAGGTAAGACGATTCTAAGTGAAATAAGTCACACAGAAAAGGACACTTCTCATAAGGTGTCACTTATAGAGGGAATGTAAAAACCGTTACACTTGAACTGAATTACAAAACAGAACAGAGTCACACATGCAGAAAACACACTATGGCTGCTTAACGGGAAAGGTGAGGTGGGGTGATACATAAAACAAGAGTTTCAAATTAGCTCAGATACCGTTCCATAAACCCAATATGTAATAGACAAGACCTACTCCTTGCTCAGAGAACTGGACTCAACACGCCCGATTCACCGCACAAGAATATATCTGACTAGTAATAATCTTAAAACCTATGTATTGATATCTCTCTGTTAGTGTGTCAAGTGGGTGTAAAGCGGCATAAACACAGCCGTGAAAAGCAGCTAAACCCCATTATAAAAATAAATTACTTTTCAAAACCCATGAAACAAAGACAGTGAAAGAGAGAGAAATTCTTACACAATTCGTTCAGGGGCTGTGATGCAACCTGGATTGACCATATCTAGACCCACAGCTGGATGAGACATAAGGGTGGACACTCTTGGGGCTGAGAGGTTTGGTGAGGTTGGGTGAGCAAACGCAGACCCTTTAAAGTAATACTGCGTGCTACCATCGCATGGGTCCCAAATCTCCAGGTTCAAGGGCATCTTCCTACATCGAAAACATGCATGAGAAACCCAGAAGATGGTACACCGTGTGATGGGGAAAGGTTTCTAAAACGCACCTCATTTCTCATCTCCTTGTGCTCGGGTTCGCCATTCCAGCCACTTTACTAGCAATCTCCCTACTTGGAGCATCAGCACCTTTAACCACCTGTTCCGTACAGGTTGCAATTTGTCCTGAGGATGAACGGGAAGACGGGGAACCAATGAGAGACTAGCTCTTGGTGTTGGGACAGGCACAGGTCACTCTATTTTCCCATCAGGAAGAAGAATTAACCACAGGCTCAGCCTGCCCCCCGGAACCAGAACAGGGCCTGAAGCCATCCTGCGCTTTTGCGGCCAGCTCCCAAAAATGCGACTTGTAAAATGGAGCTTCAGGGCACTGCAATTCACAAACCTGCAGAGTTATAAATGATAACTCTCGTCCACAAATATATTGAGGGAAGGCAAAGAAGAGGATTTGAAATCAAGGCAGAATTGCAAGAAACAGATTTCAGGAGGTAGATTCGAATCGCCTTTAAAGCACATGAAAAGCGGCAAAACGTTGACAATGATGCCCTTGGCCAGAAAGGGCGTATGCGTTTTTTCCTGAATATATTCAGGAAAAAACGCATACGCCCTTTTTGGCCAACCAAGCAACCTGGAAAGGCAAATCAGCGCTACAAAGAAGTCTCGCTTCCCATCGGTCAAAAGGGCCATGCTGAAAAAAGTGTCAAAACCAGAAATGCAGGACAGGCCATGGAGAAATGGGAGCCTTGCTACACTGATGGGCGGGATGTAAATTGCCAACAGCCACTCTGGAGAAGTGTACGGTGTGTCCTGAAACATCTAAAAAACACAGCTTAGAGAGCATAGGGCACTTCCATGCATGGGGGGATAAAGTGGGAAAATTGAAAATCAGCAAGACACAAGCACCCCAAAGTTTAGGGCTGCTCTGTTGACAAGGACCTCCACTTCATTCCACCTTAAATATCCCAGGAAACCGAAAAATGGATCAAAAATTTGTGGTCCTTATGTACAATGGAATAACACTCAGCCATGAAATCAATGTCATAAGGCAAGTAGCAGCATGATGAGTGGATTTAGGTAAGACGATTCTAAGTGAAATAAGTCACACAGAAAAGGACACTTCTCATAAGGTGTCACTTATAGAGGGAATGTAAAAACCGTTACACTTGAACTGAATTACAAAACAGAACAGTGTCACACATGCAGAAAACACACTATGGCTGCTTAACGGGAAAGGTGAGGTGGGGTGATACATAAAACAGGAGCTTCAAATTAGCTTAGATACCGTTCCATAAACCCAATATGTAATAGACAAGACCTACTCCTTGCTCAGAGAACTGGACTCAACACGCCCGATTCACCGCACAAGAATATATCTGACTAGTAATAATCTTAAAACCTATGTATTGATATCCCTCTGTTAGTGTGTCAAGTGGGTGTAAAGCGGCATAAACACAGCCGTGAAAAGCAGCTAAGCCCCATTATAAAAATAAATTACTTTTAAAAACCCATGAAACAAAGACAGGGAAAGAGAGAGAAATTCTTACACAATTCGTTCAGGGGCTGTGATGCAACCTGGATTGACCATATCTAGACCCACAGCTGGATGAGACATAAGGGTGGACACTCTTGGGGCTGAGAGGTTTGGTGAGGTTGGGTGAGCAAACGCAGACCCTTTAAAGTAATACTGCGTGCTACCCATCGCATGGGTCCCAAATCTCCAGGTTCAAGGGCATCTTCCTACACCGAAAACATGCATGAGAAACCCAGAAGATGGTACACCGTGTGATGGGGAAAGGTTTCTAAAACGCACCTCATTTCTCATCTCCTTGTGCTCGGGTTCGCCATTCCAGCCAATTTACTAGCAATCTCCCTACTTGGAGCATCAGCACCTTTAACCTCCTGTTCCGTACAGGTTGCAATTTGTCCTGAGGATGAACGGGAAGACGGGGAACCAATGAGAGACTAGCTCTTGGTGTTGGGACAGGCACAGGTCACTCTATTTTCCCATCAGTAAGAAGAATTAACCACAGGCTCAGCCTGCCCCCCGGAACCAGAACAGGGCCTGAAGCCATCCTGCGCTTTTGCGGCCAGCTCCCAAAAAAGCGACTTGTAAAATGGAGCTTCAGGGCACTGCAATTCACAAACCTGCAGAGTTATAAATGATAACTCTCGTCCACAAATATATTGAGGGAAGGCAAAGAAGAGGATTTGAAATCAAGGCAGAATTGCAGGAAACAGATTTCAGGAGGTAGATTCGAATCGCCTTTAAAGCACATGAAAAGCGGCAAAACGTTGACAATGATGCCCTTGGCCAAAAAGGGCGTATGCGTTTTTTCCTGAATATATTCAGAAAAAAACGCATACGCCCTTTTTGGCCAACCAAGCAACCTGGAAAGGCAAATCAGCGCTACAAAGAAGTCTCGCTTCCCATCGGTCAAAAGGGCCATGCTGAAAAAAGTGTCAAAACCAGAAATGCAGGACAGGCCATGGAGAAATGGGAGCCTTGCTACACTGATGGGTGGGATGTAAATCGCCAACAGCCACTCTGGAGAAGTGTACGGTGTGTCCTGAAACATCTAAAAAACACAGCTTAGAGAGCATAGGGCACTTCCACGCATGGGGGGATAAAGTGGGAAAATTGAAAATCAGCAAGACACAAGCACCCCAAAGTTTAGGGCTGCTCTGTTGACAAGGACCTCCACTTCATTCCACCTTAAATATCCCAGGAAAGCGAAAAATGGATAAAAAAGTTGTGGTCCTCATGTACAATGGAATATCACTCAGCCATGAAATCAATGTCATAAGGCTAGTAGCAGCATGATGAGTGGATTTAGGTAAGACGATTCTAAGTGAAATAAGTCACACAGAAAAGGACACTTCTCATAAGGTGTCACTTATAGAGGGAATGTAAAAACCGTTACACTTGAACTGAATTACAAAACAGAACAGAGTCACACATGCAGAAAACACACTATGGCTGCTTAACGGGAAAGGTGAGGTGGGGTGATACATAAAACAAGAGTTTCAAATTAGCTCAGATACCGTTCCATAAACCCAATATGTAATAGACAAGACCTACTCCTTGCTCAGAGAACTGGACTCAACACGCCCGATTCACCGCACAAGAATATATCTGACTAGTAATAATCTTAAAACCTATGTATTGATATCTCTCTGTTAGTGTGTCAAGTGGGTGTAAAGCGGCATAAACACAGCCGTGAAAAGCAGCTAAACCCCATTATAAAAATAAATTACTTTTCAAAACCCATGAAACAAAGACAGTGAAAGAGAGAGAAATTCTTACACAATTCGTTCAGGGGCTGTGATGCAACCTGGATTGACCATATCTAGACCCACAGCTGGATGAGACATAAGGGTGGACACTCTTGGGGCTGAGAGGTTTGGTGAGGTTGGGTGAGCAAACGCAGACCCTTTAAAGTAATACTGCGTGCTACCATCGCATGGGTCCCAAATCTCCAGGTTCAAGGGCATCTTCCTACATCGAAAACATGCATGAGAAACCCAGAAGATGGTACACCGTGTGATGGGGAAAGGTTTCTAAAACGCACCTCATTTCTCATCTCCTTGTGCTCGGGTTCGCCATTCCAGCCACTTTACTAGCAATCTCCCTACTTGGAGCATCAGCACCTTTAACCTCCTGTTCCGTACAGGTTGCAATTTGTCCTGAGGATGAACGGGAAGACGGGGAACCAATGAGAGACTAGCTCTTGGTGTTGGGACAGGCACAGGTCACTCTATTTTCCCATCAGGAAGAAGAATTAACCACAGGCTCAGCCTGCCCCCCGGAACCAGAACAGGGCCTGAAGCCATCCTGCGCTTTTGCGGCCAACTCCCAAAAATGCGACTTGTAAAATGGAGCTTCAGGGCACTGCAATTCACAAACCTGCAGAGTTATAAATGATAACTCTCGTCCACAAATATATTGAGGGAAGGCAAAGAAGAGGATTTGAAATCAAGGCAGAATTGCAGGTAACAGATTTCAGGAGGTAGATTCGAATCGCCTTTAAAGCACATGAAAAGCGGCAAAACGTTGACAATGATGCCCTTGGCCAAAAAGGGCGTATGCGTTTTTTCCTGAATATATTCAGGAAAAAACGCATATGCCCTTTTTGGCCAACCAAGCATCCTGGAAAGGCAAATCAGCGCTACAAAGAAGTCTCGCTTCCCATCGGTCAAAAGGGCCATGCTGAAAAAAGTGTCAAAACCAGAAATGCAGGACAGGCCATGGAGAAATGGGAGCCTTGCTACACTGATGGGTGGGATGTAAATCGCCAACAGCCACTCTGGAGAAGTGTACGGTGTGTCCTGAAACATCTAAAAAACACAGCTTAGAGAGCATAGGGCACTTCCATGCATGGGGGGATAAAGTGGGAAAATTGAAAATCAGCAAGACACAAGCACCCCAAAGTTTAGGGCTGCTCTGTTGACAAGGACCTCCACTTCATTCCACCTTAAATATCCCAGGAAAGCGAAAAATGGATAAAAAAGTTGTGGTCCTCATGTACAATGGAATATCACTCAGCCATGAAATCAATGTCATAAGGCTAGTAGCAGCATGATGAGTGGATTTAGGTAAGACGATTCTAAGTGAAATAAGTCACACAGAAAAGGACACTTCTCATAAGGTGTCACTTATAGAGGGAATGTAAAAACCGTTACACTTGAACTGAATTACAAAACGGAACAGAGTCACACATGCAGAAAACACACTATGGCTGCTTAACGGGAAAGGTGAGGTGGGGTGATACATAAAACAAGAGTTTCAAATTAGCTCAGATACCGTTCCATAAACCCAATATGTAATAGACAAGACCTACTCCTTGCTCAGAGAACTGGACTCAACACGCCCGATTCACCGCACAAGAATATATCTGACTAGTAATAATCTTAAAACCTATGTATTGATATCTCTCTGTTAGTGTGTCAAGAGGGTGTAAAGCGGCATAAACACAGCCGTGAAAAGCAGCTAAACCCCATTATAAAAATAAATTACTTTTAAAAACCCATGAAACAAAGACAGGGAAAGAGAGAGAAATTCTTACACAATTCGTTCAGGGGCTGTGATGCAACCTGTATTGACCATATCTAGACCCACAGCTGGATGAGACATAAGGGTGGACACTCTTGGGGCTGAGAGGTTTGGTGAGGTTGGGTGAGCAAACGCAGACCCTTTAAAGTAATACTGCGTGCTACCCATCGCATGGGTCCCAAATCTCCAGGTTCAAGGGCATCTTCCTACATCGAAAACATGCATGAGAAACCCAGAAGATGGTACACCGTGTGATGGGGAAAGGTTTCTAAAACGCACCTCATTTCTCATCTCCTTGTGCTCGGGTTCGCCATTCCAGCCACTTTACTAGCAATCTCCCTACTTGGAGCATCAGCACCTTTAACCTCCTGTTCCGTACAGGTTGCAATTTGTCCTGAGGATGAACGGGAAGACGGGGAACCAATGAGAGACTAGCTCTTGGTGTTGGGACAGGCACAGGTCACTCTATTTTCCCATCAGGAAGAAGAATTAACCACAGTCTCAGCCTGCCCCCCGGAACCAGAACAGGGCCTGAAGCCATCCTGCGCTTTTGCGGCCAGCTCCCAAGAAAGCGACTTGTAAAATGGAGCTTCAGGGCACTGCAATTCACAAACCTGCAGAGTTATAAATGATAACTCTCGTCCACAAATATATTGAGGGAAGGCAAAGAAGAGGATTTGAAATCAAGGCAGAATTGCAGGAAACAGATTTCAGGAGGTAGATTCGAATCGCCTTTAAAGCACATGAAAAGCGGCAAAACGTTGACAATGATGCCCTTGGCCAAAAAGGGCGTATGCGTTTTTTCCTGAATATATTCAGGAAAAAACGCATACGCCCTTTTTGGCCAACCAAGCAACCTGGAAAGGCAAATCAGCGATACAAAGAAGTCTCGCTTCCCAACGGTCAAAAGGGCCATGCTGAAAAAAGTGTCAAAACCAGAAATGCAGGACAGGCCATGGAGAAATGGGAGCCTTGCTACACGGATGGGCGAGATGTAAATTGCCAACAGCCACTCTGGAGAAGTGTACGGTGTGTCCTGAAACATCTAAAAAACACAGCTTAGAGAGCACAGGGCACTTCCACGCATGGGGAGATAAAGTGGGAAAATTGAAAATCAGCAAGACACAAGCACCCCAAAGTTTAGGTCTGCTCTGTTGACAAGGACCTCCACTTCATTCCACCTTAAATATCCCAGGAAAGCGAAAAATGGATCAAAAAGTTGTGGTCCTTATGTACAATGGAATACCACTCAGCCATGAAATCAATGTCATAAGGCTAGTAGCAGCATGATGAGTGGATTTAGGTAAGACGATTCTAAGTGAAATAAGTCACACAGAAAAGGACACTTCTCATAAGGTGTCACTTATAGAGGGAATGTAAAAACCGTTACACTTGAACTGAATTACAAAACAGAACAGAGTCACACATGCAGAAAACACACTATGGCTGCTTAACGGGAAAGGTGAGGTGGGGTGATACATAAAACAAGAGCTTCAAATTAGCTCAGATACCGTTCCATAAACCCAATATGTAATAGACAAGACCTACTCCTTGCTCAGAGAACTGGACTCAACACGCCCGATTCACCGCACAAGAATATATCTGACTAGTAATAATCTTAAAACCTATGTATTGATATCTCTCTGTTAGTGTGTCAAGTGGGTGTAAAGCGGCATAAACACAGCCGTGAAAAGCAGTTAAACCCCATTATAAAAATAAATTACTTTTAAAAACTCATGAAACAAAGACAGGGAAAGAGAGAGAAATTCTTACACAATTCGTTCAGGGGCTGTGATGCAACCTGGATTGACCATATCTAGACCGACAGCTGGATGAGACATAAGGGTGGACACTCTTGGGGCTGAGAGGTTTGGTGAGGTTGGGTGAGCAAATGCAGACCCTTTAAAGTAATACTGCGTGCTACCCATCGCATGGGTCCCAAATCTCCAGGTTCAAGGGCATCTTCCTACATCGAAAACATGCATGAGAAACCCAGAAGATGGTACACCGTGTGATGGGGAAAGGTTTCTAAAACGCACCTCATTTCTCATCTCCTTGTGCTCGGGTTCGCCATTCCAGCCACTTTACTAGCAATCTCCCTACTTGGAGCATCAGCACCTTTAACCTCCTGTTCCGTACAGGTTGCAATTTGTCCTGAGGATGAACGGGAAGACGGGGAACCAATGAGAGACTAGCTCTTGGTGTTGGGACAGGCACAGGTCACTCTATTTTCCCATCAGGAAGAATTAACCACAGGCTCAGCCTGCCCCCCGGAACCTTAACAGGGCCTGAAGCCATCCTGCGCTTTTGTGGCCAGCTCCCAAAAATGCGACTTGTAAAATGGAGCTTCAGGGCACTGCAATTCACAAACCTGCAGAGTTATAAATGATAACTCTCGTCCACAAATATATTGAGGGAAGGCAAAGAAGAGGATTTGAAATCAAGGCAGAATTGCAGGAAACAGATTTCAGGAGGTAGATTCGAATCGCCTTTAAAGCACATGAAAAGCGGCAAAACGTTGACAATGATGCCCTTGGCCAAAAAGGGCGTATGCGTTTTTTCCTGAATATATTCAGGAAAAAACGCATACGCCCTTTTTGGCCAACCAAGCAACCTGGAAAGGCAAATCAGCGATACAAAGAAGTCTCGCTTCCCATCGGTCAAAAGGGCCATGCTGAAAAAAGTGTCAAAACCAGAAATGCAGGACAGGCCATGGAGAAATGGGAGCCTTGCTACACTGATGGGCGAGATGTAAATTGCCAACAGCCACTCTGGAGAAGTGTACGGTGTGTCCTGAAACATCTAAGAAACACAGCTTAGAGAGCACAGGGCATTTCCACGCATGGGGAGATAAAGTGGGAAAATTGAAAATCAGCAAGAGACAAGCACCCCAAAGTTTAGGGCTGCTCTGTTGACAAGGACCTCCACTTCATTCCACCTTAAATATCCCAGGAAAGCGAAAAATGGATCAAAAAGTTGTGGTCCTTATGTACAATGAAATACCACTCAGCCATGAAATCAATGTCATAAGGCTAGTAGCAGCATGATGAGTGGATTTAGGTAAGACGATTCTAAGTGAAATAAGTCACACAGAAAAGGACACTTCTCATAAGGTGTCACTTATAGAGGGAATGTAAAAACCGTTACACTTGAACTGAATTACAAAACAGAACAGAGTCACACATGCAGAAAACACACTATGGCTGCTTAACGGGAAAGGTGAGGTGGGGTGATACATAAAACAAGAGCTTCAAATTAGCTCAGATACCGTTCCATAAACCCAATATGTAATAGACAAGACCTACTCCTTGCTCAGAGAACTGGACTCAACACGCCCGATTCACCGCACAAGAATATATCTGACTAGTAATAATCTTAAAACCTATGTATTGATATCTCTCTGTTAGTGTGTCAAGTGGGTGTAAAGCGGCATAAACACAGCCGTGAAAAGCAGCTAAACCCCATTATAAAAATAAATTACTTTTAAAAACCCATGAAACAAAGACAGGGAAAGAGAGAGAAATTCTTACACAATTCGTTCAGGGGCTGTGAGGCAACCTGGATTGACCATATCTAGACCCACAGCTGGATGAGACATAAGGGTGGACACTCTTGGGGCTGAGAGGTTTGGTGAGGTTGGGTGAGCAAATGCAGACCCTTTAAAGTAATACTGCGTGCTACCCATCGCATGGGTCCCAAATCTCCAGGTTCAAGGGCATCTTCCTACATCGAAAACATGCATGAGAAACCCAGAAGATGGTACACCGTGTGATGGGGAAAGGTTTCTAAAACGCACCTCATTTCTCATCTCCTTGTGCTCGGGTTCGCCATTCCAGCCACTTTACTAGCAATCTCCCTACTTGGAGCATCAGCACCTTTAACCTCCTGTTCCGTACAGGTTGCAATTTGTCCTGAGGATGAACGGGAAGACGGGGAACCAATGAGAGTCTAGCTCTTGGTGTTGGGACAGGCACAGGTCACTCTATTTTCCCATCAGGAAGAATTAACCACAGGCTCAGCCTGCCCCCCGGAACCAGAACAGGGCCTGAAGCCATCCTGCGCTTTTGCGGCCAGCTCCCAAAAAAGCGACTTGTAAAATGGAGCTTCAGGGCACTGCAGTTCACAAACCTGCAGAGTTATAAATGATAACTCTCGTCCACAAATATATTGAGGGAAGGCAAAGAAGAGGATTTGAAATCAAGGCAGAATTGCAGGAAACAGATTTCAGGAGGTAGATTCGAATCGCCTTTAAAGCACATGAAAAGCGGCAAAACGTTGAAAATGATGCCGTTGGCCAGAAAGGGCGTATGCGTTTTTTCCTGAATATATTCAGGAAAAAACGCATACGCCCTTTTTGGCCAACCAAGCAACCTGGAAAGGCAAATCAGCGATACAAAGAAGTCTCGCTTCCCATCGGTCAAAAGGGCCATGCTGAAAAATGTGTCAAAACCAGAAATGCAGGACAGGCCATGGAGAAATGGGAGCCTTGCTACACTGATGGGCGGGATGTAAATTGCCAACAGCCACTCTGGAGAAGTGTACGGTGTGTCCTGAAACATCTAAAAAACACAGCTTAGAGAGCATAGGGCACTTCCATGCATGGGGGGATAAAGTGGGAAAATTGAAAATCAGCAAGACACAAGCACCCCAAAGTTTAGGGCTGCTCTGTTGACAAGGACCTCCACTTCATTCCACCTTAAATATCCCAGGAAAGCGAAAAATGGATAAAAAAGTTGTGGTCCTCATGTACAATGGAATATCACTCAGCCATGAAATCAATGTCATAAGGCTAGTAGCAGCATGATGAGTGGATTTAGGTAAGACGATTCTAAGTGAAATAAGTCACACAGAAAAGGACACTTCTCATAAGGTGTCACTTATAGAGGGAATGTAAAAACCGTTACACTTGAACTGAATTACAAAACAGAACAGAGTCACACATGCAGAAAACACACTATGGCTGCTTAACGGGAAAGGTGAGGTGGGGTGATACATAAAACAAGAGTTTCAAATTAGCTCAGATACCGTTCCATAAACCCAATATGTAATAGACAAGACCTACTCCTTGCTCAGAGAACTGGACTCAACACGCCCGATTCACCGCACAAGAATATATCTGACTAGTAATAATCTTAAAACCTATGTATTGATATCTCTCTGTTAGTGTGTCAAGTGGGTGTAAAGCGGCATAAACACAGCCGTGAAAAGCAGCTAAACCCCATTATAAAAATAAATTACTTTTCAAAACCCATGAAACAAAGACAGTGAAAGAGAGAGAAATTCTTACACAATTCGTTCAGGGGCTGTGATGCAACCTGGATTGACCATATCTAGACCCACAGCTGGATGAGACATAAGGGTGGACACTCTTGGGGCTGAGAGGTTTGGTGAGGTTGGGTGAGCAAACGCAGACCCTTTAAAGTAATACTGCGTGCTACCATCGCATGGGTCCCAAATCTCCAGGTTCAAGGGCATCTTCCTACATCGAAAACATGCATGAGAAACCCAGAAGATGGTACACCGTGTGATGGGGAAAGGTTTCTAAAACGCACCTCATTTCTCATCTCCTTGTGCTCGGGTTCGCCATTCCAGCCACTTTACTAGCAATCTCCCTACTTGGAGCATCAGCACCTTTAACCACCTGTTCCGTACAGGTTGCAATTTGTCCTGAGGATGAACGGGAAGACGGGGAACCAATGAGAGACTAGCTCTTGGTGTTGGGACTGGCACAGGTCACTCTATTTTCCCATCAGGATGAAGAATTAACCACAGGCTCAGCCTGCCCCCCGGAACCAGAACAGGGCCTGAAGCCTTCCTGCGCTTTTGCGGCCAGCTCCCAAAAAAGCGACTTGTAAAATGGAGCTTCAGGGCACTGCAATTCACAAACCTGCAGAGTTATAAATGATAACTCTCGTCCACAAATATATTGAGGGA
Source organism: Balaenoptera physalus (assembly GCF_965194825.1). NCBI lineage: Eukaryota > Metazoa > Chordata > Mammalia > Artiodactyla > Balaenopteridae > Balaenoptera > Balaenoptera physalus. The sequence continues at coordinate 234,481 of NW_028125731.1, forward strand.
AGGCAAAGAAGAGGATTTGAAATCAAGGCAGAATTGCAGGAAACAGATTTCAGGAGGTAGATTCGAATCGCCTTTAAAGCACATGAAAAGCGGCAAAACGTTGACAATGATGCCCTTGGCCAGAAAGGGCGTATGCGTTTTTTCCTGAATATATTCAGGAAAAAACGCATACGCCCTTTTTGGCCAACCAAGCAACCTGGAAAGGCAAATCAGCGCTACAAAGAAGTCTCGCTTCCCATCGGTCAAAAGGGCCATGCTGAAAAAAGTGTCAAAACCAGAAATGCAGGACAGGCCATGGAGAAATGGGAGCCTTGCTACACTGATGGGCGGGATGTAAATTGCCAACAGCCACTCTGGAGAAGTGTACGGTGTGTCCTGAAACATCTAAAAAAAACAGCTTAGAGAGCATAGGGCACTTCCACGCATGGGGGGATAAAGTGGGAAAATTGAAAATCAGCAAGACACAAGCACCCCAAAGTTTAGGGCTGCTCTGTTGACAAGGACCTCCACTTCATTCCACCTTAAATATCCCAGGAAAGCGAAAAATGGATAAAAAAGTTGTGGTCCTCATGTACAATGGAATATCACTCAGCCATGAAATCAATGTCATAAGGCTAGTAGCAGCATGATGAGTGGATTTAGGTAAGACGATTCTAAGTGAAATAAGTCACACAGAAAAGGACACTTCTCATAAGGTGTCACTTATAGAGGGAATGTAAAAACCGTTACACTTGAACTGAATTACAAAACAGAACAGAGTCACACATGCAGAAAACACACTATGGCTGCTTAACGGGAAAGGTGAGGTGGGGTGATACATAAAACAAGAGTTTCAAATTAGCTCAGATACCGTTCCATAAACCCAATATGTAATAGACAAGACCTACTCCTTGCTCAGAGAACTGGACTCAACACGCCCGATTCACCGCACAAGAATATATCTGACTAGTAATAATCTTAAAACCTATGTATTGATATCTCTCTGTTAGTGTGTCAAGTGGGTGTAAAGCGGCATAAACACAGCCGTGAAAAGCAGCTAAACCCCATTATAAAAATAAATTACTTTTAAAAACCCATGAAACAAAGACAGGGAAAGAGAGAGAAATTCTTACACAATTCGTTCAGGGGCTGTGATGCAACCTGGATTGACCATATCTAGACCCACAGCTGGATGAGACATAAGGGTGGACACTCTTGGGGCTGAGAGGTTTGGTGAGGTTGGGTGAGCAAACGCAGACCCTTTAAAGTAATACTGCGTGCTACCCATCGCATGGGTCCCAAATCTCCAGGTTCAAGGGCATCTTCCTACATCGAAAACATGCATGAGAAACCCAGAAGATGGTACACCGTGTGATGGGGAAAGGTTTCTAAAACGCACCTCATTTCTCATCTCCTTGTGCTCGGGTTCGCCATTCCAGCCACTTTACTAGCAATCTCCCTACTTGGAGCATCAGCACCTTTAACCTCCTGTTCCGTACAGGTTGCAATTTGTCCTGAGGATGAACGGGAAGACGGGGAACCAATGAGAGACTAGCTCTTGGTGTTGGGACTGGCACAGGTCACTCTATTTTCCCATCAGGATGAAGAATTAACCACAGGCTCAGCCTGCCCCCCGGAACCAGAACAGGGCCTGAAGACATCCTGCGCTTTTGCGGCCAGCTCCCAAAAAAGCGACTTGTAAAATGGAGCTTCAGGGCACTGCAATTCACAAACCTGCAGAGTTATAAATGATAACTCTCGTCCACAAATATATTGAGGGAAGGCAAACAAGAGGATTTGAAATCAAGGCAGAATTGCAGGAAACAGATTTCAGGAGGTAGATTCGAATCGCCTTTAAAGCACATGAAAAGCGACAAAACGTTGACAATGATGCCCTTGGCCAGAAAGGGCGTATGCGTTTTTTCCTGAATATATTCAGGAAAAAACGCATACGCCCTTTTTGGCCAACCAAGCAACCTGGAAAGGCAAATCAGCGCTACAAAGAAGTCTCGCTTCCCATCGGTCAAAAGGGCCATGCTGAAAAAAGTGTCAAAACCAGAAATGCAGGACAGGCCATGGAGAAATGGGAGCCTTGCTACACTGATGGGCGGGATGTAAATTGCCAACAGCCACTCTGGAGAAGTGTACGGTGTGTCCTGAAACATCTAAAAAACACAGCTTAGAGAGCATAGGGCACTTCCATGCATGGGGGGATAAAGTGGGAAAATTGAAAATCAGCAAGACACAAGCACCCCAAAGTTTAGGGCTGCTCTGTTGACAAGGACCTCCACTTCATTCCACCTTAAATATCCCAGGAAACCGAAAAATGGATCAAAAATTTGTGGTCCTTATGTACAATGGAATAACACTCAGCCATGAAATCAATGTCATAAGGCTAGTAGCAGCATGATGAGTGGATTTAGGTAAGACGATTCTAAGTGAAATAAGTCACACAGAAAAGGACACTTCTCATAAGGTGTCACTTATAGAGGGAATGTAAAAACCGTTACACTTGAACTGAATTACAAAACAGAACAGAGTCACACATGCAGAAAACACACTATGGCTGCTTAACGGGAAAGGTGAGGTGGGGTGATACATAAAACAAGAGCTTCAAATTAGCTTAGATACCGTTCCATAAACCCAATATGTAATAGACAAGACCTACTCCTTGCTCAGAGAACTGGACTCAACACGCCCGATTCACCGCACAAGAATATATCTGACTAGTAATAATCTTAAAACCTATGTATTGATATCCCTCTGTTAGTGTGTCAAGTGGGTGTAAAGCGGCATAAACACAGCCGTGAAAAGCAGCTAAGCCCCATTATAAAAATAAATTACTTTTAAAAACCCATGAAACAAAGACAGGGAAAGAGAGAGAAATTCTTACACAATTCGTTCAGGGGCTGTGATGCAACCTGGATTGACCATATCTAGACCCACAGCTGGATGAGACATAAGGGTGGACACTCTTGGGGCTGAGAGGTTTGGTGAGGTTGGGTGAGCAAACGCAGACCCTTTAAAGTAATACTGCGTGCTACCCATCGCATGGGTCCCAAATCTCCAGGTTCAAGGGCATCTTCCTACATCGAAAACATGCATGAGAAACCCAGAAGATGGTACACCGTGTGATGGGGAAAGGTTTCTAAAACGCACCTCATTTCTCATCTCCTTGTGCTCGGGTTCGCCATTCCAGCCAATTTACTAGCAATCTCCCTACTTGGAGCATCAGCACCTTTAACCTCCTGTTCCGTACAGGTTGCAATTTGTCCTGAGGATGAACGGGAAGACGGGAAACCAATGAGAGACTAGCTCTTGGTGTTGGGACAGGCACAGGTCACTCTATTTTCCCATCAGGAAGAAGAATTAACCACAGGCTCAGCCTGCCCCCCGGAACCAGAACAGGGCCTGAAGCCATCCTGCGCTTTTGCGGCCAGCTCCCAAAAAAGCGACTTGTAAAATGGAGCTTCAGGGCACTGCAATTCACAAACCTGCAGAGTTATAAATGATAACTCTCGTCCACAAATATATTGAGGGAAGGCAAAGAAGAGGATTTGAAATCAAGGCAGAATTGCAGGAAACAGATTTCAGGAGGTAGATTCGAATCGCCTTTAAAGCACATGAAAAGCGGCAAAACGTTGACAATGATGCCCTTGGCCAAAAAGGGCGTATGCGTTTTTTCCTGAATATATTCAGAAAAAAACGCATACGCCCTTTTTGGCCAACCAAGCAACCTGGAAAGGCAAATCAGCGCTACAAAGAAGTCTCGCTTCCCATCGGTCAAAAGGGCCATGCTGAAAAAAGTGTCAAAACCAGAAATGCAGGACAGGCCATGGAGAAATGGGAGCCTTGCTACACTGATGGGTGGGATGTAAATCGCCAACAGCCACTCTGGAGAAGTGTACGGTGTGTCCTGAAACATCTAAAAAACACAGCTTAGAGAGCATAGGGCACTTCCACGCATGGGGGGATAAAGTGGGAAAATTGAAAATCAGCAAGACACAAGCACCCCAAAGTTTAGGGCTGCTCTGTTGACAAGGACATCCACTTCATTCCACCTTAAATATCCCAGGAAAGCGAAAAATGGATAAAAAAGTTGTGGTCCTCATGTACAATGGAATATCACTCAGCCATGAAATCAATGTCATAAGGCTAGTAGCAGCATGATGAGTGGATTTAGGTAAGACGATTCTAAGTGAAATAAGTCACACAGAAAAGGACACTTCTCATAAGGTGTCACTTATAGAGGGAATGTAAAAACCGTTACACTTGAACTGAATTACAAAACAGAACAGAGTCACACATGCAGAAAACACACTATGGCTGCTTAACGGGAAAGGTGAGGTGGGGTGATACATAAAACAAGAGTTTCAAATTAGCTCAGATACCGTTCCATAAACCCAATATGTAATAGACAAGACCTACTCCTTGCTCAGAGAACTGGACTCAACACGCCCGATTCACCGCACAAGAATATATCTGACTAGTAATAATCTTAAAACCTATGTATTGATATCTCTCTGTTAGTGTGTCAAGTGGGTGTAAAGCGGCATAAACACAGCCGTGAAAAGCAGCTAAACCCCATTATAAAAATAAATTACTTTTAAAAACCCATGAAACAAAGACAGGGAAAGAGAGAGAAATTCTTACACAATTCGTTCAGGGGCTGTGATGCAACCTGGATTGACCATATCTAGACCCACAGCTGGATGAGACATAAGGGTGGACACTCTTGGGGCTGAGAGGTTTGGTGAGGTTGGGTGAGCAAACGCAGACCCTTTAAAGTAATACTGCGTGCTACCATCGCATGGGTCCCAAATCTCCAGGTTCAAGGGCATCTTCCTACATCGAAAACATGCATGAGAAACCCAGAAGATGGTACACCGTGTGATGGGGAAAGGTTTCTAAAACGCACCTCATTTCTCATCTCCTTGTGCTCGGGTTCGCCATTCCAGCCACTTTACTAGCAATCTCCCTACTTGGAGCATCAGCACCTTTAACCTCCTGTTCCGTACAGGTTGCAATTTGTCCTGAGGATGAACGGGAAGACGGGGAACCAATGAGAGACTAGCTCTTGGTGTTGGGACAGGCACAGGTCACTCTATTTTCCCATCAGGATGAAGAATTAACCACAGGCTCAGCCTGCCCCCCGGAACCAGAACAGGGCCTGAAGCCTTCCTGCGCTTTTGCGGCCAGCTCCCAAAAAAGCGACTTGTAAAATGGAGCTTCAGGGCACTGCAATTCACAAACCTGCAGAGTTATAAATGATAACTCTCGTCCACAAATATATTGAGGGAAGGCAAAGAAGAGGATTTGAAATCAAGGCAGAATTGCAGGAAACAGATTTCAGGAGGTAGATTCGAATCGCCTTTAAAGCACATGAAAAGCGGCAAAACGTTGACAATGATGCCCTTGGCCAAAAAGGGCGTATGCGTTTTTTCCTGAATATATTCAGGAAAAAACGCATACGCCCTTTTTGGCCAACCAAGCAACCTGGAAAGGCAAATCAGCGATACAAAGAAGTCTCGCTTCCCAACGGTCAAAAGGGCCATGCTGAAAAAAGTGTCAAAACCAGAAATGCAGGACAGGCCATGGAGAAATGGGAGCCTTGCTACACGGATGGGCGAGATGTAAATTGCCAACAGCCACTCTGGAGAAGTGTACGGTGTGTCCTGAAACATCTAAAAAACACAGCTTAGAGAGCACAGGGCACTTCCACGCATGGGGAGATAAAGTGGGAAAATTGAAAATCAGCAAGACACAAGCACCCCAAAGTTTAGGTCTGCTCTGTTGACAAGGACCTCCACTTCATTCCACCTTAAATATCCCAGGAAAGCGAAAAATGGATCAAAAAGTTGTGGTCCTTATGTACAATGGAATACCACTCAGCCATGAAATCAATGTCATAAGGCTAGTAGCAGCATGATGAGTGGATTTAGGTAAGACGATTCTAAGTGAAATAAGTCACACAGAAAAGGACACTTCTCATAAGGTGTCACTTATAGAGGGAATGTAAAAACCGTTACACTTGAACTGAATTACAAAACAGAACAGAGTCACACATGCAGAAAACACACTATGGCTGCTTAACGGGAAAGGTGAGGTGGGGTGATACATAAAACAAGAGCTTCAAATTAGCTCAGATACCGTTCCATAAACCCAATATGTAATAGACAAGACCTACTCCTTGCTCAGAGAACTGGACTCAACACGCCCGATTCACCGCACAAGAATATATCTGACTAGTAATAATCTTAAAACCTATGTATTGATATCTCTCTGTTAGTGTGTCAAGTGGGTGTAAAGCGGCATAAACACAGCCGTGAAAAGCAGTTAAACCCCATTATAAAAATAAATTACTTTTAAAAACTCATGAAACAAAGACAGGGAAAGAGAGAGAAATTCTTACACAATTCGTTCAGGGGCTGTGATGCAACCTGGATTGACCATATCTAGACCGACAGCTGGATGAGACATAAGGGTGGACACTCTTGGGGCTGAGAGGTTTGGTGAGGTTGGGTGAGCAAATGCAGACCCTTTAAAGTAATACTGCGTGCTACCCATCGCATGGGTCCCAAATCTCCAGGTTCAAGGGCATCTTCCTACATCGAAAACATGCATGAGAAACCCAGAAGATGGTACACCGTGTGATGGGGAAAGGTTTCTAAAACGCACCTCATTTCTCATCTCCTTGTGCTCGGGTTCGCCATTCCAGCCACTTTACTAGCAATCTCCCTACTTGGAGCATCAGCACCTTTAACCTCCTGTTCCGTACAGGTTGCAATTTGTCCTGAGGATGAACGGGAAGACGGGGAACCAATGAGAGACTAGCTCTTGGTGTTGGGACAGGCACAGGTCACTCTATTTTCCCATCAGGAAGAATTAACCACAGGCTCAGCCTGCCCCCCGGAACCTTAACAGGGCCTGAAGCCATCCTGCGCTTTTGTGGCCAGCTCCCAAAAATGCGACTTGTAAAATGGAGCTTCAGGGCACTGCAATTCACAAACCTGCAGAGTTATAAATGATAACTCTCGTCCACAAATATATTGAGGGAAGGCAAAGAAGAGGATTTGAAATCAAGGCAGAATTGCAGGAAACAGATTTCAGGAGGTAGATTCGAATCGCCTTTAAAGCACATGAAAAGCGGCAAAACGTTGACAATGATGCCCTTGGCCAAAAAGGGCGTATGCGTTTTTTCCTGAATATATTCAGGAAAAAACGCATACGCCCTTTTTGGCCAACCAAGCAACCTGGAAAGGCAAATCAGCGATACAAAGAAGTCTCGCTTCCCATCGGTCAAAAGGGCCATGCTGAAAAAAGTGTCAAAACCAGAAATGCAGGACAGGCCATGGAGAAATGGGAGCCTTGCTACACTGATGGGCGAGATGTAAATTGCCAACAGCCACTCTGGAGAAGTGTACGGTGTGTCCTGAAACATCTAAGAAACACAGCTTAGAGAGCACAGGGCATTTCCACGCATGGGGAGATAAAGTGGGAAAATTGAAAATCAGCAAGAGACAAGCACCCCAAAGTTTAGGGCTGCTCTGTTGACAAGGACCTCCACTTCATTCCACCTTAAATATCCCAGGAAAGCGAAAAATGGATCAAAAAGTTGTGGTCCTTATGTACAATGAAATACCACTCAGCCATGAAATCAATGTCATAAGGCTAGTAGCAGCATGATGAGTGGATTTAGGTAAGACGATTCTAAGTGAAATAAGTCACACAGAAAAGGACACTTCTCATAAGGTGTCACTTATAGAGGGAATGTAAAAACCGTTACACTTGAACTGAATTACAAAACAGAACAGAGTCACACATGCAGAAAACACACTATGGCTGCTTAACGGGAAAGGTGAGGTGGGGTGATACATAAAACAAGAGCTTCAAATTAGCTCAGATACCGTTCCATAAACCCAATATGTAATAGACAAGACCTACTCCTTGCTCAGAGAACTGGACTCAACACGCCCGATTCACCGCACAAGAATATATCTGACTAGTAATAATCTTAAAACCTATGTATTGATATCTCTCTGTTAGTGTGTCAAGTGGGTGTAAAGCGGCATAAACACAGCCGTGAAAAGCAGCTAAACCCCATTATAAAAATAAATTACTTTTAAAAACCCATGAAACAAAGACAGGGAAAGAGAGAGAAATTCTTACACAATTCGTTCAGGGGCTGTGATGCAACCTGGATTGACCATATCTAGACCCACAGCTGGATGAGACATAAGGGTGGACACTCTTGGGGCTGAGAGGTTTGGTGAGGTTGGGTGAGCAAATGCAGACACTTTAAAGTAATACTGCGTGCTACCCATCGCATGGGTCCCAAATCTCCAGGTTCAAGGGCATCTTCCTACATCGAAAACATGCATGAGAAACCCAGAAGATGGTACACCGTGTGATGGGGAAAGGTTTCTAAAACGCACCTCATTTCTCATCTCCTTGTGCTCGGGTTCGCCATTCCAGCCACTTTACTAGCAATCTCCCTACTTGGAGCATCAGCACCTTTAACCTCCTGTTCCGTACAGGTTGCAATTTGTCCTGAGGATGAACGGGAAGACGGGGAACCAATGAGAGTCTAGCTCTTGGTGTTGGGACAGGCACAGGTCACTCTATTTTCCCATCAGGAAGAATTAACCACAGGCTCAGCCTGCCCCCCGGAACCAGAACAGGGCCTGAAGCCATCCTGCGCTTTTGCGGCCAGCTCCCAAAAAAGCGACTTGTAAAATGGAGCTTCAGGGCACTGCAGTTCACAAACCTGCAGAGTTATAAATGATAACTCTCGTCCACAAATATATTGAGGGAAGGCAAAGAAGAGGATTTGAAATCAAGGCAGAATTGCAGGAAACAGATTTCAGGAGGTAGATTCGAATCGCCTTTAAAGCACATGAAAAGCGGCAAAACGTTGAAAATGATGCCGTTGGCCAGAAAGGGCGTATGCGTTTTTTCCTGAATATATTCAGGAAAAAACGCATACGCCCTTTTTGGCCAACCAAGCAACCTGGAAAGGCAAATCAGCGATACAAAGAAGTCTCGCTTCCCATCGGTCAAAAGGGCCATGCTGAAAAATGTGTCAAAACCAGAAATGCAGGACAGGCCATGGAGAAATGGGAGCCTTGCTACACTGATGGGCGGGATGTAAATTGCCAACAGCCACTCTGGAGAAGTGTACGGTGTGTCCTGAAACATCTAAAAAACACAGCTTAGAGAGCATAGGGCACTTCCATGCATGGGGGGATAAAGTGGGAAAATTGAAAATCAGCAAGACACAAGCACCCCAAAGTTTAGGGCTGCTCTGTTGACAAGGACCTCCACTTCATTCCACCTTAAATATCCCAGGAAAGCGAAAAATGGATAAAAAAGTTGTGGTCCTCATGTACAATGGAATATCACTCAGCCATGAAATCAATGTCATAAGGCTAGTAGCAGCATGATGAGTGGATTTAGGTAAGACGATTCTAAGTGAAATAAGTCACACAGAAAAGGACACTTCTCATAAGGTGTCACTTATAGAGGGAATGTAAAAACCGTTACACTTGAACTGAATTACAAAACAGAACAGAGTCACACATGCAGAAAACACACTATGGCTGCTTAACGGGAAAGGTGAGGTGGGGTGATACATAAAACAAGAGTTTCAAATTAGCTCAGATACCGTTCCATAAACCCAATATGTAATAGACAAGACCTACTCCTTGCTCAGAGAACTGGACTCAACACGCCCGATTCACCGCACAAGAATATATCTGACTAGTAATAATCTTAAAACCTATGTATTGATATCTCTCTGTTAGTGTGTCAAGTGGGTGTAAAGCGGCATAAACACAGCCGTGAAAAGCAGCTAAACCCCATTATAAAAATAAATTACTTTTCAAAACCCATGAAACAAAGACAGTGAAAGAGAGAGAAATTCTTACACAATTCGTTCAGGGGCTGTGATGCAACCTGGATTGACCATATCTAGACCCACAGCTGGATGAGACATAAGGGTGGACACTCTTGGGGCTGAGAGGTTTGGTGAGGTTGGGTGAGCAAACGCAGACCCTTTAAAGTAATACTGCGTGCTACCATCGCATGGGTCCCAAATCTCCAGGTTCAAGGGCATCTTCCTACATCGAAAACATGCATGAGAAACCCAGAAGATGGTACACCGTGTGATGGGGAAAGGTTTCTAAAACGCACCTCATTTCTCATCTCCTTGTGCTCGGGTTCGCCATTCCAGCCACTTTACTAGCAATCTCCCTACTTGGAGCATCAGCACCTTTAACCACCTGTTCCGTACAGGTTGCAATTTGTCCTGAGGATGAACGGGAAGACGGGGAACCAATGAGAGACTAGCTCTTGGTGTTGGGACTGGCACAGGTCACTCTATTTTCCCATCAGGATGAAGAATTAACCACAGGCTCAGCCTGCCCCCCGGAACCAGAACAGGGCCTGAAGCCTTCCTGCGCTTTTGCGGCCAGCTCCCAAAAAAGCGACTTGTAAAATGGAGCTTCAGGGCACTGCAATTCACAAACCTGCAGAGTTATAAATGATAACTCTCGTCCACAAATATATTGAGGGAAGGCAAAGAAGAGGATTTGAAATCAAGGCAGAATTGCAGGAAACAGATTTCAGGAGGTAGATTCGAATCGCCTTTAAAGCACATGAAAAGCGGCAAAACGTTGACAATGATGCCCTTGGCCAGAAAGGGCGTATGCGTTTTTTCCTGAATATATTCAGGAAAAAACGCATACGCCCTTTTTGGCCAACCAAGCAACCTGGAAAGGCAAATCAGCGCTACAAAGAAGTCTCGCTTCCCATCGGTCAAAAGGGCCATGCTGAAAAAAGTGTCAAAACCAGAAATGCAGGACAGGCCATGGAGAAATGGGAGCCTTGCTACACTGATGGGCGGGATGTAAATTGCCAACAGCCACTCTGGAGAAGTGTACGGTGTGTCCTGAAACATCTAAAAAAAACAGCTTAGAGAGCATAGGGCACTTCCACGCATGGGGGGATAAAGTGGGAAAATTGAAAATCAGCAAGACACAAGCACCCCAAAGTTTAGGGCTGCTCTGTTGACAAGGACCTCCACTTCATTCCACCTTAAATATCCCAGGAAAGCGAAAAATGGATAAAAAAGTTGTCGTCCTCATGTACAATGGAATATCACTCAGCCATGAAATCAATGTCATAAGGCTAGTAGCAGCATGATGAGTGGATTTAGGTAAGACGATTCTAAGTGAAATAAGTCACACAGAAAAGGACACTTCTCATAAGGTGTCACTTATAGAGGGAATGTAAAAACCGTTACACTTGAACTGAATTACAAAACAGAACAGAGTCACACATGCAGAAAACACACTATGGCTGCTTAACGGGAAAGGTGAGGTGGGGTGATACATAAAACAAGAGTTTCAAATTAGCTCAGATACCGTTCCATAAACCCAATATGTAATAGACAAGACCTACTCCTTGCTCAGAGAACTGGACTCAACACGCCCGATTCACCGCACAAGAATATATCTGACTAGTAATAATCTTAAAACCTATGTATTGATATCTCTCTGTTAGTGTGTCAAGTGGGTGTAAAGCGGCATAAACACAGCCGTGAAAAGCAGCTAAACCCCATTATAAAAATAAATTACTTTTAAAAACCCATGAAACAAAGACAGGGAAAGAGAGAGAAATTCTTACACAATTCGTTCAGGGGCTGTGATGCAACCTGGATTGACCATATCTAGACCCACAGCTGGATGAGACATAAGGGTGGACACTCTTGGGGCTGAGAGGTTTGGTGAGGTTGGGTGAGCAAACGCAGACCCTTTAAAGTAATACTGCGTGCTACCCATCGCATGGGTCCCAAATCTCCAGGTTCAAGGGCATCTTCCTACATCGAAAACATGCATGAGAAACCCAGAAGATGGTACACCGTGTGATGGGGAAAGGTTTCTAAAACGCACCTCATTTCTCATCTCCTTGTGCTCGGGTTCGCCATTCCAGCCACTTTACTAGCAATCTCCCTACTTGGAGCATCAGCACCTTTAACCTCCTGTTCCGTACAGGTTGCAATTTGTCCTGAGGATGAACGGGAAGACGGGGAACCAATGAGAGACTAGCTCTTGGTGTTGGGACTGGCACAGGTCACTCTATTTTCCCATCAGGATGAAGAATTAACCACAGGCTCAGCCTGCCCCCCGGAACCAGAACAGGGCCTGAAGACATCCTGCGCTTTTGCGGCCAGCTCCCAAAAAAGCGACTTGTAAAATGGAGCTTCAGGGCACTGCAATTCACAAACCTGCAGAGTTATAAATGATAACTCTCGTCCACAAATATATTGAGGGAAGGCAAACAAGAGGATTTGAAATCAAGGCAGAATTGCAGGAAACAGATTTCAGGAGGTAGATTCGAATCGCCTTTAAAGCACATGAAAAGCGACAAAACGTTGACAATGATGCCCTTGGCCAGAAAGGGCGTATGCGTTTTTTCCTGAATATATTCAGGAAAAAACGCATACGCCCTTTTTGGCCAACCAAGCAACCTGGAAAGGCAAATCAGCGCTACAAAGAAGTCTCGCTTCCCATCGGTCAAAAGGGCCATGCTGAAAAAAGTGTCAAAACCAGAAATGCAGGACAGGCCATGGAGAAATGGGAGCCTTGCTACACTGATGGGCGGGATGTAAATTGCCAACAGCCACTCTGGAGAAGTGTACGGTGTGTCCTGAAACATCTAAAAAACACAGCTTAGAGAGCATAGGGCACTTCCATGCATGGGGGGATAAAGTGGGAAAATTGAAAATCAGCAAGACACAAGCACCCCAAAGTTTAGGGCTGCTCTGTTGACAAGGACCTCCACTTCATTCCACCTTAAATATCCCAGGAAACCGAAAAATGGATCAAAAATTTGTGGTCCTTATGTACAATGGAATAACACTCAGCCATGAAATCAATGTCATAAGGCTAGTAGCAGCATGATGAGTGGATTTAGGTAAGACGATTCTAAGTGAAATAAGTCACACAGAAAAGGACACTTCTCATAAGGTGTCACTTATAGAGGGAATGTAAAAACCGTTACACTTGAACTGAATTACAAAACAGAACAGAGTCACACATGCAGAAAACACACTATGGCTGCTTAACGGGAAAGGTGAGGTGGGGTGATACATAAAACAAGAGCTTCAAATTAGCTTAGATACCGTTCCATAAACCCAATATGTAATAGACAAGACCTACTCCTTGCTCAGAGAACTGGACTCAACACGCCCGATTCACCGCACAAGAATATATCTGACTAGTAATAATCTTAAAACCTATGTATTGATATCCCTCTGTTAGTGTGTCAAGTGGGTGTAAAGCGGCATAAACACAGCCGTGAAAAGCAGCTAAGCCCCATTATAAAAATAAATTACTTTTAAAAACCCATGAAACAAAGACAGGGAAAGAGAGAGAAATTCTTACACAATTCGTTCAGGGGCTGTGATGCAACCTGGATTGACCATATCTAGACCCACAGCTGGATGAGACATAAGGGTGGACACTCTTGGGGCTGAGAGGTTTGGTGAGGTTGGGTGAGCAAACGCAGACCCTTTAAAGTAATACTGCGTGCTACCCATCGCATGGGTCCCAAATCTCCAGGTTCAAGGGCATCTTCCTACATCGAAAACATGCATGAGAAACCCAGAAGATGGTACACCGTGTGATGGGGAAAGGTTTCTAAAACGCACCTCATTTCTCATCTCCTTGTGCTCGGGTTCGCCATTCCAGCCACTTTACTAGCAATCTCCCTACTTGGAGCATCAGCACCTTTAACCTCCTGTTCCGTACAGGTTGCAATTTGTCCTGAGGATGAACGGGAAGACGGGAAACCAATGAGAGACTAGCTCTTGGTGTTGGGACAGGCACAGGTCACTCTATTTTCCCATCAGGAAGAAGAATTAACCACAGGCTCAGCCTGCCCCCCGGAACCAGAACAGGGCCTGAAGCCATCCTGCGCTTTTGCGGCCAGCTCCCAAAAAAGCGACTTGTAAAATGGAGCTTCAGGGCACTGCAATTCACAAACCTGCAGAGTTATAAATGATAACTCTCGTCCACAAATATATTGAGGGAAGGCAAAGAAGAGGATTTGAAATCAAGGCAGAATTGCAGGAAACAGATTTCAGGAGGTAGATTCGAATCGCCTTTAAAGCACATGAAAAGCGGCAAAACGTTGACAATGATGCCCTTGGCCAAAAAGGGCGTATGCGTTTTTTCCTGAATATATTCAGAAAAAAACGCATACGCCCTTTTTGGCCAACCAAGCAACCTGGAAAGGCAAATCAGCGCTACAAAGAAGTCTCGCTTCCCATCGGTCAAAAGGGCCATGCTGAAAAAAGTGTCAAAACCAGAAATGCAGGACAGGCCATGGAGAAATGGGAGCCTTGCTACACTGATGGGTGGGATGTAAATCGCCAACAGCCACTCTGGAGAAGTGTACGGTGTGTCCTGAAACATCTAAAAAACACAGCTTAGAGAGCATAGGGCACTTCCACGCATGGGGGGATAAAGTGGGAAAATTGAAAATCAGCAAGACACAAGCACCCCAAAGTTTAGGGCTGCTCTGTTGACAAGGACATCCACTTCATTCCACCTTAAATATCCCAGGAAAGCGAAAAATGGATAAAAAAGTTGTGGTCCTCATGTACAATGGAATATCACTCAGCCATGAAATCAATGTCATAAGGCTAGTAGCAGCATGATGAGTGGATTTAGGTAAGACGATTCTAAGTGAAATAAGTCACACAGAAAAGGACACTTCTCATAAGGTGTCACTTATAGAGGGAATGTAAAAACCGTTACACTTGAACTGAATTACAAAACAGAACAGAGTCACACATGCAGAAAACACACTATGGCTGCTTAACGGGAAAGGTGAGGTGGGGTGATACATAAAACAAGAGTTTCAAATTAGCTCAGATACCGTTCCATAAACCCAATATGTAATAGACAAGACCTACTCCTTGCTCAGAGAACTGGACTCAACACGCCCGATTCACCGCACAAGAATATATCTGACTAGTAATAATCTTAAAACCTATGTATTGATATCTCTCTGTTAGTGTGTCAAGTGGGTGTAAAGCGGCATAAACACAGCCGTGAAAAGCAGCTAAACCCCATTATAAAAATAAATTACTTTTAAAAACCCATGAAACAAAGACAGGGAAAGAGAGAGAAATTCTTACACAATTCGTTCAGGGGCTGTGATGCAACCTGGATTGACCATATCTAGACCCACAGCTGGATGAGACATAAGGGTGGACACTCTTGGGGCTGAGAGGTTTGGTGAGGTTGGGTGAGCAAACGCAGACCCTTTAAAGTAATACTGCGTGCTACCATCGCATGGGTCCCAAATCTCCAGGTTCAAGGGCATCTTCCTACATCGAAAACATGCATGAGAAACCCAGAAGATGGTACACCGTGTGATGGGGAAAGGTTTCTAAAACGCACCTCATTTCTCATCTCCTTGTGCTCGGGTTCGCCATTCCAGCCACTTTACTAGCAATCTCCCTACTTGGAGCATCAGCACCTTTAACCTCCTGTTCCGTACAGGTTGCAATTTGTCCTGAGGATGAACGGGAAGACGGGGAACCAATGAGAGACTAGCTCTTGGTGTTGGGACAGGCACAGGTCACTCTATTTTCCCATCAGGATGAAGAATTAACCACAGGCTCAGCCTGCCCCCCGGAACCAGAACAGGGCCTGAAGCCTTCCTGCGCTTTTGCGGCCAGCTCCCAAAAAAGCGACTTGTAAAATGGAGCTTCAGGGCACTGCAATTCACAAACCTGCAGAGTTATAAATGATAACTCTCGTCCACAAATATATTGAGGGAAGGCAAAGAAGAGGATTTGAAATCAAGGCAGAATTGCAGGTAACAGATTTCAGGAGGTAGATTCGAATCGCCTTTAAAGCACATGAAAAGCGGCAAAACGTTGACAATGATGCCCTTGGCCAAAAAGGGCGTATGCGTTTTTTCCTGAATATATTCAGGAAAAAACGCATACGCCCTTTTTGGCCAACCAAGCAACCTGGAAAGGCAAATCAGCGCTACAAAGAAGTCTCGCTTCCCATCGGTCAAAAGGGCCATGCTGAAAAAAGTGTCAAAACCAGAAATGCAGGACAGGCCATGGAGAAATGGGAGCCTTGCTACACTGATGGGCGGGATGTAAATCGCCAACAGCCACTCTGGAGAAGTGTACGGTGTGTCCTGAAACATCTAAAAAACACAGCTTAGAGAGCATAGGGCACTTCCACGCATGGGGGGATAAAGTGGGAAAATTGAAAATCAGCAAGACACAAGCACCCCAAAGTTTAGGGCTGCTCTGTTGACAAGGACCTCCACTTCATTCCACCTTAAATATCCCAGGAAAGCGAAAAATGGATAAAAAAGTTGTGGTCCTCATGTACAATGGAATATCACTCAGCCATGAAATCAATGTCATAAGGCTAGTAGCAGCATGATGAGTGGATTTAGGTAAGACGATTCTAAGTGAAATAAGTCACACAGAAAAGGACACTTCTCATAAGGTGTCACTTATAGAGGGAATGTAAAAACCGTTACACTTGAACTGAATTACAAAACAGAACAGAGTCACACATGCAGAAAACACACTATGGCTGCTTAACGGGAAAGGTGAGGTGGGGTGATACATAAAACAAGAGTTTCAAATTAGCTCAGATACCGTTCCATAAACCCAATATGTAATAGACAAGACCTACTCCTTGCTCAGAGAACTGGACTCAACACGCCCGATTCACCGCACAAGAATATATCTGACTAGTAATAATCTTAAAACCTATGTATTGATATCTCTCTGTTAGTGTGTCAAGTGGGTGTAAAGCGGCATAAACACAGACGTGAAAAGCAGCTAAACCCCATTATAAAAATAAATTACTTTTCAAAACCCATGAAACAAAGACAGTGAAAGAGAGAGAAATTCTTACACAATTCGTTCAGGGGCTGTGATGCAACCTGGATTGACCATATCTAGACCCACAGCTGGATGAGACATAAGGGTGGACACTCTTGGGGCTGAGAGGTTTGGTGAGGTTGGGTGAGCAAACGCAGACCCTTTAAAGTAATACTGCGTGCTACCATCGCATGGGTCCCAAATCTCCAGGTTCAAGGGCATCTTCCTACATCGAAAACATGCATGAGAAACCCAGAAGATGGTACACCGTGTGATGGGGAAAGGTTTCTAAAACGCACCTCATTTCTCATCTCCTTGTGCTCGGGTTCGCCATTCCAGCCACTTTACTAGCAATCTCCCTACTTGGAGCATCAGCACCTTTAACCACCTGTTCCGTACAGGTTGCAATTTGTCCTGAGGATGAACGGGAAGACGGGGAACCAATGAGAGACTAGCTCTTGGTGTTGGGACAGGCACAGGTCACTCTATTTTCCCATCAGGATGAAGAATTAACCACAGGCTCAGCCTGCCCCCCGGAACCAGAACAGGGCCTGAAGCCTTCCTGCGCTTTTGCGGCCAGCTCCCAAAAAAGCGACTTGTAAAATGGAGCTTCAGGGCACTGCAATTCACAAACCTGCAGAGTTATAAATGATAACTCTCGTCCACAAATATATTGAGGGAAGGCAAAGAAGAGGATTTGAAATCAAGGCAGAATTGCAGGTAACAGATTTCAGGAGGTAGATTCGAATCGCCTTTAAAGCACATGAAAAGCGGCAAAACGTTGACAATGATGCCCTTGGCCAAAAAGGGCGTATGCGTTTTTTCCTGAATATATTCAGGAAAAAACGCATACGCCCTTTTTGGCCAACCAAGCAACCTGGAAAGGCAAATCAGCGCTACAAAGAAGTCTCGCTTCCCATCGGTCAAAAGGGCCATGCTGAAAAAAGTGTCAAAACCAGAAATGCAGGACAGGCCATGGAGAAATGGGAGCCTTGCTACACTGATGGGCGGGATGTAAATTGCCAACAGCCACTCTGGAGAAGTGTACGGTGTGTCCTGAAACATCTAAAAAACACAGCTTAGAGAGCATAGGGCACTTCCACGCATGGGGGGATAAAGTGGGAAAATTGAAAATCAGCAAGACACAAGCACCCCAAAGTTTAGGGCTGCTCTGTTGACAAGGACCTCCACTTCATTCCACCTTAAATATCCCAGGAAAGCGAAAAATGGATAAAAAAGTTGTGGTCCTCATGTACAATGGAATATCACTCAGCCATGAAATCAATGTCATAAGGCTAGTAGCAGCATGATGAGTGGATTTAGGTAAGACGATTCTAAGTGAAATAAGTCACACAGAAAAGGACACTTCTCATAAGGTGTCACTTATAGAGGGAATGTAAAAACCGTTACACTTGAACTGAATTACAAAACAGAACAGAGTCACACATGCAGAAAACACACTATGGCTGCTTAACGGGAAAGGTGAGGTGGGGTGATACATAAAACAAGAGTTTCAAATTAGCTCAGATACCGTTCCATAAACCCAATATGTAATAGACAAGACCTACTCCTTGCTCAGAGAACTGGACTCAACACGCCCGATTCACCGCACAAGAATATATCTGACTAGTAATAATCTTAAAACCTATGTATTGATATCTCTCTGTTAGTGTGTCAAGTGGGTGTAAAGCGGCATAAACACAGCCGTGAAAAGCAGCTAAACCCCATTATAAAAATAAATTACTTTTCAAAACCCATGAAACAAAGACAGTGAAAGAGAGAGAAATTCTTACACAATTCGTTCAGGGGCTGTGATGCAACCTGGATTGACCATATCTAGACCCACAGCTGGATGAGACATAAGGGTGGACACTCTTGGGGCTGAGAGGTTTGGTGAGGTTGGGTGAGCAAACGCAGACCCTTTAAAGTAATACTGCGTGCTACCATCGCATGGGTCCCAAATCTCCAGGTTCAAGGGCATCTTCCTACATCGAAAACATGCATGAGAAACCCAGAAGATGGTACACCGTGTGATGGGGAAAGGTTTCTAAAACGCACCTCATTTCTCATCTCCTTGTGCTCGGGTTCGCCATTCCAGCCACTTTACTAGCAATCTCCCTACTTGGAGCATCAGCACCTTTAACCACCTGTTCCGTACAGGTTGCAATTTGTCCTGAGGATGAACGGGAAGACGGGGAACCAATGAGAGACTAGCTCTTGGTGTTGGGACAGGCACAGGTCACTCTATTTTCCCATCAGGAAGAAGAATTAACCACAGGCTCAGCCTGCCCCCCGGAACCAGAACAGGGCCTGAAGCCATCCTGCGCTTTTGCGGCCAGCTCCCAAAAATGCGACTTGTAAAATGGAGCTTCAGGGCACTGCAATTCACAAACCTGCAGAGTTATAAATGATAACTCTCGTCCACAAATATATTGAGGGAAGGCAAAGAAGAGGATTTGAAATCAAGGCAGAATTGCAAGAAACAGATTTCAGGAGGTAGATTCGAATCGCCTTTAAAGCACATGAAAAGCGGCAAAACGTTGACAATGATGCCCTTGGCCAAAAAGGGCGTATGCGTTTTTTCCTGAATATATTCAGGAAAAAACGCATACGCCCTTTTTGGCCAACCAAGCAACCTGGAAAGGCAAATCAGCGCTACAAAGAAGTCTCGCTTCCCATCGGTCAAAAGGGCCATGCTGAAAAAAGTGTCAAAACCAGAAATGCAGGACAGGCCATGGAGAAATGGGAGCCTTGCTACACTGATGGGCGGGATGTAAATTGCCAACAGCCACTCTGGAGAAGTGTACGGTGTGTCCTGAAACATCTAAAAAACACAGCTTAGAGAGCATAGGGCACTTCCACGCATGGGGGGATAAAGTGGGAAAATTGAAAATCAGCAAGACACAAGCACCCCAAAGTTTAGGGCTGCTCTGTTGACAAGGACCTCCACTTCATTCCACCTTAAATATCCCAGGAAAGCGAAAAATGGATAAAAAAGTTGTGGTCCTCATGTACAATGGAATATCACTCAGCCATGAAATCAATGTCATAAAGCTAGTAGCAGCATGATGAGTGGATTTAGGTAAGACGATTCTAAGTGAAATAAGTCACACAGAAAAGGACACTTCTCATAAGGTGTCACTTATAGAGGGAATGTAAAAACCGTTACACTTGAACTGAATTACAAAACAGAACAGAGTCACACATGCAGAAAACACACTATGGCTGCTTAACGGGAAAGGTGAGGTGGGGTGATACATAAAACAAGAGTTTCAAATTAGCTCAGATACCGTTCCATAAACCCAATATGTAATAGACAAGACCTACTCCTTGCTCAGAGAACTGGACTCAACACGCCCGATTCACCGCACAAGAATATATCTGACTAGTAATAATCTTAAAACCTATGTATTGATATCTCTCTGTTAGTGTGTCAAGTGGGTGTAAAGCGGCATAAACACAGCCGTGAAAAGCAGCTAAACCCCATTATAAAAATAAATTACTTTTCAAAACCCATGAAACAAAGACAGTGAAAGAGAGAGAAATTCTTACACAATTCGTTCAGGGGCTGTGATGCAACCTGGATTGACCATATCTAGACCCACAGCTGGATGAGACATAAGGGTGGACACTCTTGGGGCTGAGAGGTTTGGTGAGGTTGGGTGAGCAAACGCAGACCCTTTAAAGTAATACTGCGTGCTACCATCGCATGGGTCCCAAATCTCCAGGTTCAAGGGCATCTTCCTACATCGAAAACATGCATGAGAAACCCAGAAGATGGTACACCGTGTGATGGGGAAAGGTTTCTAAAACGCACCTCATTTCTCATCTCCTTGTGCTCGGGTTCGCCATTCCAGCCACTTTACTAGCAATCTCCCTACTTGGAGCATCAGCACCTTTAACCACCTGTTCCGTACAGGTTGCAATTTGTCCTGAGGATGAACGGGAAGACGGGGAACCAATGAGAGACTAGCTCTTGGTGTTGGGACAGGCACAGGTCACTCTATTTTCCCATCAGGAAGAAGAATTAACCACAGGCTCAGCCTGCCCCCCGGAACCAGAACAGGGCCTGAAGCCATCCTGCGCTTTTGCGGCCAGCTCCCAAAAATGCGACTTGTAAAATGGAGCTTCAGGGCACTGCAATTCACAAACCTGCAGAGTTATAAATGATAACTCTCGTCCACAAATATATTGAGGGAAGGCAAAGAAGAGGATTTGAAATCAAGGCAGAATTGCAAGAAACAGATTTCAGGAGGTAGATTCGAATCGCCTTTAAAGCACATGAAAAGCGGCAAAACGTTGACAATGATGCCCTTGGCCAGAAAGGGCGTATGCGTTTTTTCCTGAATATATTCAGGAAAAAACGCATACGCCCTTTTTGGCCAACCAAGCAACCTGGAAAGGCAAATCAGCGCTACAAAGAAGTCTCGCTTCCCATCGGTCAAAAGGGCCATGCTGAAAAAAGTGTCAAAACCAGAAATGCAGGACAGGCCATGGAGAAATGGGAGCCTTGCTACACTGATGGGCGGGATGTAAATTGCCAACAGCCACTCTGGAGAAGTGTACGGTGTGTCCTGAAACATCTAAAAAACACAGCTTAGAGAGCATAGGGCACTTCCATGCATGGGGGGATAAAGTGGGAAAATTGAAAATCAGCAAGACACAAGCACCCCAAAGTTTAGGGCTGCTCTGTTGACAAGGACCTCCACTTCATTCCACCTTAAATATCCCAGGAAACCGAAAAATGGATCAAAAATTTGTGGTCCTTATGTACAATGGAATAACACTCAGCCATGAAATCAATGTCATAAGGCAAGTAGCAGCATGATGAGTGGATTTAGGTAAGACGATTCTAAGTGAAATAAGTCACACAGAAAAGGACACTTCTCATAAGGTGTCACTTATAGAGGGAATGTAAAAACCGTTACACTTGAACTGAATTACAAAACAGAACAGAGTCACACATGCAGAAAACACACTATGGCTGCTTAACGGGAAAGGTGAGGTGGGGTGATACATAAAACAGGAGCTTCAAATTAGCTTAGATACCGTTCCATAAACCCAATATGTAATAGACAAGACCTACTCCTTGCTCAGAGAACTGGACTCAACACGCCCGATTCACCGCACAAGAATATATCTGACTAGTAATAATCTTAAAACCTATGTATTGATATCCCTCTGTTAGTGTGTCAAGTGGGTGTAAAGCGGCATAAACACAGCCGTGAAAAGCAGCTAAGCCCCATTATAAAAATAAATTACTTTTAAAAACCCATGAAACAAAGACAGGGAAAGAGAGAGAAATTCTTACACAATTCGTTCAGGGGCTGTGATGCAACCTGGATTGACCATATCTAGACCCACAGCTGGATGAGACATAAGGGTGGACACTCTTGGGGCTGAGAGGTTTGGTGAGGTTGGGTGAGCAAACGCAGACCCTTTAAAGTAATACTGCGTGCTACCCATCGCATGGGTCCCAAATCTCCAGGTTCAAGGGCATCTTCCTACACCGAAAACATGCATGAGAAACCCAGAAGATGGTACACCGTGTGATGGGGAAAGGTTTCTAAAACGCACCTCATTTCTCATCTCCTTGTGCTCGGGTTCGCCATTCCAGCCAATTTACTAGCAATCTCCCTACTTGGAGCATCAGCACCTTTAACCTCCTGTTCCGTACAGGTTGCAATTTGTCCTGAGGATGAACGGGAAGACGGGGAACCAATGAGAGACTAGCTCTTGGTGTTGGGACAGGCACAGGTCACTCTATTTTCCCATCAGGAAGAAGAATTAACCACAGGCTCAGCCTGCCCCCCGGAACCAGAACAGGGCCTGAAGCCATCCTGCGCTTTTGCGGCCAGCTCCCAAAAAAGCGACTTGTAAAATGGAGCTTCAGGGCACTGCAATTCACAAACCTGCAGAGTTATAAATGATAACTCTCGTCCACAAATATATTGAGGGAAGGCAAAGAAGAGGATTTGAAATCAAGGCAGAATTGCAGGAAACAGATTTCAGGAGGTAGATTCGAATCGCCTTTAAAGCACATGAAAAGCGGCAAAACGTTGACAATGATGCCCTTGGCCAAAAAGGGCGTATGCGTTTTTTCCTGAATATATTCAGAAAAAAACGCATACGCCCTTTTTGGCCAACCAAGCAACCTGGAAAGGCAAATCAGCGCTACAAAGAAGTCTCGCTTCCCATCGGTCAAAAGGGCCATGCTGAAAAAAGTGTCAAAACCAGAAATGCAGGACAGGCCATGGAGAAATGGGAGCCTTGCTACACTGATGGGTGGGATGTAAATCGCCAACAGCCACTCTGGAGAAGTGTACGGTGTGTCCTGAAACATCTAAAAAACACAGCTTAGAGAGCATAGGGCACTTCCACGCATGGGGGGATAAAGTGGGAAAATTGAAAATCAGCAAGACACAAGCACCCCAAAGTTTAGGGCTGCTCTGTTGACAAGGACCTCCACTTCATTCCACCTTAAATATCCCAGGAAAGCGAAAAATGGATAAAAAAGTTGTGGTCCTCATGTACAATGGAATATCACTCAGCCATGAAATCAATGTCATAAGGCTAGTAGCAGCATGATGAGTGGATTTAGGTAAGACGATTCTAAGTGAAATAAGTCACACAGAAAAGGACACTTCTCATAAGGTGTCACTTATAGAGGGAATGTAAAAACCGTTACACTTGAACTGAATTACAAAACAGAACAGAGTCACACATGCAGAAAACACACTATGGCTGCTTAACGGGAAAGGTGAGGTGGGGTGATACATAAAACAAGAGTTTCAAATTAGCTCAGATACCGTTCCATAAACCCAATATGTAATAGACAAGACCTACTCCTTGCTCAGAGAACTGGACTCAACACGCCCGATTCACCGCACAAGAATATATCTGACTAGTAATAATCTTAAAACCTATGTATTGATATCTCTCTGTTAGTGTGTCAAGTGGGTGTAAAGCGGCATAAACACAGCCGTGAAAAGCAGCTAAACCCCATTATAAAAATAAATTACTTTTCAAAACCCATGAAACAAAGACAGTGAAAGAGAGAGAAATTCTTACACAATTCGTTCAGGGGCTGTGATGCAACCTGGATTGACCATATCTAGACCCACAGCTGGATGAGACATAAGGGTGGACACTCTTGGGGCTGAGAGGTTTGGTGAGGTTGGGTGAGCAAACGCAGACCCTTTAAAGTAATACTGCGTGCTACCATCGCATGGGTCCCAAATCTCCAGGTTCAAGGGCATCTTCCTACATCGAAAACATGCATGAGAAACCCAGAAGATGGTACACCGTGTGATGGGGAAAGGTTTCTAAAACGCACCTCATTTCTCATCTCCTTGTGCTCGGGTTCGCCATTCCAGCCACTTTACTAGCAATCTCCCTACTTGGAGCATCAGCACCTTTAACCTCCTGTTCCGTACAGGTTGCAATTTGTCCTGAGGATGAACGGGAAGACGGGGAACCAATGAGAGACTAGCTCTTGGTGTTGGGACAGGCACAGGTCACTCTATTTTCCCATCAGGAAGAAGAATTAACCACAGGCTCAGCCTGCCCCCCGGAACCAGAACAGGGCCTGAAGCCATCCTGCGCTTTTGCGGCCAACTCCCAAAAATGCGACTTGTAAAATGGAGCTTCAGGGCACTGCAATTCACAAACCTGCAGAGTTATAAATGATAACTCTCGTCCACAAATATATTGAGGGAAGGCAAAGAAGAGGATTTGAAATCAAGGCAGAATTGCAGGTAACAGATTTCAGGAGGTAGATTCGAATCGCCTTTAAAGCACATGAAAAGCGGCAAAACGTTGACAATGATGCCCTTGGCCAAAAAGGGCGTATGCGTTTTTTCCTGAATATATTCAGGAAAAAACGCATATGCCCTTTTTGGCCAACCAAGCATCCTGGAAAGGCAAATCAGCGCTACAAAGAAGTCTCGCTTCCCATCGGTCAAAAGGGCCATGCTGAAAAAAGTGTCAAAACCAGAAATGCAGGACAGGCCATGGAGAAATGGGAGCCTTGCTACACTGATGGGTGGGATGTAAATCGCCAACAGCCACTCTGGAGAAGTGTACGGTGTGTCCTGAAACATCTAAAAAACACAGCTTAGAGAGCACAGGGCACTTCCACGCATGGGGAGATAAAGTGGGAAAATTGAAAATCAGCAAGACACAAGCACCCCAAAGTTTAGGTCTGCTCTGTTGACAAGGACCTCCACTTCATTCCACCTTAAATATCCCAGGAAAGCGAAAAATGGATCAAAAAGTTGTGGTCCTTATGTACAATGGAATACCACTCAGCCATGAAATCAATGTCATAAGGCTAGTAGCAGCATGATGAGTGGATTTAGGTAAGACGATTCTAAGTGAAATAAGTCACACAGAAAAGGACACTTCTCATAAGGTGTCACTTATAGAGGGAATGTAAAAACCGTTACACTTGAACTGAATTACAAAACAGAACAGAGTCACACATGCAGAAAACACACTATGGCTGCTTAACGGGAAAGGTGAGGTGGGGTGATACATAAAACAAGAGCTTCAAATTAGCTCAGATACCGTTCCATAAACCCAATATGTAATAGACAAGACCTACTCCTTGCTCAGAGAACTGGACTCAACACGCCCGATTCACCGCACAAGAATATATCTGACTAGTAATAATCTTAAAACCTATGTATTGATATCTCTCTGTTAGTGTGTCAAGTGGGTGTAAAGCGGCATAAACACAGCCGTGAAAAGCAGTTAAACCCCATTATAAAAATAAATTACTTTTAAAAACTCATGAAACAAAGACAGGGAAAGAGAGAGAAATTCTTACACAATTCGTTCAGGGGCTGTGATGCAACCTGGATTGACCATATCTAGACCGACAGCTGGATGAGACATAAGGGTGGACACTCTTGGGGCTGAGAGGTTTGGTGAGGTTGGGTGAGCAAATGCAGACCCTTTAAAGTAATACTGCGTGCTACCCATCGCATGGGTCCCAAATCTCCAGGTTCAAGGGCATCTTCCTACATCGAAAACATGCATGAGAAACCCAGAAGATGGTACACCGTGTGATGGGGAAAGGTTTCTAAAACGCACCTCATTTCTCATCTCCTTGTGCTCGGGTTCGCCATTCCAGCCACTTTACTAGCAATCTCCCTACTTGGAGCATCAGCACCTTTAACCTCCTGTTCCGTACAGGTTGCAATTTGTCCTGAGGATGAACGGGAAGACGGGGAACCAATGAGAGACTAGCTCTTGGTGTTGGGACAGGCACAGGTCACTCTATTTTCCCATCAGGAAGAATTAACCACAGGCTCAGCCTGCCCCCCGGAACCTTAACAGGGCCTGAAGCCATCCTGCGCTTTTGTGGCCAGCTCCCAAAAATGCGACTTGTAAAATGGAGCTTCAGGGCACTGCAATTCACAAACCTGCAGAGTTATAAATGATAACTCTCGTCCACAAATATATTGAGGGAAGGCAAAGAAGAGGATTTGAAATCAAGGCAGAATTGCAGGAAACAGATTTCAGGAGGTAGATTCGAATCGCCTTTAAAGCACATGAAAAGCGGCAAAACGTTGACAATGATGCCCTTGGCCAAAAAGGGCGTATGCGTTTTTTCCTGAATATATTCAGGAAAAAACGCATACGCCCTTTTTGGCCAACCAAGCAACCTGGAAAGGCAAATCAGCGATACAAAGAAGTCTCGCTTCCCATCGGTCAAAAGGGCCATGCTGAAAAAAGTGTCAAAACCAGAAATGCAGGACAGGCCATGGAGAAATGGGAGCCTTGCTACACTGATGGGCGAGATGTAAATTGCCAACAGCCACTCTGGAGAAGTGTACGGTGTGTCCTGAAACATCTAAGAAACACAGCTTAGAGAGCACAGGGCATTTCCACGCATGGGGAGATAAAGTGGGAAAATTGAAAATCAGCAAGAGACAAGCACCCCAAAGTTTAGGGCTGCTCTGTTGACAAGGACCTCCACTTCATTCCACCTTAAATATCCCAGGAAAGCGAAAAATGGATCAAAAAGTTGTGGTCCTTATGTACAATGAAATACCACTCAGCCATGAAATCAATGTCATAAGGCTAGTAGCAGCATGATGAGTGGATTTAGGTAAGACGATTCTAAGTGAAATAAGTCACACAGAAAAGGACACTTCTCATAAGGTGTCACTTATAGAGGGAATGTAAAAACCGTTACACTTGAACTGAATTACAAAACAGAACAGAGTCACACATGCAGAAAACACACTATGGCTGCTTAACGGGAAAGGTGAGGTGGGGTGATACATAAAACAAGAGCTTCAAATTAGCTCAGATACCGTTCCATAAACCCAATATGTAATAGACAAGACCTACTCCTTGCTCAGAGAACTGGACTCAACACGCCCGATTCACCGCACAAGAATATATCTGACTAGTAATAATCTTAAAACCTATGTATTGATATCTCTCTGTTAGTGTGTCAAGTGGGTGTAAAGCGGCATAAACACAGCCGTGAAAAGCAGCTAAACCCCATTATAAAAATAAATTACTTTTAAAAACCCATGAAACAAAGACAGGGAAAGAGAGAGAAATTCTTACACAATTCGTTCAGGGGCTGTGATGCAACCTGGATTGACCATATCTAGACCCACAGCTGGATGAGACATAAGGGTGGACACTCTTGGGGCTGAGAGGTTTGGTGAGGTTGGGTGAGCAAATGCAGACACTTTAAAGTAATACTGCGTGCTACCCATCGCATGGGTCCCAAATCTCCAGGTTCAAGGGCATCTTCCTACATCGAAAACATGCATGAGAAACCCAGAAGATGGTACACCGTGTGATGGGGAAAGGTTTCTAAAACGCACCTCATTTCTCATCTCCTTGTGCTCGGGTTCGCCATTCCAGCCACTTTACTAGCAATCTCCCTACTTGGAGCATCAGCACCTTTAACCTCCTGTTCCGTACAGGTTGCAATTTGTCCTGAGGATGAACGGGAAGACGGGGAACCAATGAGAGTCTAGCTCTTGGTGTTGGGACAGGCACAGGTCACTCTATTTTCCCATCAGGAAGAATTAACCACAGGCTCAGCCTGCCCCCCGGAACCAGAACAGGGCCTGAAGCCATCCTGCGCTTTTGCGGCCAGCTCCCAAAAAAGCGACTTGTAAAATGGAGCTTCAGGGCACTGCAGTTCACAAACCTGCAGAGTTATAAATGATAACTCTCGTCCACAAATATATTGAGGGAAGGCAAAGAAGAGGATTTGAAATCAAGGCAGAATTGCAGGAAACAGATTTCAGGAGGTAGATTCGAATCGCCTTTAAAGCACATGAAAAGCGGCAAAACGTTGAAAATGATGCCGTTGGCCAGAAAGGGCGTATGCGTTTTTTCCTGAATATATTCAGGAAAAAACGCATACGCCCTTTTTGGCCAACCAAGCAACCTGGAAAGGCAAATCAGCGATACAAAGAAGTCTCGCTTCCCATCGGTCAAAAGGGCCATGCTGAAAAATGTGTCAAAACCAGAAATGCAGGACAGGCCATGGAGAAATGGGAGCCTTGCTACACTGATGGGCGGGATGTAAATTGCCAACAGCCACTCTGGAGAAGTGTACGGTGTGTCCTGAAACATCTAAAAAACACAGCTTAGAGAGCATAGGGCACTTCCATGCATGGGGGGATAAAGTGGGAAAATTGAAAATCAGCAAGACACAAGCACCCCAAAGTTTAGGGCTGCTCTGTTGACAAGGACCTCCACTTCATTCCACCTTAAATATCCCAGGAAACCGAAAAATGGATCAAAAAGTTGTGGTCCTTATGTACAATGGAATAACACTCAGCCATGAAATCAATGTCATAAGACTAGTAGCAGCATGATGAGTGGATTTAGGTAAGACGATTCTAAGTGAAATAAGTCACACAGAAAAGGACACTTCTCATAAGGTGTCACTTATAGAGGGAATGTAAAAACCGTTACACTTGAACTGAATTACAAAACAGAACAGAGTCACACATGCAGAAAACACACTATGGCTGCTTAACGGGAAAGGTGAGGTGGGGTGATACATAAAACAAGAGTTTCAAATTAGCTCAGATACCGTTCCATAAACCCAATATGTAATAGACAAGACCTACTCCTTGCTCAGAGAACTGGACTCAACACGCCCGATTCACCGCACAAGAATATATCTGAACTAGTAATAATCTTAAAACCTATGTATTGATATCTCTCTGTTAGTGTGTCAAGTGGGTGTAAAGCGGCATAAACACAGCCGTGAAAAGCAGCTAAACCCCATTATAAAAATAAATTACTTTTAAAAACCCATGAAACAAAGACAGGGAAAGAGAGAGAAATTCTTACACAATTCGTTCAGGGGCTGTGATGCAACCTGGATTGACCATATCTAGACCCACAGCTGGATGAGACATAAGGGTGGACACTCTTGGGGCTGAGAGGTTTGGTGAGGTTGGGTGAGCAAACGCAGACCCTTTAAAGTAATACTGCGTGCTACCCATCGCATGGGTCCCAAATCTCCAGGTTCAAGGGCATCTTCCTACATCGAAAACATGCATGAGAAACCCAGAAGATGGTACACCGTGTGATGGGGAAAGGTTTCTAAAACGCACCTCATTTCTCATCTCCTTGTGCTCGGGTTCGCCATTCCAGCCACTTTACTAGCAATCTCCCTACTTGGAGCATCAGCACCTTTAACCTCCTGTTCCGTACAGGTTGCAATTTGTCCTGAGGATGAACGGGAAGACGGGGAACCAATGAGAGACTAGCTCTTGGTGTTGGGACAGGCACAGGTCACTCTATTTTCCCATCAGGAAGAAGAATTAACCACAGGCTCAGCCTGCCCCCCGGAACCAGAACAGGGCCTGAAGCCATCCTGCGCTTTTGCGGCCAGCTCCCAAAAATGCGACTTGTAAAATGGAGCTTCAGGGCACTGCAATTCACAAACCTGCAGAGTTATAAATGATAACTCTCGTCCACAAATATATTGAGGGAAAGCAAAGAAGAGGATTTGAAATCAAGGCAGAATTGCAGGTAACAGATTTCAGGAGGTAGATTCGAATCGCCTTTAAAGCACATGAAAAGCGGCAAAACGTTGACAATGATGCCCTTGGCCAAAAAGGGCGTATGCGTTTTTTCCTGAATATATTCAGGAAAAAACGCATACGCCCTTTTTGGCCAACCAAGCAACCTGGAAAGGCAAATCAGCGCTACAAAGAAGTCTCGCTTCCCATCGGTCAAAAGGGCCATGCTGAAAAAAGTGTCAAAACCAGAAATGCAGGACAGGCCATGGAGAAATTGGAGCCTTGCTACACTGATGGGTGGGATGTAAATTGCCAACAGCCACTCTGGAGAAGTGTACGGTGTGTCCTGAAACATCTAAGAAACACAGCTTAGAGAGCATAGGGCACTTCCACGCATGGGGGGATAAAGTGGGAAAATGGAAAATCAGCAAGACACAAGCACCCCAAAGTTTAGGGCTGCTCTGTTGACAAGGACTTCCACTTCATTCCACCTTAAATATCCCAGGAAAGCGAAAAATGGATAAAAAAGTTGTGGTCCTTATGTACAATGGAATATCACTCAGCCATGAAATCAATGTCATAAGGCTAGTAGCAGCATGATGAGTGGATTTAGGTAAGACGATTCTAAGTGAAATAAGTCACACAGAAAAGGACACTTCTCATAAGGTGTCACTTATAGAGGGAATGTAAAAACCGTTACACTTGAACTGAATTACAAAACAGAACAGAGTCACACATGCAGAAAACACACTATGGCTGCTTAACGGGAAAGGTGAGGTGGGGTGATACATAAAACAAGAGTTTCAAATTAGCTCAGATACCGTTCCATAAACCCAATATGTAATAGACAAGACCTACTCCTTGCTCAGAGAACTGGACTCAACACGCCCGATTCACCGCACAAGAATATATCTGACTAGTAATAATCTTAAAACCTATGTATTGATATCTCTCTGTTAGTGTGTCAAGTGGGTGTAAAGCGGCATAAACACAGCCGTGAAAAGCAGCTAAACCCCATTATAAAAATAAATTACTTTTAAAAACCCATGAAACAAAGACAGGGAAAGAGAGAGAAATTCTTACACAATTCGTTCAGGGGCTGTGATGCAACCTGGATTGACCATATCTAGACCCACAGCTGGATGAGACATAAGGGTGGACACTCTTGGGGCTGAGAGGTTTGGTGAGGTTGGGTGAGCAAACGCAGACCCTTTAAAGTAATACTGCGTGCTACCCATCGCATGGGTCCCAAATCTCCAGGTTCAAGGGCATCTTCCTACATCGAAAACATGCATGAGAAACCCAGAAGATGGTACACCGTGTGATGGGGAAAGGTTTCTAAAACGCACCTCATTTCTCATCTCCTTGTGCTCGGGTTCGCCATTCCAGCCACTTTACTAGCAATCTCCCTACTTGGAGCATCAGCACCTTTAACCTCCTGTTCCGTACAGGTTGCAATTTGTCCTGAGGATGAACGGGAAGACGGGGAACAAATGAGAGACTAGCTATTGGTGTTGGGACAGGCACAGGTCACTCTATTTTCCCATCAGGAAGAAGAATTAACCACAGGCTCAGCCTGCCCCCCGGAACCAGAACAGGGCCTGAAGCCATCCTGCGCTTTTGCGGCCAGCTCCCAAAAATGCGACTTGTAAAATGGAGCTTCAGGGCACTGCAATTCACAAACCTGCAGAGTTATAAATGATAACTCTCGTCCACAAATATATTGAGGGAAGGCAAAGAAGAGGATTTGAAATCAAGGCAGAATTGCAGGTAACAGATTTCAGGAGGTAGATTCGAATCGCCTTTAAAGCACCTGAAAAGCGGCAAAACGTTGACAATGATGCCCTTGGCCAAAAAGGGCGTATGCGTTTTTTCCTGAATATATTCAGGAAAAAACGCATACGCCCTTTTTGGCCAACCAAGCATCCTGGAAAGGCAAATCAGCGCTACAAAGAAGTCTCGCTTCCCATCGGACAAAAGGGCCATGCTGAAAAAAGTGTCAAAACCGGAAATGCAGGACAGGCCATGGAGAAATGGGAGCCTTGCTACACTGATGGGCGGGATGTAAATCGCCAACAGCCACTCTGGAGAAGTGTACGGTGTGTCCTGAAACATCTAAAAAACACATCTTAGAGAGCATAGGGCACTTCCACGCATGGGGGGATAAAGTGGGAAAAGTGAAAATCAGCAAGACACAAGCACCCCAAAGTTTAGGGCTGCTCTGTTGACAAGGACCTCCACTTCATTCCACCTTAAATATCCCAGGAAAGCGAAAAATGGATCAAAAAGTTGTGGTCCTTATGTACAATGGAATATCACTCAGCCATGAAATCAATGTCATAAGGCTAGTAGCAGCATGATGAGTGGATTTAGGTAAGACGATTCTAAGTGAAATAAGTCACACAGAAAAGGACACTTCTCATAAGGTGTCACTTATAGAGGGAATGTAAAAACCGTTACACTTGAACTGAATTACAAAACAGAACAGAGTCACACATGCAGAAAACACACTATGGCTGCTTAACGGGAAAGGTGAGGTGGGGTGATACATAAAACAAGAGTTTCAAATTAGCTCAGATACCGTTCCATAAACCCAATATGTAATAGACAAGACCTACTCCTTGCTCAGAGAACTGGACTCAACACGCCCGATTCACCGCACAAGAATATATCTGACTAGTAATAATCTTAAAACCTATGTATTGATATCTCTCTGTTAGTGTGTCAAGTGGGTGTAAAGCGGCATAAACACAGCCGTGAAAAGCAGCTAAACCCCATTATAAAAATAAATTACTTTTAAAAACCCATGAAACAAAGACAGGGAAAGAGAGAGAAATTCTTACACAATTCGTTCAGGGGCTGTGATGCAACCTGGATTGACCATATCTAGACCGACAGCTGGATGAGACATAAGGGTGGACACTCTTGGGGCTGAGAGGTTTGGTGAGGTTGGGTGAGCAAATGCAGACCCTTTAAAGTAATACTGCGTGCTACCCATCGCATGGGTCCCAAATCTCCAGGTTCAAGGGCATCTTCCTACATCGAAAACATGCATGAGAAACCCAGAAGATGGTACACCGTGTGATGGGGAAAGGTTTCTAAAACGCACCTCATTTCTCATCTCCTTGTGCTCGGGTTCACCATTCCAGCCACTTTACTAGCAATCTCCCTACTTGGAGCATCAGCACCTTTAACCTCCTGTTCCGTACAGGTTGCAATTTGTCCTGAGGATGAACGGGAAGACGGGGAACCAATGAGAGACTAGCTCTTGGTGTTGGGACAGGCACAGGTCACTCTATTTTCCCATCAGGAAGAATTAACCACAGGCTCAGCCTGCCCCCCGGAACCAGAACAGGGCCTGAAGCCATCCTGCGCTTTTGCGGCCAGCTCCCAAAAAAGCGACTTGTAAAATGGAGCTTCAGGGCACTGCAGTTCACAAACCTGCAGAGTTATAAATGATAACTCTCGTCCACAAATATATTGAGGGAAGGCAAAGAAGAGGATTTGAAATCAAGGCAGAATTGCAGGAAACAGATTTCAGGAGGTAGATTCGAATCGCCTTTAAAGCACATGAAAAGCGGCAAAACGTTGAAAATGATGCCGTTGGCCAGAAAGGGCGTATGCGTTTTTTCCTGAATATATTCAGGAAAAAACGCATACGCCCTTTTTGGCCAACCAAGCAACCTGGAAAGGCAAATCAGCGATACAAAGAAGTCTCGCTTCCCATCGGTCAAAAGGGCCATGCTGAAAAATGTGTCAAAACCAGAAATGCAGGACAGGCCATGGAGAAATGGGAGCCTT
Source organism: Balaenoptera physalus (assembly GCF_965194825.1). Taxonomy (NCBI): domain Eukaryota; kingdom Metazoa; phylum Chordata; class Mammalia; order Artiodactyla; family Balaenopteridae; genus Balaenoptera; species Balaenoptera physalus. The sequence continues at coordinate 268,213 of NW_028125731.1, forward strand.
GCTACACTGATGGGCGGGATGTAAATTGCCAACAGCCACTCTGGAGAAGTGTACGGTGTGTCCTGAAACATCTAAAAAACACAGCTTAGAGAGCATAGGGCACTTCCATGCATGGGGGGATAAAGTGGGAAAATTGAAAATCAGCAAGACACAAGCACCCCAAAGTTTAGGGCTGCTCTGTTGACAAGGACCTCCACTTCATTCCACCTTAAATATCCCAGGAAACCGAAAAATGGATCAAAAAGTTGTGGTCCTTATGTACAATGGAATAACACTCAGCCATGAAATCAATGTCATAAGGCTAGTAGCAGCATGATGAGTGGATTTAGGTAAGACGATTCTAAGTGAAATAAGTCACACAGAAAAGGACACTTCTCATAAGGTGTCACTTATAGAGGGAATGTAAAAACCGTTACACTTGAACTGAATTACAAAACAGAACAGAGTCACACATGCAGAAAACACACTATGGCTGCTTAACGGGAAAGGTGAGGTGGGGTGATACATAAAACAAGAGTTTCAAATTAGCTCAGATACCGTTCCATAAACCCAATATGTAATAGACAAGACCTACTCCTTGCTCAGAGAACTGGACTCAACACGCCCGATTCACCGCACAAGAATATATCTGAACTAGTAATAATCTTAAAACCTATGTATTGATATCTCTCTGTTAGTGTGTCAAGTGGGTGTAAAGCGGCATAAACACAGCCGTGAAAAGCAGCTAAACCCCATTATAAAAATAAATTACTTTTAAAAACCCATGAAACAAAGACAGGGAAAGAGAGAGAAATTCTTACACAATTCGTTCAGGGGCTGTGATGCAACCTGGATTGACCATATCTAGACCCACAGCTGGATGAGACATAAGGGTGGACACTCTTGGGGCTGAGAGGTTTGGTGAGGTTGGGTGAGCAAACGCAGACCCTTTAAAGTAATACTGCGTGCTACCCATCGCATGGGTCCCAAATCTCCAGGTTCAAGGGCATCTTCCTACATCGAAAACATGCATGAGAAACCCAGAAGATGGTACACCGTGTGATGGGGAAAGGTTTCTAAAACGCACCTCATTTCTCATCTCCTTGTGCTCGGGTTCGCCATTCCAGCCACTTTACTAGCAATCTCCCTACTTGGAGCATCAGCACCTTTAACCTCCTGTTCCGTACAGGTTGCAATTTGTCCTGAGGATGAACGGGAAGACGGGGAACCAATGAGAGACTAGCTCTTGGTGTTGGGACAGGCACAGGTCACTCTATTTTCCCATCAGGAAGAAGAATTAACCACAGGCTCAGCCTGCCCCCCGGAACCAGAACAGGGCCTGAAGCCATCCTGCGCTTTTGCGGCCAGCTCCCAAAAATGCGACTTGTAAAATGGAGCTTCAGGGCACTGCAATTCACAAACCTGCAGAGTTATAAATGATAACTCTCGTCCACAAATATATTGAGGGAAGGCAAAGAAGAGGATTTGAAATCAAGGCAGAATTGCAGGTAACAGATTTCAGGAGGTAGATTCGAATCGCCTTTAAAGCACATGAAAAGCGGCAAAACGTTGACAATGATGCCCTTGGCCAAAAAGGGCGTATGCGTTTTTTCCTGAATATATTCAGGAAAAAACGCATACGCCCTTTTTGGCCAACCAAGCAACCTGGAAAGGCAAATCAGCGCTACAAAGAAGTCTCGCTTCCCATCGGTCAAAAGGGCCATGCTGAAAAAAGTGTCAAAACCAGAAATGCAGGACAGGCCATGGAGAAATTGGAGCCTTGCTACACTGATGGGTGGGATGTAAATTGCCAACAGCCACTCTGGAGAAGTGTACGGTGTGTCCTGAAACATCTAAGAAACACAGCTTAGAGAGCATAGGGCACTTCCACGCATGGGGGGATAAAGTGGGAAAATTGAAAATCAGCAAGACACAAGCACCCCAAAGTTTAGGGCTGCTCTGTTGACAAGGACTTCCACTTCATTCCACCTTAAATATCCCAGGAAAGCGAAAAATGGATAAAAAAGTTGTGGTCCTTATGTACAATGGAATATCACTCAGCCATGAAATCAATGTCATAAGGCTAGTAGCAGCATGATGAGTGGATTTAGGTAAGACGATTCTAAGTGAAATAAGTCACACAGAAAAGGACACTTCTCATAAGGTGTCACTTATAGAGGGAATGTAAAAACCGTTACACTTGAACTGAATTACAAAACAGAACAGAGTCACACATGCAGAAAACACACTATGGCTGCTTAACGGGAAAGGTGAGGTGGGGTGATACATAAAACAAGAGTTTCAAATTAGCTCAGATACCGTTCCATAAACCCAATATGTAATAGACAAGACCTACTCCTTGCTCAGAGAACTGGACTCAACACGCCCGATTCACCGCACAAGAATATATCTGACTAGTAATAATCTTAAAACCTATGTATTGATATCTCTCTGTTAGTGTGTCAAGTGGGTGTAAAGCGGCATAAACACAGCCGTGAAAAGCAGCTAAACCCCATTATAAAAATAAATTACTTTTAAAAACCCATGAAACAAAGACAGGGAAAGAGAGAGAAATTCTTACACAATTCGTTCAGGGGCTGTGATGCAACCTGGATTGACCATATCTAGACCCACAGCTGGATGAGACATAAGGGTGGACACTCTTGGGGCTGAGAGGTTTGGTGAGGTTGGGTGAGCAAACGCAGACCCTTTAAAGTAATACTGCGTGCTACCCATCGCATGGGTCCCAAATCTCCAGGTTCAAGGGCATCTTCCTACATCGAAAACATGCATGAGAAACCCAGAAGATGGTACGCCGTGTGATGGGGAAAGGTTTCTAAAACGCACCTCATTTCTCATCTCCTTGTGCTCGGGTTCGCCATTCCAGCCACTTTACTAGCAATCTCCCTACTTGGAGCATCAGCACCTTTAACCTCCTGTTCCGTACAGGTTGCAATTTGTCCTGAGGATGAACGGGAAAACGGGGAACCAATGAGAGACTAGCTATTGGTGTTGGGACAGGCACAGGTCACTCTATTTTCCCATCAGGAAGAAGAATTAACCACAGGCTCAGCCTGCCCCCCGGAACCAGAACAGGGCCTGAAGCCATCCTGCGCTTTTGCGGCCAGCTCCCAAAAATGCGACTTGTAAAATGGAGCTTCAGGGCACTGCAATTCACAAACCTGCAGAGTTATAAATGATAACTCTCGTCCACAAATATATTGAGGGAAGGCAAAGAAGAGGATTTGAAATCAAGGCAGAATTGCAGGAAACAGATTTCAGGAGGTAGATTCGAATCGCCTTAAAAGCACATGAAAAGCGGCAAAACGTTGACAATGATGCCCTTGGCCAAAAAGGGCGTATGCGTTTTTTCCTGAATATATTCAGGAAAAAACGCATACGCACTTTTTGGCCAACCAAGCATCCTGGAAAGGCAAATCAGCGCTACAAAGAAGTCTCGCTTCCCATCGGACAAAAGGGCCATGCTGAAAAAAGTGTCAAAACCGGAAATGCAGGACAGGCCATGGAGAAATGGGAGCCTTGCTACACTGATGGGCGGGATGTAAATCGCCAACAGCCACTCTGGAGAAGTGTACGGTGTGTCCTGAAACATCTAAAAAACACATCTTAGAGAGCATAGGGCACTTCCACGCATGGGGGGATAAAGTGGGAAAATTGAAAATCAGCAAGACACAAGCACCCCAAAGTTTAGGGCTGCTCTGTTGACAAGGACCTCCACTTCATTCCACCTTAAATATCCCAGGAAAGCGAAAAATGGATCAAAAAGTTGTGGTCCTTATGTACAATGGAATACCACTCAGCCATGAAATCAATGTCATAAGGCTAGTAGCAGCATGATGAGTGGATTTAGGTAAGACGATTCTAAGTGAAATAAGTCACACAGAAAAGGACACTTCTCATAAGGTGTCACTTATAGAGGGAATGTAAAAACCGTTACACTTGAACTGAATTACAAAACAGAACAGAGTCACACATGCAGAAAACACACTATGGCTGCTTAACGGGAAAGGTGAGGTGGGGTGATACATAAAACAAGAGCTTCAAATTAGCTCAGATACCGTTCCATAAACCCAATATGTAATAGACAAGACCTACTCCTTGCTCAGAGAACTGGACTCAACACGCCCGATTCACCGCACAAGAATATATCTGACTAGTAATAATCTTAAAACCTATGTATTGATATCTCTCTGTTAGTGTGTCAAGTGGGTGTAAAGCGGCATAAACACAGCCGTGAAAAGCAGCTAAACCCCATTATAAAAATAAATTACTTTTAAAAACCCATGAAACAAAGACAGGGAAAGAGAGAGAAATTCTTACACAATTCGTTCAGGGGCTGTGATGCAACCTGGATTGACCATATCTAGACCGACAGCTGGATGAGACATAAGGGTGGACACTCTTGGGGCTGAGAGGTTTGGTGAGGTTGGGTGAGCAAATGCAGACCCTTTAAAGTAATACTGAGTGCTACCCATCGCATGGGTCCCAAATCTCCAGGTTCAAAGGCATCTTCCTACATCGAAAACATGCATGAGAAACCCAGAAGATGGTACACCGTGTGATGGGGAAAGGTTTCTAAAACGCACCTCATTTCTCATCTCCTTGTGCTCGGGTTCGCCATTCCAGCCACTTTACTAGCAATCTCCCTACTTGGAGCATCAGCACCTTTAACCTCCTGTTCCCTACAGGTTGCAATTTGTCCTGAGGATGAACGGGAAGACGGGGAACCAATGAGAGACTAGCTCTTGGTGTTGGGACAGGCACAGGTCACTCTATTTTCCCATCAGGAAGAAGAATTAACCACAGGCTCAGCCTGCCCCCCGGAACCAGAACAGGGCCTGAAGCCATCCTGCGCTTTTGCGGCCAGCTCCCAAAAAAGCGACTTGTAAAATGGAGCTTCAGGGCACTACAATTCACAAACCTGCAGAGTTATAAATGATAACTCTCGTCCACAAATATATTGAGGGAAGGCAAAGAAGAGGATTTGAAATCAAGGCAGAATTGCAGGAAACAGATTTCAGGAGGTAGATTCGAATCGCCTTTAAAGCACATGAAAAGCGGCAAAACGTTGACAATGATGCCCTTGGCCAAAAAGGGCGTATGCGTTTTTTCCTGAATATATTCAGGAAAAAACGCATACGCCCTTTTTGGCCAACCAAGCAACCTGGAAAGGCAAATCAGCGCTACAAAGAAGTCTCGCTTCCCATCGGTCAAAAGGGCCATGCTGAAAAAAGTGTCAAAACCAGAAATGCAGGACAGGCCATGGAGAAATGGGAGCCTTGCTACACTGATGGGCGGGATGTAAATCGCCAACAGCCACTCTGGAGAAGTGTACGGTGTGTCCTGAAACATCTAAAAAACACAGCTTAGAGAGCATAGGGCACTTCCACGCATGGGGGGATAAAGTGGGAAAATTGAAAATCAGCAAGACACAAGCACCCCAAAGTTTAGGGCTGCTCTGTTGACAAGGACCTCCACTTCATTCCACCTTAAATATCCCAGGAAAGTGAAAAATGGATCAAAAAGTTGTGGTCCTTATGTACAATGGAATATCACTCAGCAATGAAAACAATGTCATAAGGCTAGTAGCAGCATGATGAGTGGATTTAGGTAAGACGATTCTAAGTGAAATAAGTCACACAGAAAAGGACACTTCTCATAAGGTGTCACTTATAGAGGGAATGAAAAAACCGTTACACTTGAACTGAATTACAAAACAGAACAGAGTCACACATGCAGAAAACACACTATGGCTGCTTAACGGGAAAGGTGAGGTGGGGTGATACATAAAACAAGAGTTTCAAATTAGCTCAGATACCGTTCCATAAACCCAATATGTAATACACAAGACCTACTCCTTGCTCAGAGAACTGGACTCAACACGCCCGATTCACCGCACAAGAATATATCTGACTAGTAATAATCTTAAAACCTATGTATTGATATCTCTCTGTTAGTGTGTCAAATGGGTGTAAAGCGGCATAAACACAGCCGTGAAAAGCAGCTAAACCCCATTATAAAAATAAATTACTTTTAAAAACCCATGAAACAAAGACAGGGAAAGAGAGAGAAATTCTTACACAATTCGTTCAGGGGCTGTGATGCAACCTGGATTGACCATATCTAGACCCACAGCTGGATGAGACATAAGGGTGGACACTCTTGGGGCTGAGAGGTTTGGTGAGGTTGGGTGAGCAAACGCAGACCCTTTAAAGTAATACTGCGTGCTACCCATCGCATGGGTCCCAAATCTCCAGGTTTAAGGGCATCTTCCTACATCGAAAACATGCATGAGAAACCCAGAAGATGGTACACCGTGTGATGGGGAAAGGTTTCTAAAACGCACCTCATTTCTCATCTCCTTGTGCTCGGGTTCGCCATTCCAGCCACTTTACTAGCAATCTCCCTACTTGGAGCATCAGCACCTTTAACCTCCTGTTCCGTACAGGTTGCAATTTGTCCTGAGGATGAACGGGAAGACGGGGAACCAATGAGAGACTAGCTCTTGGTGTTGGGACAGGCACAGGTCACTCTATTTTCCCATCAGGAAGAAGAATTAACCACAGGCTCAGCCTGCCCCCCGGAACCAGAACAGGGCCTGAAGCCATCCTGCGCTTTTGCGGCCAGCTCCCAAAAAAGCGACTTGTAAAATGGAGTTTCAGGGCACTGCAATTCACAAACCTGCAGAGTTATAAATGATAACTCTCGTCCACAAATATATTGAGGGAAGGCAAAGAAGAGGATTTGAAATCAAGGCAGAATTGCAGGAAACAGATTTCAGGAGGTAGATTCGAATCGCCTTTAAAGCACATGAAAAGCGGCAAAACGTTGACAATGATGCCCTTGGCCAAAAAGGGCGTATGCGTTTTTTCCTGAATATATTCAGGAAAAAAGGCATACGCCCTTTTTGGCCAACCAAGCAACCTGGAAAGGCAAATCAGCGCTACAAAGAAATCTCGCTTCCCATCGGTCAAAAGGGCCATGCTGAAAAAAGTGTCAAAACCAGAAATGCAGGACAGGCCATGGAGAAATGGGAGCCTTGCTACACTGATGGGCGGGATGTAAATCGCCAACAGCCACTCTGGAGAAGTGTACGGTGTGTCCTGAAACATCTAAAAAACACAGCTTAGAGAGCATAGGGCACTTCCACGCATGGGGGGATAAAGTGGGAAAATTGAAAATCAGCAAGACACAAGCACCCCAAAGTTTAGGGCTGCTCTGTTGACAAGGACCTCCACTTCATTCCACCTTAAATATCCCAGGAAAGTGAAAAATGGATCAAAAAGTTGTGGTCCTTATGTACAATGGAATATCACTCAGCAATGAAAACAATGTCATAAGGCTAGTAGCAGCATGATGAGTGGATTTAGGTAAGACGATTCTAAGTGAAATAAGTCACACAGAAAAGGACACTTCTCATAAGGTGTCACTTATAGAGGGAATGAAAAAACCGTTACACTTGAACTGAATTACAAAACAGAACAGAGTCACACATGCAGAAAACACACTATGGCTGCTTAACGGGAAAGGTGAGGTGGGGTGATACATAAAACAAGAGTTTCAAATTAGCTCAGATACCGTTCCATAAACCCAATATGTAATACACAAGACCTACTCCTTGCTCAGAGAACTGGACTCAACACGCCCGATTCACCGCACAAGAATATATCTGACTAGTAATAATCTTAAAACCTATGTATTGATATCTCTCTGTTAGTGTGTCAAATGGGTGTAAAGCGGCATAAACACAGCCGTGAAAAGCAGCTAAACCCCATTATAAAAATAAATTACTTTTAAAAACCCATGAAACAAAGACAGGGAAAGAGAGAGAAATTCTTACACAATTCGTTCAGGGGCTGTGATGCAACCTGGATTGACCATATCTAGACCCACAGCTGGATGAGACATAAGGGTGGACACTCTTGGGGCTGAGAGGTTTGGTGAGGTTGGGTGAGCAAACGCAGACCCTTTAAAGTAATACTGCGTGCTACCCATCGCATGGGTCCCAAATCTCCAGGTTTAAGGGCATCTTCCTACATCGAAAACATGCATGAGAAACCCAGAAGATGGTACACCGTGTGATGGGGAAAGGTTTCTAAAACGCACCTCATTTCTCATCTCCTTGTGCTCGGGTTCGCCATTCCAGCCACTTTACTAGCAATCTCCCTACTTGGAGCATCAGCACCTTTAACCTCCTGTTCCGTACAGGTTGCAATTTGTCCTGAGGATGAACGGGAAGACGGGGAACCAATGAGAGACTAGCTCTTGGTGTTGGGACAGGCACAGGTCACTCTATTTTCCCATCAGGAAGAAGAATTAACCACAGGCTCAGCCTGCCCCCCGGAACCAGAACAGGGCCTGAAGCCATCCTGCGCTTTTGCGGCCAGCTCCCAAAAAAGCGACTTGTAAAATGGAGTTTCAGGGCACTGCAATTCACAAACCTGCAGAGTTATAAATGATAACTGTCGTCCACAAATATATTGAGGGAAGGCAAAGAAGAGGATTTGAAATCAAGGCAGAATTGCAGGAAACAGAATTCAGGAGGTAGATTCGAATCGCCTTTAAAGCACATGAAAAGCGGCAAAACGTTGACAATGATGCCCTTGGCCAAAAAGGGCGTATGCGTTTTTTCCTGAATATATTCAGGAAAAAACGCATACGCCCTTTTTGGCCAACCAAGCAACCTGGAAAGGCAAATCAGCGCTACAAAGAAGTCTCGCTTCCCATCGGTCAAAAGGGCCATGCTGAAAAAAGTGTCAAAACCAGAAATGCAGGACAGGCCATGGAGAAATGGGAGCCTTGCTACACTGATGGGCGGGATGTAAATCGCCAACAGCCACTCTGGAGAAGTGTACGGTGTGTCCTGAAACATCTAAAAAACACAGCTTAGAGAGCATAGGGCACTTCCACGCATGGGGGGATAAAGTGGGAAAATTGAAAATCAGCAAGACACAAGCACCCCAAAGTTTAGGGCTGCTCTGTTGACAAGGACCTCCACTTCATTCCACCTTAAATATCCCAGGAAAGCGAAAAATGGATCAAAAAGTTGTGGTCCTTATGTACAATGGAATATCACTCAGCCATGAAATCAATGTCATAAGGCTAGTAGCAGCATGATGAGTGGATTTAGGTAAGACGATTCTAAGTGAAATATGTCACACAGAAAAGGACACTTCTCATAAGGTGTCACTTATAGAGGGAATGTAAAAACCGTTACACTTGAACTGAATTACAAAACAGAACAGAGTCACACATGCAGAAAACACACTATGGCTGCTTAACGGGAAAGGTGAGGTGGGGTGATACATAAAACAAGAGTTTCAAATTAGCTCAGATACCGTTCCATAAACTCAATATGTAATAGACAAGACCTACTCCTTGCTCAGAGAACTGGACTCAACACGCCCGATTCACCGCACAAGAATATATCTGACTAGTAATAATCTTAAAACCTATGTATTGATATCTCTCTGTTAGTGTGTCAAGTGGGTGTAAAGCGGCATAAACACAGCCGTGAAAAGCAGCAAAACCCCATTATAAAAATAAATTACTTTTAAAAACCCATGAAACAAAGACAGGGAAAGAGAGAGAAATTCTTACACAATTCGTTCAGGGGCTGTGATGCAACCTGGATTGACCATATCTAGACCCACAGCTGGATGAGACATAAGGGTGGACACTCTTGGGGCTGAGAGGTTTGGTGAGGTTGGGTGAGCAAACGCAGACCCTTTAAAGTAATACTGCGTGCTACCCATCGCATGGGTCCCAAATCTCCAGGTTTAAGGGCATCTTCCTACATCGAAAACATGCATGAGAAACCCAGAAGATGGTACACCGTGTGATGGGGAAAGGTTTCTAAAACGCACCTCATTTCTCATCTCCTTGTGCTCGGGTTCGCCATTCCAGCCACTTTACTAGCAATCTCCCTACTTGGAGCATCAGCACCTTTAACCTCCTGTTCCGTACAGGTTGCAATTTGTCCTGAGGATGAACGGGAAGACGGGGAACCAATGAGAGACTAGCTCTTGGTGTTGGGACAGGCACAGGTCACTCTATTTTCCCATCAGGAAGAAGAATTAACCACAGGCTCAGCCTGCCCCCCGGAACCAGAACAGGGCCTGAAGCCATCCTGCGCTTTTGCGGCCAGCTCCCAAAAAAGCGACTTGTAAAATGGAGTTTCAGGGCACTGCAATTCACAAACCTGCAGAGTTATAAATGATAACTCTCGTCCACAAATATATTGAGGGAAGGCAAAGAAGAGGATTTGAAATCAAGGCAGAATTGCAGGAAACAGATTTCAGGAGGTAGATTCGAATCGCCTTTAAAGCACATGAAAAGCGGCAAAACGTTGACAATGATGCCCTTGGCCAAAAAGGGCGTATGCGTTTTTTCCTGAATATATTCAGGAAAAAAGGCATACGCCCTTTTTGGCCAACCAAGCAACCTGGAAAGGCAAATCAGCGCTACAAAGAAATCTCGCTTCCCATCGGTCAAAAGGGCCATGCTGAAAAAAGTGTCAAAACCAGAAATGCAGGACAGGCCATGGAGAAATGGGAGCCTTGCTACACTGATGGGCGGGATGTAAATCGCCAACAGCCACTCTGGAGAAGTGTACGGTGTGTCCTGAAACATCTAAAAAACACAGCTTAGAGAGCATAGGGCACTTCCACGCATGGGGGGATAAAGTGGGAAAATTGAAAATCAGCAAGACACAAGCACCCCAAAGTTTAGGGCTGCTCTGTTGACAAGGACCTCCACTTCATTCCACCTTAAATATCCCAGGAAAGCGAAAAATGGATCAAAAAGTTGTGGTCCTTATGTACAATGGAATATCACTCAGCCATGAAATCAATGTCATAAGGCTAGTAGCAGCATGATGAGTGGATTTAGGTAAGACGATTCTAAGTGAAATATGTCACACAGAAAAGGACACTTCTCATAAGGTGTCACTTATAGAGGGAATGTAAAAACCGTTACACTTGAACTGAATTACAAAACAGAACAGAGTCACACATGCAGAAAACACACTATGGCTGCTTAACGGGAAAGGTGAGGTGGGGTGATACATAAAACAAGAGTTTCAAATTAGCTCAGATACCGTTCCATAAACTCAATATGTAATAGACAAGACCTACTCCTTGCTCAGAGAACTGGACTCAACACGCCCGATTCACCGCACAAGAATATATCTGACTAGTAATAATCTTAAAACCTATGTATTGATATCTCTCTGTTAGTGTGTCAAGTGGGTGTAAAGCGGCATAAACACAGCCGTGAAAAGCAGCAAAACCCCATTATAAAAATAAATTACTTTTAAAAACCCATGAAACAAAGACAGGGAAAGAGAGAGAAATTCTTACACAATTCGTTCAGGGGCTGTGATGCAACCTGGATTGACCATATCTAGACCCACAGCTGGATGAGACATAAGGGTGGACACTCTTGGGGCTGAGAGGTTTGGTGAGGTTGGGTGAGCAAACGCAGACCCTTTAAAGTAATACTGCGTGCTACCCATCGCATGGGTCCCAAATCTCCAGGTTTAAGGGCATCTTCCTACATCGAAAACATGCATGAGAAACCCAGAAGATGGTACACCGTGTGATGGGGAAAGGTTTCTAAAACGCACCTCATTTCTCATCTCCTTGTGCTCGGGTTCGCCATTCCAGCCACTTTACTAGCAATCTCCCTACTTGGAGCATCAGCACCTTTAACCTCCTGTTCCGTACAGGTTGCAATTTGTCCTGAGGATGAACGGGAAGACGGGGAACCAATGAGAGACTAGCTCTTGGTGTTGGGACAGGCACAGGTCACTCTATTTTCCCATCAGGAAGAAGAATTAACCACAGGCTCAGCCTGCCCCCCGGAACCAGAACAGGGCCTGAAGCCATCCTGCGCTTTTGCGGCCAGCTCCCAAAAAAGCGACTTGTAAAATGGAGTTTCAGGGCACTGCAATTCACAAACCTGCAGAGTTATAAATGATAACTCTCGTCCACAAATATATTGAGGGAAGGCAAAGAAGAGGATTTGAAATCAAGGCAGAATTGCAGGAAACAGATTTCAGGAGGTAGATTCGAATCGCCTTTAAAGCACATGAAAAGCGGCAAAACGTTGACAATGATGCCCTTGGCCAAAAAGGGCGTATGCGTTTTTTCCTGAATATATTCAGGAAAAAAGGCATACGCCCTTTTTGGCCAACCAAGCAACCTGGAAAGGCAAATCAGCGCTACAAAGAAATCTCGCTTCCCATCGGTCAAAAGGGCCATGCTGAAAAAAGTGTCAAAACCAGAAATGCAGGACAGGCCATGGAGAAATGGGAGCCTTGCTACACTGATGGGCGGGATGTAAATCGCCAACAGCCACTCTGGAGAAGTGTACGGTGTGTCCTGAAACATCTAAAAAACACAGCTTAGAGAGCATAGGGCACTTCCACGCATGGGGGGATAAAGTGGGAAAATTGAAAATCAGCAAGACACAAGCACCCCAAAGTTTAGGGCTGCTCTGTTGACAAGGACCTCCACTTCATTCCACCTTAAATATCCCAGGAAAGTGAAAAATGGATCAAAAAGTTGTGGTCCTTATGTACAATGGAATATCACTCAGCAATGAAAACAATGTCATAAGGCTAGTAGCAGCATGATGAGTGGATTTAGGTAAGACGATTCTAAGTGAAATAAGTCACACAGAAAAGGACACTTCTCATAAGGTGTCACTTATAGAGGGAATGAAAAAACCGTTACACTTGAACTGAATTACAAAACAGAACAGAGTCACACATGCAGAAAACACACTATGGCTGCTTAACGGGAAAGGTGAGGTGGGGTGATACATAAAACAAGAGTTTCAAATTAGCTCAGATACCGTTCCATAAACCCAATATGTAATACACAAGACCTACTCCTTGCTCAGAGAACTGGACTCAACACGCCCGATTCACCGCACAAGAATATATCTGACTAGTAATAATCTTAAAACCTATGTATTGATATCTCTCTGTTAGTGTGTCAAATGGGTGTAAAGCGGCATAAACACAGCCGTGAAAAGCAGCTAAACCCCATTATAAAAATAAATTACTTTTAAAAACCCATGAAACAAAGACAGGGAAAGAGAGAGAAATTCTTACACAATTCGTTCAGGGGCTGTGATGCAACCTGGATTGACCATATCTAGACCCACAGCTGGATGAGACATAAGGGTGGACACTCTTGGGGCTGAGAGGTTTGGTGAGGTTGGGTGAGCAAACGCAGACCCTTTAAAGTAATACTGCGTGCTACCCATCGCATGGGTCCCAAATCTCCAGGTTTAAGGGCATCTTCCTACATCGAAAACATGCATGAGAAACCCAGAAGATGGTACACCGTGTGATGGGGAAAGGTTTCTAAAACGCACCTCATTTCTCATCTCCTTGTGCTCGGGTTCGCCATTCCAGCCACTTTACTAGCAATCTCCCTACTTGGAGCATCAGCACCTTTAACCTCCTGTTCCGTACAGGTTGCAATTTGTCCTGAGGATGAACGGGAAGACGGGGAACCAATGAGAGACTAGCTCTTGGTGTTGGGACAGGCACAGGTCACTCTATTTTCCCATCAGGAAGAAGAATTAACCACAGGCTCAGCCTGCCCCCCGGAACCAGAACAGGGCCTGAAGCCATCCTGCGCTTTTGCGGCCAGCTCCCAAAAAAGCGACTTGTAAAATGGAGTTTCAGGGCACTGCAATTCACAAACCTGCAGAGTTATAAATGATAACTGTCGTCCACAAATATATTGAGGGAAGGCAAAGAAGAGGATTTGAAATCAAGGCAGAATTGCAGGAAACAGAATTCAGGAGGTAGATTCGAATCGCCTTTAAAGCACATGAAAAGCGGCAAAACGTTGACAATGATGCCCTTGGCCAAAAAGGGCGTATGCGTTTTTTCCTGAATATATTCAGGAAAAAACGCATACGCCCTTTTTGGCCAACCAAGCAACCTGGAAAGGCAAATCAGCGCTACAAAGAAGTCTCGCTTCCCATCGGTCAAAAGGGCCATGCTGAAAAAAGTGTCAAAACCAGAAATGCAGGACAGGCCATGGAGAAATGGGAGCCTTGCTACACTGATGGGCGGGATGTAAATCGCCAACAGCCACTCTGGAGAAGTGTACGGTGTGTCCTGAAACATCTAAAAAACACAGCTTAGAGAGCATAGGGCACTTCCACGCATGGGGGGATAAAGTGGGAAAATTGAAAATCAGCAAGACACAAGCACCCCAAAGTTTAGGGCTGCTCTGTTGACAAGGACCTCCACTTCATTCCACCTTAAATATCCCAGGAAAGCGAAAAATGGATCAAAAAGTTGTGGTCCTTATGTACAATGGAATATCACTCAGCCATGAAATCAATGTCATAAGGCTAGTAGCAGCATGATGAGTGGATTTAGGTAAGACGATTCTAAGTGAAATATGTCACACAGAAAAGGACACTTCTCATAAGGTGTCACTTATAGAGGGAATGTAAAAACCGTTACACTTGAACTGAATTACAAAACAGAACAGAGTCACACATGCAGAAAACACACTATGGCTGCTTAACGGGAAAGGTGAGGTGGGGTGATACATAAAACAAGAGTTTCAAATTAGCTCAGATACCGTTCCATAAACTCAATATGTAATAGACAAGACCTACTCCTTGCTCAGAGAACTGGACTCAACACGCCCGATTCACCGCACAAGAATATATCTGACTAGTAATAATCTTAAAACCTATGTATTGATATCTCTCTGTTAGTGTGTCAAGTGGGTGTAAAGCGGCATAAACACAGCCGTGAAAAGCAGCAAAACCCCATTATAAAAATAAATTACTTTTAAAAACCCATGAAACAAAGACAGGGAAAGAGAGAGAAATTCTTACACAATTCGTTCAGGGGCTGTGATGCAACCTGGATTGACCATATCTAGACCCACAGCTGGATGAGACATAAGGGTGGACACTCTTGGGGCTGAGAGGTTTGGTGAGGTTGGGTGAGCAAACGCAGACCCTTTAAAGTAATACTGCGTGCTACCCATCGCATGGGTCCCAAATCTCCAGGTTCAAGGGCATCTTCCTACATCGAAAACATGCATGAGAAACCCAGAAGATGGTACACCGTGTGATGGGGAAAGGTTTCTAAAACGCACCTCATTTCTCATCTCCTTGTGCTCGGGTTCGCCATTCCAGCCACTTTACTAGCAATCTCCCTACTTGGAGCATCAGCACCTTTAACCTCCTGTTCCGTACAGGTTGCAATTTCTCCTGAGGATGAACGGAAAGATGGGAAACCAATGAGAGACTAGCTCTTGGTGTTGGGACAGGCACAGGTCACTCTATTTTCCCATCAGGAAGAAGAATTAACCACAGGCTCAGCCTGCCCCCCGGAACCAGAACAGGGCCTGAAGCCATCCTGCGCTTTTGCGGCCAGCTCCCAAGAAAGCGACTTGTAAAATGGAGCTTCAGGGCACTGCAATTCACAAACCTGCAGAGTTATAAATGATAACTCTCGTCCACAAATATATTGAGGGAAGGCAAAGAAGAGGAATTGAAATCAAGGCAGAATTGCAGGAAACAGATTTCAGGAGGTATATTCGAATCGCCTTTAAAGCACATGAAAAGCGGCAAAACGTTGACAATGATGCCCTTGGCCAAAAAGGGCGTATGCGTTTTTTCCTGAATATATTCAGGAAAAAACGCATACGCCCTTTTTGGCCAACCAAGCAACCTGGAAAGGCAAATCAGCGCTACAAAGAAGTCTCGCTTCCCATCGGTCAAAAGGGCCATGCTGAAAAAAGTGTCAAAACCAGAAATGCAGGACAGGCCATGGAGAAATGGGAGCCTTGCTACACTGATGGGCGGGATGTAAATCGCCAACAGCCACTCTGGAGAAGTGTACGGTGTGTCCTGAAACATCTAAAAAACACAGCTTAGAGAGCATAGGGCACTTCCACGCATGGGGGGATAAAGTGGGAAAATTGAAAATCAGCAAGACACAAGCACCCCAAAGTTTAGGGCTGCTCTGTTGACAAGGACCTCCACTTCATTCCACCTTAAATATCCCAGGAAAGCGAAAAATGGATCAAAAAGTTGTGGTCCAGAGAAGGCGGAAGTAGGGGCGTCCGCGGTTGGGGCTCGGGCTCCCGGGGGACGCAGTAACGGCGGCCTTCAGGTCAAGAGACCAGCGTCCTGGCCCACTCGGCTTGGAATGCGGTGCCTTTCTCTCCTGGCACCTTGGCTGAGTGGAGTTCTGCGGCCGGGCGTAGTCGGCGGCCCAGCGGACCGGAGCGGTGAGTCTCCTTCTGACGGCTCCCAGCGGTGGCGGCCTCTCTCCCCACGGGCTGGGATGCCTCCTCCTCTCCTGTTTCTCACTTCGGGACGCCGCCCCTGGCTTCCCACGGGTTAGGGACGCCGCCTCCTCTCCCCTGGGTTCCCACAGGTTGGGGACGCCGCCCTCTGTCTCCTCACCTCTGCTCCGCCGGCCGGTGGGGACCACCTCCCCGGCTCACTCCATCCCCCAGCTGGAATCTCGCGCCAACTTTCTCGGCCCGACTTCCTCCACCCCGCGCATTCCCCTTCCCAGAAAAGGAAATCGCCTCCTGTATTTTCCCGTCGCTCGGATGTTACCGGCTTTAAAAAAAAAAATTCCCTTTAGATTCTTAGCGACTCCCTCTGTCACTGTCATGGGAGAGCTATTTTTGGGTTCTCTGTTGAACTCGGTAGACGTCCCAGGCAGCAAGTTTTTTTTTTTTTAAAGAAAAGGTTCAGCTGACACGAATGTTTCCTCCCCCGCCCCTGCACGCGGGAGTTCTAGCGATTCTTCCAGACGCTGGGTTGATAAAGCTGTTCCTAGTATTTGGCTTCAGGGGAACTCCAGCTGAGTTAAGACTGTCTTGAATGTGAACAGAAAGCACCTACAAATTTTAGGAGCTTCATTCAACGTATAGTATTTGCGTGTTTTCTCTGGTTTCTCGGGAGTGTAAATCACTAAATGTCTTGCTACACAGGCATAGAAACAAGAAAAACTTGAAATTCTGAGTGTTGGCCTTGTGAACCTGGCCACTGGTATTTTATCCACTCCCCTGTGATTACTCGGGAAGGGAGAAGGGGCTTTTCTGATGTTGATGTGGGAGTGGGGTGAGGACGCTGTGGCTTCTTTTGTGACTCAAGGAAGGAATGTGTCTCAGGCCCTTGTTGCCCATGTGATGATCAGAGTTTCAACCTGCACGCACTATATACATCACAGTATTTAAGAATTGTAACTTGAAGTCTTTTCTGTGACAAATTTGGATACGTGATGCTGATAAATTTTTGGCCACTTAGATTTTGAAAGAAGTTCAAATCTTTGCCTCCTGGAGGAGAACAAATCATGCCTAGGAAGGGGAATGTCCCCTCAAATTTGTGATCAAAAATTAGGCATAGCAGTTGACTCTTTTGCAGCACCTTGGCCATTGCAGCCCTTTTGCAGGTCTTTGCAATTTTAAGAATAGATCTTAAGGATTTGGTAAATAGTTCTTGTTTCTAAAGCTAGTAGCAAATTAAAGGTAATTTCTCAGTGTTTTGTATTATGTGGTTTTACTTAAAAACTTAAAATTGACCAGTTGAAGACATAACTTACTGATTTCGTTAGCTTGGTACGTTTCTCTCATTAGCATCTGTTGATCTTAAAGGAACAAAGTTTTGTGTATCGCCCTACTCCCCCTCCCACAAGATATTTAACAGTATACTCTTTGGAGCATAATATATAACCGCATACTAATAGGTGAATTTAAGCCATGATTTCTTATAAGGTTATTTTTGATATTCATTTTGCAGTCAAAATAAGTTGGCAGTGGTTACATCCCACAATATTTAATTAAGGCAGTGCTTACTGTACTAGACTCACAATTACAAAGAGGGAATTACAGTCATGAAGCTCTTAACGTACTAAAGAACCATTTAACCTTTGTGCTGTCTCTTCTATTAATTCATATAGAAAGCCACATGAATTCTGAATGTTAGAATAGAAAAGAGGCCAAAGAAATCTTTATTTGAAGGTAAGAATATCTGTTCACTCTTATTTATTTTAGCTTATGTAAAGCCAAGCGTACCTCTGTAGCATCTCATGAAGTGGATACCTAAGGCACCATATGAGGTTTAAAAAAAGAAATACTAATAGAGCATAGTATTTTCTACACGGTTGCCAGATCATCATCTTTTTTTTTTTTTAAATAAATTTATTTATTTATTTATTTATTTTTGGCTGCATTGGGTCTTTGTTGCTGCACGCGGGCTTTCTCTAGTTGCAGCGAGTGGGGGCTATTCTTCCTTGCAGTGGCTTCTCTTATTGCCGAGCATGGGCTTTAGGTGCGCAGGCTTCAGTAGTTGTGGCTCGTGGGCTAAATAGTTGTGGCTTGCGGGCTCTAGAGCGCAGGCTCAGTAGTTGTGGCGCACGGGCTTAGTTGCTCCGCAGCATTTGGGATCTTCCCCGACTAGCGCTCGAACCTGTGTCCCCTGCATTGGCAGGTGGATTCTCAACCACTGCGCCACCAGGGAAGCCCCCAGATCATCTTCTATAGCTGACTCTAAGCACTTTTTGGGTTTTTTTCTCGGTGTTAATTAAAATAGTTACTCACTGTAGTTAAGAAAGTGATTTTCAATTAAGTCATCACAGTCCCTAAAAGTAAAGGGAAAAAATGTTTTAACTTGCCAAAAAGAAAGAGTAAACCTAAAAATACTGAATGGCACTCAGAATACTGCTTTAGCTTAATTTTCCCTTTGCAGTATAGTTACATGGGACTACATACTGTAGACAGAGTGACTACCTAAAGAAGTTTATTTGAAAGATGTAAAGCTTCTGTATTACTTCTTAAAGCATGAAAAATAATGGCATCTATATTTTTAAGAGTGCTCACTTTCATGTCTTGACACTGCATTCCTGCAGTGGAATTCCTTTTAAGGAATTGTGACTGATTGGACGGATGTTCTTAGTAACACATTTGCTATAAAAGGTCTCTAAATCTAAAGACCTTCAAGTCTTTTGGACTGGATAGCAAGAGGGCAGTGTATCGACTATCCAATAAACTGAATTTTAACTGGACATTTGGGCAGAAAAGGTAGACTTAGCTCAGGGACTTTTGCTTTTGTCTCCTGGCTAGCATTTTGATATATGCTCTACAACCAAACAAATATTAATTTCTCAAAAGTGATTTTACTTTAAAAAAATAAAATGGTTAAAGTTTCAAAAGGTAACTATACCTGGAATTATCAAAGGTATATAAAATGTGTTCTCTCATACTTACTCTGCTTTTGGGAGTGGGAATTATAAAGCCTTTGCTATTGGATATCAAAACATATCATATTGGATAACCAGCATCTATCAGAAACTATAAAAAATTATATACTTTTTGACCTAATAATTCTACTTCTAAGAAATTTAACTAAGGTAGTAATTGAACACAAAAATGTATATGGGAAGAAAAATAACAAAGGATATAAACACTAGTATAGCATTACAGTGTTATCTATCAACAGATTTGGAGGGTATAACAGGGGCCTTATACCCCATCCTGGAGCACAGGTGTAATAACTAGTTCTGCTGTTTGCCAGTATCTTGCCATCCCTTCCTTTTTATCAACTTGTACTGAGTCTTCCACGGGATTCTGCATTAGTTACAACAAGGCTTTGCAAACTGTTTTTAACTTTTCAAAAATACTATATCGAAACTAAAAAGGTAAAACAAAATGCCAGTTTTTCTTTACTGATTTTTTGGAATTCTGTCAACCCAACCTGATAACACTGGACAGCTCATGTTTAACAGAAGCTGTGGTCAGCATCTTAGTCTAGTATAATAAAAATAAATGGAAAGAAATTTTAAATTCAGCTTTATAATAGACAAAGTTGTCAAAACATAGACAAACATAGGATAGTACAAATTGCACAGGCTCTGGGGGGAAGTAGTCTTGGGTTCTGATTCTAACCCTGTTTCTTATTAGTTGGGTAATCCTTGGCAAGTTACTGAGCCTTTTAAAGCTTCAGAGTTTCCACTTTGATAACGGGGTGGGAGGGCAATAAAATGGTTAAATAACTCTATAGAGCTACACATAATAACAACTCATTTTTACTTCCAGGCACAGTTCTAAGTGCTTTGCACATATTAACACATTTAATCCTCTCGGTAATTCTGAGGTGGATTCTTTTGTTACCCCCATTTACAGATGAGGAAACTGAAGCACAGAAAGGTTATATAGTTTGCCCAGGTCATACACCAAATGATGGAGACAAGAGTTAAACCCAGATCATCCGATTCCAGCATCTAAGCTCTTCACCACTTCATGTTTGGTACTGGCACAAAAACAGAAATATAGATCAATGGAACAGGATAGAAAGCCCAGAGATAAACCCACACACATATGGGCACCTTATTTTTGATAAAGGAGGCAAGCATATACAGTGGAGAAAAGACAGCCTCTTCAATAAGTGGTGCTGGGAAAATTGGACAGGTACATGTAAAAGTATGAAAATAGAACACTCCCTGACACCATGCACAAAAATAAACTCAAAATGGATTAAAGACCTAAGTGTAAGGGCAGACACTATCAAACTCTTAGAGGAAAACATAGGCAGAACACTCTATGACATACATCACAGCAAGATTCTTTTTGACCCAGCTCCCAGAGAAATGGAAATAAGAACACAAATAAACAAATGGGACCTAATGAAACTTAAAAGCTTTTGCACAGCAAAGGAAACCATAAACAAGACCAAAAGACAACCATCAGAATGGGAGAAAATATTTGCAAATGAAGCAACTGACAAAGGATTAATCTCCAAGATTTACAAGCAGCTCATGCAGCTCAATAACAAAAAAACGAACAACCCAATCCAAAAATGGGCTGAAGACCTAAATAGACATTTCTCCAAAGAAGATATACAGATGGCCTACAGACACATGAAAGAATGCTCAACATCATTAATCATTAGAGAAATGCAAATCAAAACTACAATGAGATATCATCTCACACTGGTCAGAATGGCCATCATCAAAAAATCTAGAAACAATAAATGCTGGAGAGGGTGTGGAGGAAAGGGAACACTCTTGCACTGTTGGTGGGAATGTAAATTGATACAGCCACTATGGAGAACAGTATGGAGGTTCCTTAAAAAACTACAAATAGAACTACCATACGACCCAGCAATCCCACTACTGGGCATATACCCTGAGAAAACCATAGGTCAAAAAGAGTCATGTACCAAAATGTTCATTGCAGCTCTATTTACAATAGCCAGGACATGGAAGCAATCTAAATGTCCATCGACAGATGAATGGATAAAGAAGATGTGGCACATATATACAATGGAATATTACTCAGCCATAAAAAGAAATGAAATGGAGGTATTTGTAATGAGGTGGATGGAGTTAGAGTCTGTCATACAGAGTGAAGTAAGTCAGAAAGAGAAAAACAAATACAGTATGCTAACACATATATACGGAATCTAAGGGGAAAAAAAAAAAGGCCATGAAGAACCTAGTGGCAAGACAGGAATAAAGACACAGACCTACTAGAGAATGGACTTGAGGATATGGGGAGGGGGTGGGGTGAGATGTGACAGGGTAAGAGAGTGTCATGGACATATATATACACTACCAAATGTAAAATAGATAACTAGTGGGAAGGAGCCGCATAGCACAGGGAAATCAGCTCGGTGCTTTGTGACCACCTAGAGGGATGAGATGGGGAGGGTGGGAGGGAGGGAGATGAAAGAGGGAAGAGAAATGGGAGCATATTGTATATGTATAACTGATTCACTTTGTTATAAAGCAGAAGCTAACACACCATTGTAAGGCAATTATACTTCAATAAAGATGTTAAAAAAAAAAAAAAAAAAAAAAGTTGTGGTCCTTATGTACAATGGAATATCACTCAGCCATGAAATCAATGTCATAAGGCTAGTAGCAGCATGATGAGTGGATTTAGGTAAGACGATTCTAAGTGAAATAAGTCACACAGAAAAGGACACTTCTCATAAGGTGTCACTTATAGAGGGAATGTAAAAACCGTTACACTTGAACTGAATTACAAAACAGAACAGAGTCACACATGCAGAAAACACACTATGGCTGCTTAACGGGAAAGGTGAAGTGGGGTGATACATAAAACAAGAGTTTCAAATTAGCTCAGATACCGTTCCATAAACCCAATATGTAATAGACAAGACCTACTCCTTGCTCAGAGAACTGGACTCAACACGCCCGATTCACCGCACAAGAATATATCTGACTAGTAATAATCTTAAAACCTATGTATTGATATCTCTCTGTTAGTGTGTCAAGTGGGTGTAAAGCGGCATAAACACAGCCGTGAAAAGCAGTTAAACCCCATTATAAAAATAAATTACTTTTAAAAACTCATGAAACAAAGACAGGGAAAGAGAGAGAAATTCTTACACAATTCGTTCAGGGGCTGTGATGCAACCTGGATTGACCATATCTAGACCCACAGCTGGATGAGACATAAGGGTGGACACTCTTGGGGATGAGAGGTTTGGTGAGGTTGGGTGAGCAAACGCAGACCCTTTAAAGTAATACTGCGTGCTACCCATCGCATGGGTCCCAAATCTCCAGGTTCAAAGGCATCTTCCTACATCGAAAACATGCATGAGAAACCCAGAAGATGGTACACCATGTGATGGGGAAAGGTTTCTAAAACGCACCTCATTTCTCATCTCCTTGTGCTCGGGTTCGCCATTCCAGCCACTTTACTAGCAATCTCCCTACGTGGAGCATCAGCACCTTTAACCTCCTGTTCCGTACAGGTTGCAATTTGTCCTGAGGATGAACGGGAAGACGGGGAACCAATGAGAGGCTAGCTCTTGGTGTTGGGACAGGCACAGGTCACTCTATTTTCCCATCAGGAAGAAGAATTAACCACAGGCTCAGCCTGCCCCCCGGAACCAGAACAGGGCCTGAAGCCATCCTGCGCTTTTGCGGCCAGCTCCCAAAAAAGTGACTTGTAAAATGGAGCTTCAGGGCACTGCAATTCACAAACCTGCAGAGTTATAAATGATAACTCTCGTCCACAAATATATTGAGGGAAGGCAAAGAAGAGGATTTGAAATCAAGGCAGAATTGCAGGAAACAGATTTCAGGAGGTAGATTCGAATCGCCTTTAAAGCACATGAAAAGCGGCAAAACGTTGACAATGATGCCCTTGGCCAAAAAGGGCGTATGCGTTTTTTCCTGAATATATTCAGGAAAAAACGCATACGCCCTTTTTGGCCAACCAAGCAACCTGGAAAGGCAAATCAGCGCTACAAAGAAGTCTCGCTTCCCATCGGTCAAAAGGGCCATGCTGAAAAAAGTGTCAAAACCAGAAATGCAGGACAGGCCATGGAGAAATGGGAGCCTTGCTACACTGATGGGCGGGATGTAAATCGCCAACAGCCACTCTGGAGAAGTGTACGGTGTGTCCTGAAACATCTAAAAAACACAGCTTAGAGAGCATAGGGCACTTCCACGCATGGGGGTATAAAGTGGGAAAATTGAAAATCAGCAAGACACAAGCACCCCAAAGTTTAGGGCTGCTCTGTTGACAAGGACCTCCACTTCATTCCACCTTAAATATCCCAGGAAAGCGAAAAATGGATCAAAAAGTTGTGGTCCTTATGTACAATGGAATATCACTCAGCCATGAAATCAATGTCATAAGGCTAGTAGCAGCATGATGAGTGGATTTAGGTAAGACGATTCTAAGTGAAATAAGTCACACAGAAAAGGACACTTCTCATAAGGTGTCACTTATAGAGGGAATGTAAAAACTGTTACACTTGAACTGAATTACAAAACAGAACAGAGTCACACATGCAGAAAACACACTATGGCTGCTTAACGGGAAAGGTGAGGTGGGGTGATACATAAAACAAGAGTTTCAAATTAGCTCAGATACCGTTCCATAAACCCAATATGTAATAGACAAGACCTACTCCTTGCTCAGAGAACTGGACTCAACACGCCCGATTCACCGCACAAGAATATATCTAACTAGTAATAATCTTAAAACCTATGTATTGATATCTCTCTGTTAGTGTGTCAAGTGGGTGTAAAGCGGCATAAACACAGCCGTGAAAAGCAGCTAAACCCCATTATAAAAATAAATTACTTTTAAAAACCCATGAAACAAAGACAGGGAAAGAGAGAGAAATTCTTACACAATTCATTCAGGGGCTGTGATGCAACCTGGATTGACCATATCTAGACCCACAGCTGGATGAGACATAAGGGTGGACACTCTTGGGGCTGAGAGGTTTGGTGAGGTTGGGTGAGCAAACGCAGACCCTTTAAAGTAATACTGCGTGCTACCCATCGCATGGGTCCCAAATCTCCAGGTTCAAGGGCATCTTCCTACATCGAAAACATGCATGAGAAACCCAGAAGATGGTACACCGTGTGATGGGGAAAGGTTTCTAAAACGCACCTCATTTCTCATCTCCTTGTGCTCGGGTTCGCCATTCCAGCCACTTTACTAGCAATCTCCCTACTTGGAGCATCAGCACCTTTAACCTCCTGTTCCGTACAGGTTGCAATTTGTCCTGAGGATGAACGGGAAGACGGGGAACCAATGAGAGACTAGCTCTTGGTGTTGGGACAGGCACAGGTCACTCTATTTTCCCATCAGTAAGAAGAATTAACCACAGGCTCAGCCTGCCCCCCGGAACCAGAACAGGGCCTGAAGCCATCCTGCGCTTTTGCGGCCAGCTCCCAAAAAAGCGACTTGTAAAATGGAGCTTCAGGGCACTGCAATTCACAAACCTGCAGAGTTATAAATGATAACTCTCGTCCACAAATATATTGAGGGAAGGCAAAGAAGAGGATTTGAAATCAAGGCAGAATTGCAGGAAACAGATTTCAGGAGGTAGATTCGAATCGCCTTTAAAGCACATGAAAAGCGGCAAAACGTTGACAATGATGCCCTTGGCCAAAAAGGGCGTATGCGTTTTTTCCTGAATATATTCAGGAAAAAACGCATACGCCCTTTTTGGCCAACCAAGCAACCTGGAAAGGCAAATCAGCGCTACAAAGAAGTCTCGCTTCCCATCGGTCAAAAGGGCCATGCTGAAAAAAGTGTCAAAACCAGAAATGCAGGACAGGCCATGGAGAAATGGGAGCCTTGCTACACTGATGGGCGGGATGTAAATCGCCAACAGCCACTCTGGAGAAGTGTACGGTGTGTCCTGAAACATCTAAAAAACACAGCTTAGAGAGCATAGGGCACTTCCACGCATGGGGGGATAAAGTGGGAAAATTGAAAATCAGCAAGACACAAGCACCCCAAAGTTTAGGGCTGCTCTGTTGACAAGGACCTCCACTTCATTCCACCTTAAATATCCCAGGAAAGCGAAAAATGGATCAAAAAGTTGTGGTCCTTATGTACAATGGAATATCACTCAGCCATGAAATCAATGTCATAAGGCTAGTAGCAGCATGATGAGTGGATTTAGGTAAGACGATTCTAAGTGAAATAAGTCACACAGAAAAGGACACTTCTCATAAGGTGTCACTTATAGAGGGAATGTAAAAACCGTTACACTTGAACTGAATTACAAAACAGAACAGAGTCACACATGCAGAAAACACACTATGGCTGCTTAACGGGAAAGGTGAGGTGGGGTGATACATAAAACAAGAGTTTCAAATTAGCTCAGATACCGTTCCATAAACCCAATATGTAATAGACAAGACCTACTCCTTGCTCAGAGAACTGGACTCAACACGCCCGATTCACCGCACAAGAATATATCTAACTAGTAATAATCTTAAAACCTATGTATTGATATCTCTCTGTTAGTGTGTCAAGTGGTGTAAAGCGGCATAAACACAGCCGTGAAAAGCAGCTAAACCCCATTATAAAAATAAATTACTTTTAAAAACCCATGAAACAAAGACAGGGAAAGAGAGAGAAATTCTTACACAATTCGTTCAGGGGCTGTGATGCAACCTGGATTGACCATATCTAGACCCACAGCTGGATGAGACATAAG
The DNA here is from genome assembly GCF_965194825.1 of Balaenoptera physalus. NCBI lineage: Eukaryota > Metazoa > Chordata > Mammalia > Artiodactyla > Balaenopteridae > Balaenoptera > Balaenoptera physalus. The sequence goes on from NW_028125731.1 coordinate 294,226, forward strand.
GGTGGACACTCTTGGGGCTGAGAGGTTTGGTGAGGTTGGGTGAGCAAACGCAGACCCTTTAAAGTAATACTGCGTGCTACCCATCGCATGGGTCCCAAATCTCCAGGTTCAAGGGCATCTTCCTACATCGAAAACATGCATGAGAAACCCAGAAGATGGTACACCGTGTGATGGGGAAAGGTTTCTAAAACGCACCTCATTTCTCATCTCCTTGTGCTCGGGTTCGCCATTCCAGCCACTTTACTAGCAATCTCCCTACTTGGAGCATCAGCACCTTTAACCTCCTGTTCCGTACAGGTTGCAATTTGTCCTGAGGATGAACGGGAAGACGGGGAACCAATGAGAGACTAGCTCTTGGTGTTGGGACAGGCACAGGTCACTCTATTTTCCCATCAGGAAGAAGAATTAACCACAGGCTCAGCCTGCCCCCCGGAACCAGAACAGGGCCTGAAGCCATCCTGCGCTTTTGCGGCCAGCTCCCAAAAAAGCGACTTGTAAAATGGAGTTTCAGGGCACTGCAATTCACAAACCTGCAGAGTTATAAATGATAACTCTCGTCCACAAATATATTGAGGGAAGGCAAAGAAGAGGATTTGAAATCAAGGCAGAATTGCAGGAAACAGATTTCAGGAGGTAGATTCGAATCGCCTTTAAAGCACATGAAAAGCGGCAAAACGTTGACAATGATGCCCTTGGCCAAAAAGGGCGTATGCGTTTTTTCCTGAATATATTCAGGAAAAAACGCATACGCCCTTTTTGGCCAACCAAGCAACCTGGAAAGGCAAATCAGCGCTACAAAGAAGTCTCGCTTCCCATCGGTCAAAAGGGCCATGCTGAAAAAAGTGTCAAAACCAGAAATGCAGGACAGGTCATGGAGAAATGGGAGCCTTGCTACACTGATGGGCGGGATGTAAATCGCCAACAGCCACTCTGGAGAAGTGTACGGTGTGTCCTGAAACATCTAAAAAACACAGCTTAGAGAGCATAGGGCACTTCCACGCATGGGGGGATAAAGTGGGAAAATTGAAAATCAGCAAGACACAAGCACCCCAAAGTTTAGGGCTGCTCTGTTGACAAGGACCTCCACTTCATTCCACCTTAAATATCCCAGGAAAGCGAAAAATGGATCAAAAAGTTGTGGTCCTTATGTACAATGGAATATCACTCAGCCATGAAATCAATGTCATAAGGCTAGTAGCAGCATGATGAGTGGATTTAGGTAAGAAGATTCTAAGTGAAATAAGTCACACAGAAAAGGACACTTCTCATAAGGTGTCACTTATAGAGGGAATGTAAAAACCGTTACACTTGAACTGAATTACAAAACAGAACAGAGTCACACATGCAGAAAACACACTATGGCTGCTTAACGGGAAAGGTGAGGTGGGGTGATACATAAAACAAGAGTTTCAAATTAGCTCAGATACCGTTCCATAAACTCAATATGTAATAGACAAGACCTACTCCTTGCTCAGAGAACTGGACTCAACACGCCCGATTCACCGCACAAGAATATATCTGACTAGTAATAATCTTAAAACCTATGTATTGATATCTCTCTGTTAGTGTGTCAAGTGGGTGTAAAGCGGCATAAACACAGCCGTGAAAAGCAGCAAAACCCCATTATAAAAATAAATTACTTTTAAAAACCCATGAAACAAAGACAGGGAGAGAGAGAGAAATTCTTACACAATTCGTTCAGGGGCTGTGATGCAACCTGGATTGACCATATCTAGACCCACAGCTGGATGAGACATAAGGGTGGACACTCTTGGGGCTGAGAGGTTTGGTGAGGTTGGGTGAGCAAACGCAGACCCTTTAAAGTAATACTGCGTGCTACCCATCGCATGGGTCCCTAATCTCCAGGTTCAAGGGCATCTTCCTACATCGAAAACATGCATGAGAAACCCAGAAGATGGTACACCGTGTGATGGGGAAAGGTTTCTAAAACGCACCTCATTTCTCATCTCCTTGTGCTCGGGTTCGCCATTCCAGCCACTTTACTAGCAATCTCCCTACTTGGAGCATCAGCACCTTTAACCTCCTGTTCCGTACAGGTTGCAATTTGTCCTGAGGATGAACGGAAAGATGGGAAACCAATGAGAGACTAGCTCTTGGTGTTGGGACAGGCACAGGTCACTCTATTTTCCCATCAGGAAGAAGAATTAACCACAGGCTCAGCCTGCCCCCCGGAACCAGAACAGGGCCTGAAGCCATCCTGCGCTTTTGCGGCCAGCTCCCAAGAAAGCGACTTGTAAAATGGAGCTTCAGGGCACTGCAATTCCCAAACCTGCAGAGTTATAAATGATAACTCTCGTCCACAAATATATTGAGGGAAGGCAAAGAAGAGGAATTGAAATCAAGGCAGAATTGCAGGAAACAGATTTCAGGAGGTATATTCGAATCGCCTTTAAAGCACATGAAAAGCGGCAAAACGTTGACAATGATGCCCTTGGCCAAAAAGGGCGTATGCGTTTTTTCCTGAATATATTCAGGAAAAAACGCATACGCCCTTTTTGGCCAACCAAGCAACCTGGAAAGGCAAATCAGCGCTACAAAGAAGTCTCGCTTCCCATCGGTCAAAAGGGCCATGCTGAAAAAAGTGTCAAAACCAGAAATGCAGGACAGGCCATGGAGAAATGGGAGCCTTGCTACACTGATGGGCGGGATGTAAATCGCCAACAGCCACTCTGGAGAAGTGTACGGTGTGTCCTGAAACATCTAAAAAACACAGCTTAGAGAGCATAGGGCACTTCCACGCATGGGGGGATAAAGTGGGAAAATTGAAAATCAGCAAGACACAAGCACCCCAAAGTTTACGGCTGCTCTGTTGACAAGGACCTCCACTTCATTCCACCTTAAATATCCCAGGAAAGCGAAAAATGGATCAAAAAGTTGTGGTCCTTATGTACAATGGAATATCACTCAGCCATGAAATCAATGTCATAAGGCTAGTAGCAGCATGATGAGTGGATTTAGGTAAGACGATTCTAAGTGAAATAAGTCACACAGAAAAGGACACTTCTCATAAGGTGTCACTTATAGAGGGAATGTAAAAACCGTTACACTTGAACTGAATTACAAAACAGAACAGAGTCACACATGCAGAAAACACACTATGGCTGCTTAACGGGAAAGGTGAGGTGGGGTGATACATAAAACAAGAGTTTCAAATTAGCTCAGATACCGTTCCATAAACCCAATATGTAATAGACAAGACCTACTCCTTGCTCAGAGAACTGGACTCAACACGCCCGATTCACCGCACAAGAATATATCTAACTAGTAATAATCTTAAAACCTATGTATTGATATCTCTCTGTTAGTGTGTCAAGTGGTGTAAAGCGGCATAAACACAGCCGTGAAAAGCAGCTAAACCCCATTATAAAAATAAATTACTTTTAAAAACCCATGAAACAAAGACAGGGAAAGAGAGAGAAATTCTTACACAATTCGTTCAGGGGCTGTGATGCAACCTGGATTGACCATATCTAGACCCACAGCTGGATGAGACATAAGGGTGGACACTCTTGGGGCTGAGAGGTTTGGTGAGGTTGGGTGAGCAAACGCAGACCCTTTAAAGTAATACTGCGTGCTACCCATCGCATGGGTCCCTAATCTCCAGGTTCAAGGGCATCTTCCTACATCGAAAACATGCATGAGAAACCCAGAAGATGGTACACCGTGTGATGGGGAAAGGTTTCTAAAACGCACCTCATTTCTCATCTCCTTGTGCTCGGGTTCGCCATTCCAGCCACTTTACTAGCAATCTCCCTACTTGGAGCATCAGCACCTTTAACCTCCTGTTCCGTACAGGTTGCAATTTGTCCTGAGGATGAACGGGAAGACGGGGAACCAATGAGAGACTAGCTCTTGGTGTTGGGACAGGCACAGGTCACTCTATTTTCCCATCAGGAAGAAGAATTAACCACAGGCTCAGCCTGCCCCCCGGAACCAGAACAGGGCCTGAAGCCATCCTGCGCTTTTGCGGCCAGCTCCCAAAAAAGCGACTTGTAAAATGGAGTTTCAGGGCACTGCAATTCACAAACCTGCAGAGTTATAAATGATAACTCTCGTCCACAAATATATTGAGGGAAGGCAAAGAAGAGGATTTGAAATCAAGGCAGAATTGCAGGAAACAGATTTCAGGAGGTAGATTCGAATCGCCTTTAAAGCACATGAAAAGCGGCAAAACGTTGACAATGATGCCCTTGGCCAAAAAGGGCGTATGCGTTTTTTCCTGAATATATTCAGGAAAAAACGCATACGCCCTTTTTGGCCAACCAAGCAACCTGGAAAGGCAAATCAGCGCTACAAAGAAGTCTCGCTTCCCATCGGTCAAAAGGGCCATGCTGAAAAAAGTGTCAAAACCAGAAATGCAGGACAGGCCATGGAGAAATGGGAGCCTTGCTACACTGATGGGCGGGATGTAAATCGCCAACAGCCACTCTGGAGAAGTGTACGGTGTGTCCTGAAACATCTAAAAAACACAGCTTAGAGAGCATAGGGCACTTCCACGCATGGGGGGATAAAGTGGGAAAATTGAAAATCAGCAAGACACAAGCACCCCAAAGTTTAGGGCTGCTCTGTTGACAAGGACCTCCACTTCATTCCACCTTAAATATCCCAGGAAAGCGAAAAATGGATCAAAAAGTTGTGGTCCTTATGTACAATGGAATATCACTCAGCCATGAAATCAATGTCATAAGGCTAGTAGCAGCATGATGAGTGGATTTAGGTAAGACGATTCTAAGTGAAATAAGTCACACAGAAAAGGACACTTCTCATAAGGTGTCACTTATAGAGGGAATGTAAAAACCGTTACACTTGAACTGAATTACAAAACAGAACAGAGTCACACATGCAGAAAACACACTATGGCTGCTTAACGGGAAAGGTGAGGTGGGGTGATACATATAACAAGAGTTTCAAATTAGCTCAGATACCGTTCCATAAACTCAATATGTAATAGACAAGACCTACTCCTTGCTCAGAGAACTGGACTCAACACGCCCGATTCACCGCACAAGAATATATCTGACTAGTAATAATCTTAAAACCTATGTATTGATATCTCTCTGTTAGTGTGTCAAGTGGGTGTAAAGCGGCATAAACACAGCCGTGAAAAGCAGCAAAACCCCATTATAAAAATAAATTACTTTTAAAAACCCATGAAACAAAGACAGGGAGAGAGAGAGAAATTCTTACACAATTCGTTCAGGGGCTGTGATGCAACCTGGATTGACCATATCTAGACCCACAGCTGGATGAGACATAAGGGTGGACACTCTTGGGGCTGAGAGGTTTGGTGAGGTTGGGTGAGCAAACGCAGACCCTTTAAAGTAATACTGCGTGCTACCCATCGCATGGGTCCCTAATCTCCAGGTTCAAGGGCATCTTCCTACATCGAAAACATGCATGAGAAACCCAGAAGATGGTACACCGTGTGATGGGGAAAGGTTTCTAAAACGCACCTCATTTCTCATCTCCTTGTGCTCGGGTTCGCCATTCCAGCCACTTTACTAGCAATCTCCCTACTTGGAGCATCAGCACCTTTAACCTCCTGTTCCGTACAGGTTGCAATTTGTCCTGAGGATGAACGGAAAGATGGGAAACCAATGAGAGACTAGCTCTTGGTGTTGGGACAGGCACAGGTCACTCTATTTTCCCATCAGGAAGAAGAATTAACCACAGGCTCAGCCTGCCCCCCGGAACCAGAACAGGGCCTGAAGCCATCCTGCGCTTTTGCGGCCAGCTCCCAAGAAAGCGACTTGTAAAATGGAGCTTCAGGGCACTGCAATTCCCAAACCTGCAGAGTTATAAATGATAACTCTCGTCCACAAATATATTGAGGGAAGGCAAAGAAGAGGAATTGAAATCAAGGCAGAATTGCAGGAAACAGATTTCAGGAGGTATATTCGAATCGCCTTTAAAGCACATGAAAAGCGGCAAAACGTTGACAATGATGCCCTTGGCCAAAAAGGGCGTATGCGTTTTTTCCTGAATATATTCAGGAAAAAACGCATACGCCCTTTTTGGCCAACCAAGCAACCTGGAAAGGCAAATCAGCGCTACAAAGAAGTCTCGCTTCCCATCGGTCAAAAGGGCCATGCTGAAAAAAGTGTCAAAACCAGAAATGCAGGACAGGCCATGGAGAAATGGGAGCCTTGCTACACTGATGGGCGGGATGTAAATCGCCAACAGCCACTCTGGAGAAGTGTACGGTGTGTCCTGAAACATCTAAAAAACACAGCTTAGAGAGCATAGGGCACTTCCACGCATGGGGGGATAAAGTGGGAAAATTGAAAATCAGCAAGACACAAGCACCCCAAAGTTTAGGGCTGCTCTGTTGACAAGGACCTCCACTTCATTCCACCTTAAATATCCCAGGAAAGCGAAAAATGGATCAAAAAGTTGTGGTCCAGAGAAGGCGGAAGTAGGGGCGTCCGCGGTTGGGGCTCGGGCTCCCGGGGGACGCAGTAACGGCGGCCTTCAGGTCAAGAGACCAGCGTCCTGGCCCACTCGGCTTGGAATGCGGTGCCTTTCTCTCCTGGCACCTTGGCTGAGTGGAGTTCTGCGGCCGGGCGTAGTCGGCGGCCCAGCGGACCGGAGCGGTGAGTCTCCTTCTGACGGCTCCCAGCGGTGGCGGCCTCTCTCCCCACGGGCTGGGATGCCTCCTCCTCTCCTGTTTCTCACTTCGGGACGCCGCCCCTGGCTTCCCACGGGTTAGGGACGCCGCCTCCTCTCCCCTGGGTTCCCACAGGTTGGGGACGCCGCCCTCTGTCTCCTCACCTCTGCTCCGCCGGCCGGTGGGGACCACCTCCCCGGCTCACTCCATCCCCCAGCTGGAATCTCGCGCCAACTTTCTCGGCCCGACTTCCTCCACCCCGCGCATTCCCCTTCCCAGAAAAGGAAATCGCCTCCTGTATTTTCCCGTCGCTCGGATGTTACCGGCTTTAAAAAAAAAAATTCCCTTTAGATTCTTAGCGACTCCCTCTGTCACTGTCATGGGAGAGCTATTTTTGGGTTCTCTGTTGAACTCGGTAGACGTCCCAGGCAGCAAGTTTTTTTTTTTTTAAAGAAAAGGTTCAGCTGACACGAATGTTTCCTCCCCCGCCCCTGCACGCGGGAGTTCTAGCGATTGTTCCAGACGCTGGGTTGATAAAGCTGTTCCTAGTATTTGGCTTCAGGGGAACTCCAGCTGAGTTAAGACTGTCTTGAATGTGAACAGAAAGCACCTACAAATTTTAGGAGCTTCATTCAACGTATAGTATTTGCGTGTTTTCTCTGGTTTCTCGGGAGTGTAAATCACTAAATGTCTTGCTACACAGGCATAGAAACAAGAAAAACTTGAAATTCTGAGTGTTGGCCTTGTGAACCTGGCCACTGGTATTTTATCCACTCCCCTGTGATTACTCGGGAAGGGAGAAGGGGCTTTTCTGATGTTGATGTGGGAGTGGGGTGAGGACGCTGTGGCTTCTTTTGTGACTCAAGGAAGGAATGTGTCTCAGGCCCTTGTTGCCCATGTGATGATCAGAGTTTCAACCTGCACGCACTATATACATCACAGTATTTAAGAATTGTAACTTGAAGTCTTTTCTGTGACAAATTTGGATACGTGATGCTGATAAATTTTTGGCCACTTAGATTTTGAAAGAAGTTCAAATCTTTGCCTCCTGGAGGAGAACAAATCATGCCTAGGAAGGGGAATGTCCCCTCAAATTTGTGATCAAAAATTAGGCATAGCAGTTGACTCTTTTGCAGCACCTTGGCCATTGCAGCCCTTTTGCAGGTCTTTGCAATTTTAAGAATAGATCTTAAGGATTTGGTAAATAGTTCTTGTTTCTAAAGCTAGTAGCAAATTAAAGGTAATTTCTCAGTGTTTTGTATTATGTGGTTTTACTTAAAAACTTAAAATTGACCAGTTGAAGACATAACTTACTGATTTCGTTAGCTTGGTACGTTTCTCTCATTAGCATCTGTTGATCTTAAAGGAACAAAGTTTTGTGTATCGCCCTACTCCCCCTCCCACAAGATATTTAACAGTATACTCTTTGGAGCATAATATATAACCGCATACTAATAGGTGAATTTAAGCCATGATTTCTTATAAGGTTATTTTTGATATTCATTTTGCAGTCAAAATAAGTTGGCAGTGGTTACATCCCACAATATTTAATTAAGGCAGTGCTTACTGTACTAGACTCACAATTACAAAGAGGGAATTACAGTCATGAAGCTCTTAACGTACTAAAGAACCATTTAACCTTTGTGCTGTCTCTTCTATTAATTCATATAGAAAGCCACATGAATTCTGAATGTTAGAATAGAAAAGAGGCCAAAGAAATCTTTATTTGAAGGTAAGAATATCTGTTCACTCTTATTTATTTTAGCTTATGTAAAGCCAAGCGTACCTCTGTAGCATCTCATGAAGTGGATACCTAAGGCACCATATGAGGTTTAAAAAAAGAAATACTAATAGAGCATAGTATTTTCTACACGGTTGCCAGATCATCATCTTTTTTTTTTTAAATAAATTTATTTATTTATTTATTTATTTTTGGCTGCATTGGGTCTTTGTTGCTGCACGCGGGCTTTCTCTAGTTGCAGCGAGCGGGGGCTATTCTTCCTTGCAGTGGCTTCTCTTATTGCTGAGCATGGGCTTTAGGTGCGCAGGCTTCAGTAGTTGTGGCTCGTGGGCTAAATAGTTGTGGCTTGCGGGCTCTAGAGCGCAGGCTCAGTAGTTGTGGCGCACGGGCTTAGTTGCTCCGCAGCATTTGGGATCTTCCCTGACTAGCGCTCGAACCTGTGTCCCCTGCATTGGCAGGTGGATTCTCAACCACTGCGCCACCAGGGAAGCCCCCAGATCATCTTCTATAGCTGACTCTAAGCACTTTTTGGGTTTTTTTCTCGGTGTTAATTAAAATAGTTACTCACTGTAGTTAAGAAAGTGATTTTCAATTAAGTCATCACAGTCCCTAAAAGTAAAGGGAAAAAATGTTTTAACTTGCCAAAAAGAAAGAGTAAACCTAAAAATACTGAATGGCACTCAGAATACTGCTTTAGCTTAATTTTCCCTTTGCAGTATAGTTACATGGGACTACATACTGTAGACAGAGTGACTACCTAAAGAAGTTTATTTGAAAGATGTAAAGCTTCTGTATTACTTCTTAAAGCATGAAAAATAATGGCATCTATATTTTTAAGAGTGCTCACTTTCATGTCTTGACACTGCATTCCTGCAGTGGAATTCCTTTTAAGGAATTGTGACTGATTGGACGGATGTTCTTAGTAACACATTTGCTATAAAAGGTCTCTAAATCTAAAGACCTTCAAGTCTTTTGGACTGGATAGCAAGAGGGCAGTGTATCGACTATCCAATAAACTGAATTTTAACTGGACATTTGGGCAGAAAAGGTAGACTTAGCTCAGGGACTTTTGCTTTTGTCTCCTGGCTAGCATTTTGATATATGCTCTACAACCAAACAAATATTAATTTCTCAAAAGTGATTTTACTTTAAAAAAATAAAATGGTTAAAGTTTCAAAAGGTAACTATACCTGGAATTATCAAAGGTATATAAAATGTGTTCTCTCATACTTACTCTGCTTTTGGGAGTGGGAATTATAAAGCCTTTGCTATTGGATATCAAAACATATCATATTGGATAACCAGCATCTATCAGAAACTATAAAAAATTATATACTTTTTGACCTAATAATTCTACTTCTAAGAAATTTAACTAAGGTAGTAATTGAACACAAAAATGTATATGGGAAGAAAAATAACAAAGGATATAAACACTAGTATAGCATTACAGTGTTATCTATCAACAGATTTGGAGGGTATAACAGGGGCCTTATACCCCATCCTGGAGCACAGGTGTAATAACTAGTTCTGCTGTTTGCCAGTATCTTGCCATCCCTTCCTTTTTATCAACTTGTACTGAGTCTTCCACGGGATTCTGCATTAGTTACAACAAGGCTTTGCAAACTGTTTTTAACTTTTCAAAAATACTATATCGAAACTAAAAAGGTAAAACAAAATGCCAGTTTTTCTTTACTGATTTTTTGGAATTCTGTCAACCCAACCTGATAACACTGGACAGCTCATGTTTAACAGAAGCTGTGGTCAGCATCTTAGTCTAGTATAATAAAAATAAATGGAAAGAAATTTTAAATTCAGCTTTATAATAGACAAAGTTGTCAAAACATAGACAAACATAGGATAGTACAAATTGCACAGGCTCTGGGGGGAAGTAGTCTTGGGTTCTGATTCTAACCCTGTTTCTTATTAGTTGGGTAATCCTTGGCAAGTTACTGAGCCTTTTAAAGCTTCAGAGTTTCCACTTTGATAACGGGGTGGGAGGGCAATAAAATGGTTAAATAACTCTATAGAGCTACACATAATAACAACTCATTTTTACTTCCAGGCACAGTTCTAAGTGCTTTGCACATATTAACACATTTAATCCTCTCGGTAATTCTGAGGTGGATTCTTTTGTTACCCCCATTTACAGATGAGGAAACTGAAGCACAGAAAGGTTATATAGTTTGCCCAGGTCATACACCAAATGATGGAGACAAGAGTTAAACCCAGATCATCCGATTCCAGCATCTAAGCTCTTCACCACTTCATGTTTGGTACTGGCACAAAAACAGAAATATAGATCAATGGAACAGGATAGAAAGCCCAGAGATAAACCCACACACATATGGGCACCTTATTTTTGATAAAGGAGGCAAGCATATACAGTGGAGAAAAGACAGCCTCTTCAATAAGTGGTGCTGGGAAAATTGGACAGGTACATGTAAAAGTATGAAAATAGAACACTCCCTGACACCATGCACAAAAATAAACTCAAAATGGATTAAAGACCTAAGTGTAAGGGCAGACACTATCAAACTCTTAGAGGAAAACATAGGCAGAACACTCTATGACATACATCACAGCAAGATTCTTTTTGACCCAGCTCCCAGAGAAATGGAAATAAGAACACAAATAAACAAATGGGACCTAATGAAACTTAAAAGCTTTTGCACAGCAAAGGAAACCATAAACAAGACCAAAAGACAACCATCAGAATGGGAGAAAATATTTGCAAATGAAGCAACTGACAAAGGATTAATCTCCAAGATTTACAAGCAGCTCATGCAGCTCAATAACAAAAAAACGAACAACCCAATCCAAAAATGGGCCGAAGACCTAAATAGACATTTCTCCAAAGAAGATATACAGATGGCCTACAGACACATGAAAGAATGCTCAACATCATTAATCATTAGAGAAATGCAAATCAAAACTACAATGAGATATCATCTCACACTGGTCAGAATGGCCATCATCAAAAAATCTAGAAACAATAAATGCTGGAGAGGGTGTGGAGGAAAGGGAACACTCTTGCACTGTTGGTGGGAATGTAAATTGATACAGCCACTATGGAGAACAGTATGGAGGTTCCTTAAAAAACTACAAATAGAACTACCATACGACCCAGCAATCCCACTACTGGGCATATACCCTGAGAAAACCATAGGTCAAAAAGAGTCATGTACCAAAATGTTCATTGCAGCTCTATTTACAATAGCCAGGACATGGAAGCAATCTAAATGTCCATCGACAGATGAATGGATAAAGAAGATGTGGCACATATATACAATGGAATATTACTCAGCCATAAAAAGAAATGAAATGGAGGTATTTGTAATGAGGTGGATGGAGTTAGAGTCTGTCATACAGAGTGAAGTAAGTCAGAAAGAGAAAAACAAATACAGTATGCTAACACATATATACGGAATCTAAGGGGAAAAAAAAAAAGGCCATGAAGAACCTAGTGGCAAGACAGGAATAAAGACACAGACCTACTAGAGAATGGACTTGAGGATATGGGGAGGGGGTGGGGTGAGATGTGACAGGGTAAGAGAGTGTCATGGACATATATATACACTACCAAATGTAAAATAGATAATTAGTGGGAAGGAGCCGCATAGCACAGGGAAATCAGCTCGGTGCTTTGTGACCACCTAGAGGGATGAGATGGGGAGGGTGGGAGGGAGGGAGATGAAAGAGGGAAGAGAAATGGGAACATATTGTATATGTATAACTGATTCACTTTGTTATAAAGCAGAAGCTAACACACCATTGTAAGGCAATTATACTTCAATAAAGATGTTAAAAAAAAAAAAAAAAAGTTGTGGTCCTTATGTACAATGGAATATCACTCAGCCATGAAATCAATGTCATAAGGCTAGTAGCAGCATGATGAGTGGATTTAGGTAAGACGATTCTAAGTGAAATAAGTCACACAGAAAAGGACACTTCTCATAAGGTGTCACTTATAGAGGGAATGTAAAAACCGTTACACTTGAACTGAATTACAAAACAGAACAGAGTCACACATGCAGAAAACACACTATGGCTGCTTAACGGGAAAGGTGAAGTGGGGTGATACATAAAACAAGAGTTTCAAATTAGCTCAGATACCGTTCCATAAACCCAATATGTAATAGACAAGACCTACTCCTTGCTCAGAGAACTGGACTCAACACGCCCGATTCACCGCACAAGAATATATCTGACTAGTAATAATCTTAAAACCTATGTATTGATATCTCTCTGTTAGTGTGTCAAGTGGGTGTAAAGCGGCATAAACACAGCCGTGAAAAGCAGTTAAACCCCATTATAAAAATAAATTACTTTTAAAAACTCATGAAACAAAGACAGGGAAAGAGAGAGAAATTCTTACACAATTCGTTCAGGGGCTGTGATGCAACCTGGATTGACCATATCTAGACCCACAGCTGGATGAGACATAAGGGTGGACACTCTTGGGGATGAGAGGTTTGGTGAGGTTGGGTGAGCAAACGCAGACCCTTTAAAGTAATACTGCGTGCTACCCATCGCATGGGTCCCAAATCTCCAGGTTCAAAGGCATCTTCCTACATCGAAAACATGCATGAGAAACCCAGAAGATGGTACACCATGTGATGGGGAAAGGTTTCTAAAACGCACCTCATTTCTCATCTCCTTGTGCTCGGGTTCGCCATTCCAGCCACTTTACTAGCAATCTCCCTACGTGGAGCATCAGCACCTTTAACCTCCTGTTCCGTACAGGTTGCAATTTGTCCTGAGGATGAACGGGAAGACGGGGAACCAATGAGAGGCTAGCTCTTGGTGTTGGGACAGGCACAGGTCACTCTATTTTCCCATCAGGAAGAAGAATTAACCACAGGCTCAGCCTGCCCCCCGGAACCAGAACAGGGCCTGAAGCCATCCTGCGCTTTTGCGGCCAGCTCCCAAAAAAGTGACTTGTAAAATGGAGCTTCAGGGCACTGCAATTCACAAACCTGCAGAGTTATAAATGATAACTCTCGTCCACAAATATATTGAGGGAAGGCAAAGAAGAGGATTTGAAATCAAGGCAGAATTGCAGGAAACAGATTTCAGGAGGTAGATTCGAATCGCCTTTAAAGCACATGAAAAGCGGCAAAACGTTGACAATGATGCCCTTGGCCAAAAAGGGCGTATGCGTTTTTTCCTGAATATATTCAGGAAAAAACGCATACGCCCTTTTTGGCCAACCAAGCAACCTGGAAAGGCAAATCAGCGCTACAAAGAAGTCTCGCTTCCCATCGGTCAAAAGGGCCATGCTGAAAAAAGTGTCAAAACCAGAAATGCAGGACAGGCCATGGAGAAATGGGAGCCTTGCTACACTGATGGGCGGGATGTAAATCGCCAACAGCCACTCTGGAGAAGTGTACGGTGTGTCCTGAAACATCTAAAAAACACAGCTTAGAGAGCATAGGGCACTTCCACGCATGGGGGGATAAAGTGGGAAAATTGAAAATCAGCAAGACACAAGCACCCCAAAGTTTAGGGCTGCTCTGTTGACAAGGACCTCCACTTCATTCCACCTTAAATATCCCAGGAAAGCGAAAAATGGATCAAAAAGTTGTGGTCCTTATGTACAATGGAATATCACTCAGCCATGAAATCAATGTCATAAGGCTAGTAGCAGCATGATGAGTGGATTTAGGTAAGACGATTCTAAGTGAAATAAGTCACACAGAAAAGGACACTTCTCATAAGGTGTCACTTATAGAGGGAATGTAAAAACTGTTACACTTGAACTGAATTACAAAACAGAACAGAGTCACACATGCAGAAAACACACTATGGCTGCTTAACGGGAAAGGTGAGGTGGGGTGATACATAAAACAAGAGTTTCAAATTAGCTCAGATACCGTTCCATAAACCCAATATGTAATAGACAAGACCTACTCCTTGCTCAGAGAACTGGACTCAACACGCCCGATTCACCGCACAAGAATATATCTAACTAGTAATAATCTTAAAACCTATGTATTGATATCTCTCTGTTAGTGTGTCAAGTGGGTGTAAAGCGGCATAAACACAGCCGTGAAAAGCAGCTAAACCCCATTATAAAAATAAATTACTTTTAAAAACCCATGAAACAAAGACAGGGAAAGAGAGAGAAATTCTTACACAATTCATTCAGGGGCTGTGATGCAACCTGGATTGACCATATCTAGACCCACAGCTGGATGAGACATAAGGGTGGACACTCTTGGGGCTGAGAGGTTTGGTGAGGTTGGGTGAGCAAACGCAGACCCTTTAAAGTAATACTGCGTGCTACCCATCGCATGGGTCCCAAATCTCCAGGTTCAAGGGCATCTTCCTACATCGAAAACATGCATGAGAAACCCAGAAGATGGTACACCGTGTGATGGGGAAAGGTTTCTAAAACGCACCTCATTTCTCATCTCCTTGTGCTCGGGTTCGCCATTCCAGCCACTTTACTAGCAATCTCCCTACTTGGAGCATCAGCACCTTTAACCTCCTGTTCCGTACAGGTTGCAATTTGTCCTGAGGATGAACGGGAAGACGGGGAACCAATGAGAGACTAGCTCTTGGTGTTGGGACAGGCACAGGTCACTCTATTTTCCCATCAGGAAGAAGAATTAACCACAGGCTCAGCCTGCCCCCCGGAACCAGAACAGGGCCTGAAGCCATCCTGCGCTTTTGCGGCCAGCTCCCAAAAACGTGACTTGTAAAATGGAGCTTCAGGGCACTGCAATTCACAAACCTGCAGAGTTATAAATGATAACTCTCGTCCACAAATATATTGAGGGAAGGCAAAGAAGAGGATTTGAAATCAAGGCAGAATTGCAGGAAACAGATTTCAGGAGGTAGATTCGAATCGCCTTTAAAGCACATGAAAAGCGGCAAAACGTTGACAATGATGCCCTTGGCCAAAAAGGGCGTATGCGTTTTTTCCTGAATATATTCAGGAAAAAACGCATACGCCCTTTTTGGCCAACCAAGCAACCTGGAAAGGCAAATCAGCGCTACAAAGAAGTCTCGCTTCCCATCGGTCAAAAGGGCCATGCTGAAAAAAGTGTCAAAACCAGAAATGCAGGACAGGCCATGGAGAAATGGGAGCCTTGCTACACTGATGGGCGGGATGTAAATCGCCAACAGCCACTCTGGAGAAGTGTACGGTGTGTCCTGAAACATCTAAAAAACACAGCTTAGAGAGCATAGGGCACTTCCACGCATGGGGGGATAAAGTGGGAAAATTGAAAATCAGCAAGACACAAGCACCCCAAAGTTTACGGCTGCTCTGTTGACAAGGACCTCCACTTCATTCCACCTTAAATATCCCAGGAAAGCGAAAAATGGATCAAAAAGTTGTGGTCCTTATGTACAATGGAATATCACTCAGCCATGAAATCAATGTCATAAGGCTAGTAGCAGCATGATGAGTGGATTTAGGTAAGACGATTCTAAGTGAAATAAGTCACACAGAAAAGGACACTTCTCATAAGGTGTCACTTATAGAGGGAATGTAAAAACCGTTACACTTGAACTGAATTACAAAACAGAACAGAGTCACACATGCAGAAAACACACTATGGCTGCTTAACGGGAAAGGTGAGGTGGGGTGATACATAAAACAAGAGTTTCAAATTAGCTCAGATACCGTTCCATAAACCCAATACGTAATAGACAACACCTACTCCTTGCTCAGAGAACTGGACTCAACACGCCCGATTCACCGCACAAGAATATATCTGACTAGTAATAATCTTAAAACCTATGTATTGATATCTCTCTGTTAGTGTGTCAAGTGGGTGTAAAGCGGCATAAACACAGCCGTGAAAAGCAGCTAAACCCCATTATAAAAAGAAATTACTTTTAAAAACCCATGAAACAAAGACAGGGAAAGAGAGAGAAATTCTTACACAATTCGTTCAGGGGCTGTGATGCAACCTGGATTGACCATATCTAGACCCACAGCTGGATGAGACATAAGGGTGGACACTCTTGGGGCTGAGAGGTTTGGTGAGGTTGGGTGAGCAAACGCAGACCCTTTAAAGTAATACTGCGTGCTACCCATCGCATGGGTCCCAAATCTCCAGGTTCAAGGGCATCTTCCTACATCGAAAACATGCATGAGAAACCCAGAAGATGGTACACCGTGTGATGGGGAAAGGTTTCTAAAACGCACCTCATTTCTCATCTCCTTGTGCTCGGGTTCGCCATTCCAGCCACTTTACTAGCAATCTCCCTACTTGGAGCATCAGCACCTTTAACCTCCTGTTCCGTACAGGTTGCAATTTGTCCTGAGGATGAACGGGAAGACGGGGAACCAATGAGAGACTAGCTCTTGGTGTTGGGACAGGCACAGGTCACTCTATTTTCCCATCAGGAAGAAGAATTAACCACAGGCTCAGCCTGCCCCCCGGAACCAGAACAGGGCCTGAAGCCATCCTGCGCTTTTGCGGCCAGCTCCCAAAAAAGCGACTTGTAAAATGGAGTTTCAGGGCACTGCAATTCACAAACCTGCAGAGTTATAAATGATAACTCTCGTCCACAAATATATTGAGGGAAGGCAAAGAAGACGATTTGAAATCAAGGCAGAATTGCAGGAAACAGATTTCAGGAGGTAGATTCGAATCGCCTTTAAAGCACATGAAAAGCGGCAAAACGTTGACAATGATGCCCTTGGCCAAAAAGGGCGTATGCGTTTTTTCCTGAATATATTCAGGAAAAAACGCATACGCCCTTTTTGGCCAACCAAGCAACCTGGAAAGGCAAATCAGCGCTACAAAGAAGTCTCGCTTCCCATCGGTCAAAAGGGCCATGTTGAAAAAAGTGTCAAAACCAGAAATGCAGGACAGGCCATGGAGAAATGGAAGCCTTGCTACACTGATGGGCGGGATGTAAATCGCCAACAGCCACTCTGGAGAAGTGTACGGTGTGTCCTGAAACATCTAAAAAACACAGCTTAGAGAGCATAGGGCACTTCCACGCATGGGGGGATAAAGTGGGAAAATTGAAAATCAGCAAGACACAAGCACCCCAAAGTTTAGGGCTGCTCTGTTGACAAGGACCTCCACTTCATTCCACCTTAAATATCCCAGGAAAGCGAAAAATGGATCAAAAAGTTGTGGTCCTTATGTACAATGGAATATCACTCAGCCATGAAATCAATGTCATAAGGCTAGTAGCAGCATGATGAGTGGATTTAGGTAAGACGATTCTAAGTGAAATAAGTCACACAGAAAAGGACACTTCTCATAAGGTGTCACTTATAGAGGGAATGTAAAAACCGTTACACTTGAACTGAATTACAAAACAGAACAGAGTCACACATGCAGAAAACACACTATGGCTGCTTAACGGGAAAGGTGAAGTGGGGTGATACATAAAACAAGAGTTTCAAATTAGCTCAGATACCGTTCCATAAACCCAATATGTAATAGACAAGACCTACTCCTTGCTCAGAGAACTGGACTCAACACGCCCGATTCACCGCACAAGAATATATCTGACTAGTAATAATCTTAAAACCTATGTATTGATATCTCTCTGTTAGTGTGTCAAGTGGGTGTAAAGCGGCATAAACACAGCCGTGAAAAGCAGTTAAACCCTATTATAAAAATAAATTACTTTTAAAAACCCATGAAACAAAGACAGGGAAAGAGAGAGAAATTCTTACACAATTCGTTCAGGGGCTGTGATGCAACCTGGATTGACCATATCTAGACCCACAGCTGGATGAGACATAAGGGTGGACACTCTTGGGGATGAGAGGTTTGGTGAGGTTGGGTGAGCAAACGCAGACCCTTTAAAGTAATACTGCGTGCTACCCATCGCATGGGTCCGAAATCTCCAGGTTCAAAGGCATCTTCCTACATCGAAAACATGCATGAGAAACCCAGAAGATGGTACACCATGTGATGGGGAAAGGTTTCTAAAACGCACCTCATTTCTCATCTCCTTGTGCTCGGGTTCGCCATTCCAGCCACTTTACTAGCAATCTCCCTACTTGGAGCATCAGCACCTTTAACCTCCTGTTCCGTACAGGTTGCAATTTGTCCTGAGGATGAACGGGAAGACGGGGAACCAATGAGAGGCTAGCTCTTGGTGTTGGGACAGGCACAGGTCACTCTATTTTCCCATCAGGAAGAAGAATTAACCACAGGCTCAGCCTGCCCCCCGGAACCAGAACAGGGCCTGAAGCCATCCTGCGCTTTTGCGGCCAGCTCCCAAAAAAGTGACTTGTAAAATGGAGCTTCAGGGCACTGCAATTCACAAACCTGCAGAGTTATAAATGATAACTCTCGTCCACAAATATATTGAGGGAAGGCAAAGAAGAGGATTTGAAATCAAGGCAGAATTGCAGGAAACAGATTTCAGGAGGTAGATTCGAATCGCCTTTAAAGCACATGAAAAGCGGCAAAACGTTGACAATGATGCCCTTGGCCAAAAAGGGCGTATGCGTTTTTTCCTGAATATATTCAGGAAAAAACGCATACGCCCTTTTTGGCCAACCAAGCAACCTGGAAAGGCAAATCAGCGCTACAAAGAAGTCTCGCTTCCCATCGGTCAAAAGGGCCATGCTGAAAAAAGTGTCAAAACCAGAAATGCAGGACAGGCCATGGAGAAATGGGAGCCTTGCTACACTGATGGGCGGGATGCAAATCGCCAACAGCCACTCTGGAGAAGTGTACGGTGTGTCCTGAAACATCTAAAAAACACAGCTTAGAGAGCATAGGGCACTTCCACGCATGGGGGGATAAAGTGGGAAAATTGAAAATCAGCAAGACACAAGCACCCCAAAGTTTAGGGCTGCTCTGTTGACAAGGACCTCCACTTCATTCCACCTTAAATATCCCAGGAAAGCGAAAAATGGATCAAAAAGTTGTGGTCCTTATGTACAATGGAATATCACTCAGCCATGAAATCAATGTCATAAGGCTAGTAGCAGCATGATGAGTGGATTTAGGTAAGACGATTCTAAGTGAAATAAGTCACACAGAAAAGGACACTTCTCATAAGGTGTCACTTATAGAGGGAATGTAAAAACTGTTACACTTGAACTGAATTACAAAACAGAACAGAGTCACACATGCAGAAAACACACTATGGCTGCTTAACGGGAAAGGTGAGGTGGGGTGATACATAAAACAAGAGTTTCAAATTAGCTCAGATACCGTTCCATAAACCCAATATGTAATAGACAAGACCTACTCCTTGCTCAGAGAACTGGACTCAACACGCCCGATTCACCGCACAAGAATATATCTAACTAGTAATAATCTTAAAACCTATGTATTGATATCTCTCTGTTAGTGTGTCAAGTGGGTGTAAAGCGGCATAAACACAGCCGTGAAAAGCAGCTAAACCCCATTATAAAAATAAATTACTTTTAAAAACCCATGAAACAAAGACAGGGAAAGAGAGAGAAATTCTTACACAATTCGTTCAGGGGCTGTGATGCAACCTGGATTGACCATATCTAGACCCACAGCTGGATGAGACATAAGGGTGGACACTCTTGGGGCTGAGAGGTTTGGTGAGGTTGGGTGAGCAAACGCAGACCCTTTAAAGTAATACTGCGTGCTACCCATCGCATGGGTCCCAAATCTCCAGGTTCAAGGGCATCTTCCTACATCGAAAACATGCATGAGAAACCCAGAAGATGGTACACCGTGTGATGGGGAAAGGTTTCTAAAACGCACCTCATTTCTCATCTCCTTGTGCTCGGGTTCGCCATTCCAGCCACTTTACTAGCAATCTCCCTACTTGGAGCATCAGCACCTTTAACCTCCTGTTCCGTACAGGTTGCAATTTGTCCTGAGGATGAACGGGAAGACGGGGAACCAATGAGAGACTAGCTCTTGGTGTTGGGACAGGCACAGGTCACTCTATTTTCCCATCAGGAAGAAGAATTAACCACAGGCTCAGCCTGCCCCCCGGAACCAGAACAGGGCCTGAAGCCATCCTGCGCTTTTGCGGCCAGCTCCCAAAAACGTGACTTGTAAAATGGAGCTTCAGGGCACTGCAATTCACAAACCTGCAGAGTTATAAATGATAACTCTCGTCCACAAATATATTGAGGGAAGGCAAAGAAGAGGATTTGAAATCAAGGCAGAATTGCAGGAAACAGATTTCAGGAGGTAGATTCGAATCGCCTTTAAAGCACATGAAAAGCGGCAAAACGTTGACAATGATGCCCTTGGCCAAAAAGGGCGTATGCGTTTTTTCCTGAATATATTCAGGAAAAAACGCATACGCCCTTTTTGGCCAACCAAGCAACCTGGAAAGGCAAATCAGCGCTACAAAGAAGTCTCGCTTCCCATCGGTCAAAAGGGCCATGCTGAAAAAAGTGTCAAAACCAGAAATGCAGGACAGGCCATGGAGAAATGGGAGCCTTGCTACACTGATGGGCGGGATGTAAATCGCCAACAG